>NC_138775.1:144404188-144593199 GCF_965119305.1 Pelophylax lessonae | reverse complement strand
ACACACTCTGCGTGTGTGTGTGTTGAGTTAATGCTAGAGCTGCGCTATAAGCTCTTGAGTTGTCACGACACTCAGTCAGTCACGTTACAGAAAGAAAACTTTACCTGCACTGCACTCTACCACGTCGATTACATCTGTAACTGAAGCCAAGCTAGCCAACAAGCCACCATTAGAGGAAGGAAAATCCTTGAGAGAATAAATTGTCAACTGAAGCTTAACCTTGAGGAAATCCTTATGGGGTCACATTCACAAACTCACAAATATAGTAATATTACACAAGAATCCAAAATTGGTGTATTTATTTGTGATCCAATAAGATAAGATTTACTCAAGGTTAAGCTTCAATGTACAAGTTATTTCTCACAATGATTTTCCTTCCTATAATGCTGGCACCATGGCTGGCTTGGTGTCAGTTGTCTAGAAGAAAATACACTTTAATATTATTTATTTGGTTGAGGGTTAAATGAACCCCTAGACACTTTTAGTGTGAAGCAACGGATTATGGATTGGCAATGGACATTGGACAGGACAATCTTCAAAAACAAACCATCAGTGCTATAAAGCTATAAAACAACACTGGTGTGACTGGCAGACTGAATTAGTAATTACTAATTCATTAAAAACATGAATTAGTAATTATTGCAGTGCTTAGCATTTGGGAACATGTAGGTTTTTCTCCAAGAACACTAGCTGATACACATGCTCAGGTTTCAGACTGCTTCTTTTTGCAGTTATAACATCTCCTGCAGTAGAGAAAACCCGCTCTGCAGATACACTTGTACCTGGGATACACAAGTATTGCTTTGACAGCTGAGAGAGGAGGGGAAATATGACCTGATGCTCATGCCACCATTTCAAAGGGTCCTCAGTGAGAGGCAGAGGTAGGGCTTTACAATATTTTTCCATTTTGTCTTCTGCCTTGGCATAGGGGGTCTTAGGTCCTATTGCACCATCAGTGTCATGCGCAGCGATGTTGTGGCCTTTTTTTTGGGAGGAGAATGGCTGTCCTCAATGGGTGTTTCTTCTTCCACAGTTGCTTTTTCCCTAGGCACTTCATCCACATTTGTCCTTCTATTAGATGTAATCTGTGTTTGAACAAAAGATAATAGTATAAGAAGAGCTGAACTGCCATACAGTTCCACTTCCCACACCGCATCAGTGAATCAGGGCTTATTACACAACACAATGTAGCTGAGCTTCTAGCTGTCTGGGAGGAAACATGATGAAATTCTAATTACCTCCAAAGATGCAGCCTCCTCAGTCACTCCTCTGTATATCTCCGATCTCTCCTCCTCTGTGAGAATAAAAGGCAGTCCTTTAAAGCGAGGATCCAGTGCAGAGGCTGTATGAAGGATCTTCTTCTCTGCCTCACTGCTGTACCTCTTCAGGAGATCTGTTTTAATGGCATTCTTGATCTCATGGGTCAGTCTCCCATGGTGACTGTCATGCTCTGGAGCAGTTGTGCATTTAGAGGGGCAATGAAAGACACTGTTGGGTTGCGCTCTTCTGACATCAGGAAGGTTGAATCCTTCATTGGCTTTAATGCACTCACAGCGTCCTCTGCATTTGGCACATCTGTTTCATTGAGAGTGCAGAGATCAGACTCTCCTTTTCTGACTTCTGGAGACAGCAAGGTGGGACAAACTGCAGGTTGTTGTTCTAAGAACCTCTTGACCATGTCATATGCGCTGTTCCATCTTGTTGGCACATCAGTTATTAGCGTATGATTCTTCAGGCCCAGACATTTCTATTTCTCTTTTAGACAGTGGCTTGCTCTAGTGCTGCGATGAAAGAATGTGGATATTCATCGCACTCTGCCAAGAAGCCTGGAGAGCGTGGCCCCTTTCAGTGCCCACTGACATGCAAGATTGAGTGTATGGGCAAAACATTTAACATGAGGAAATTTATCAACTTGAGCTGCAACTATCATGTTCGCCGCGTTGTCGGACACAAGCACTACAGATTTATCAGACAGCTGCCATTCTTCCACGACATGAGACAGTAGCTCTGCCAGATGAGCACCTGTGTGAGACTCATAAATGGCTCTTGTTTGCAACACATGTGACAAGACCTGCCAGTCCTTAGTAACGTAATGTGCTGTTATTGTAACATAGGACTCCGTTGTGACTGAAGTCCATGAATCGCATGTTATTGCGACTCGACAGGCTTGGTTCATTGACGCAAGTACCTGAGCTTTGGTGTCGTGGTAGAGTGCAGGTATAACGTTTTCTGTAAAGTGACTGCGTGATGGGATCTTATAACGTGGCTCTAGTGTCTTCAAAAGGTTGCGAAACCCGGCGTTGTCCACAACTGAGTAAGGCCGTAGGTCCTTGGCGATGAAAGCTGCCACAGCTTTGGTTAGTTTCTTCCCTTTTTCAGAGTTGGGCGGATAAGTTGACAGTATGGTATCAATTCTTGGCTGATCTAGGTCTAGCAGTCTTTCCTTGGCAGTGGTGGCACTGCTGGTGGCGACAGGTGTTACTAACTCAGAGAGAAAATGGCTAACATGGTTTCTCAAGTTCGTAGCATTCACTAGGTATTTAATTTTTGTGTGACAGGCTTTACACACAGCGTGTGTCTTGTCCAACTCACGCTTCCCTGTGTGTTCGTAAAAACCGAAATGTGCCCAGATGTTTGCTCTTAAAACGCTAGGTGCATTTTTTATCTCTAGATCTTTTTCTCCTTCTGCCTTACCATACTACCACGTATGTGACGGAGACGGATGACGTAAGTTGCCAAACTCTGTCAGCGTTTAAAAAAAAAAAAAAAAGCACTTGTAAACTAAGCCGCAACAAGCAAGCAACATCTTTCATAAAATATTACTGTCTGTCTGTCAGTCCCTCTTATGCATGCACTGAGCAAGAGCCAGAGACCCCCCTTACCCCACAGCTGCCTGACTGACAGTCAGAGAGACCCCCCCTTCCCCCAGAGCTGAGCTGCCTGACAGTGACACTGACAGAGACCCCCCTCCCCCCACAGCTGAGCTGACAGCCTGACACACTGACAGAGACCTTCCCAGTCCACCACCTTCCCCAATCCCCCACAGCACTGACAGAGTCCCCCCCTTCCCCAGACCCCAACAGCTGACACTGACAGAGACCCCCCTCCCCCCCAGTGCACCCACAGCTGAGCTGACACACTGACAGAGACCTTCCTTCCCACACCTTCCCCAATCCCCCACAGCACTGACAGAGACCCCCCTTCCCCAGACCCCACACAGCTGACACTGACAGAGACCCCACCCCCACTGACACGGACAGTCAGAGACCCCCCCTGCCACCACAGAACAATACCCCCGACCGACCATCCCCTGTCCCAGGCCCCCCCATCACAGACATCCCCCCCAGAGATACAGAGAGACCCCCATTATTACAATTATTCATTCGGACTTACCTGCTGTGTGACTGTGTGGGTTGTTGTGCACTGCATTGCCGAGGAGGACAGGTGCTGCTCTCTGGGCTCAGTGGCGGCTGGCGTGTGGCGTCACTGGCGTGGCGGCTGGGCCTGGGACGACCACGGTGAGGAGGGCGGTGCTGGCTGGCTGCGATTGGGGCTCCAGGTCCTAGATGGCTGCAACACTCTGGGGTCCTGTGTGGACTGGAGTGTGGACTGGCTTGGCTGGCTGGCTTCTTGGCTGCAAGGCCGCAGGTGGGATGTTCTTGCTGTGCCTCGGCCTGGGTCAAAGAGAGGGAATAGGAGGGGCGGAGCCTTTTTATTAAGCTCCCGCACTAATCCACCAATCAGCTGTTATCTTGTGACTTCCCACACTAATCCACCAATCAGCTGTGATCTTGTGACTTTTTTTCTACCAGGCGCGATAGGGCGTGGCCGCGGCTGATGACGTCATTTCCTAATCGATGTTGACGGCACCCCGAATCGATGCAGAATCGCGAAGGGTCGCATCACGATGCATCGATGCTCCGATTATATTTCGCAGGCCTAGAATATATGTTGGCGTGTTTCCTTTCCAAAATGGGGTCATTTTGTGAGCGTTTCCATTGTCCTGGTGCTCCCGGGCCTGCAAAAGTGATAGGTCGTCAGTAAATTATATGCGTAATTTATGCTCCTAGAACACCTGACGGTGCTCCCTGCATGTTGGGTCTCTCTATGTGGGCAGGCTGTGTAAAAGTTTCACATGTGGTATCGCCATACTCAGGAGGAGTAGAAAAATATATTTTCGGGTGTAATTGCAAGTATGCATATGCTGTGTGTGTGAGAAATAACTTGGTATTATGACAATTCTGTGTAAAATAAATAAATAATTTCCTAATTTTTCCAAGAATTGTGAGAAAAAAAAATCGCAACTTCAAAAAAAAAAACCCCATGCCTCTTATGAAAAAGTGTGTACCGTCCTGACATTTCAGGGCCTCAAGAAATGAGATGGGAGGTCAGTACATCAGGTGTGATCAAATTTCAATGATAGCTTGTAGACTCTATAACCTTCACATAGACTTAAGCCCCATACACACGAGAAGAAATTTGGCCGGGAAATTTCGTCCGATCTGCCGATTTTCGGCTTGTTAGTATGGTGCTTTCGACAGCCGACTCCGACTTTTCGGCTGACAAAATCCTGGTGTGCAGGCATTAAAATTTTTGTCCTCCGTCAAAACACGTCCGATTTTCGTCTCATTAGTACAGATTTCGATGGGGAAAAATCTTATGAGCAAGACTAGGCATGCTCAGAGAGGAAAGAACACATAGAAGAAAGCAATCCAACACATGACATCATTTCTGAAGTAGAATTCTGTTGTGCGGGAAAATTCGTGTGCAGTCTAGAGCACATTCCAACCAACAGACACGCACTCTGGACAAAAGACGGACGACCGGTCGGCGGAAATTCGTTGCGTGTGTACGAGGCTTTAGGGTCCTTTCACATGGGCTTACCGGCTGGGTGGACTCCGTTTCTGCTCAGCAGGGATCGATCCGCCAATCCCCGCTGAGCAGGTGGATGACAGCTTCGTCTTTGCTTACTTTGCAGAGACAGACCTGTCAGAGCCCCGCTCTCCTCTAATGGAGATCGGATGATAACAGACCGCCTGTCCATTTTCATCTTATCCTCCAGATGGGTGGAAAAAAGGGTATCCATCCGTCTGGATTTCATGGACAGGATCGGATCAGATAGCAGTGGGTGTCAGCGGACATGTCACTGCTGACATCCGCTGCTCCATAGGGGTGCATGGACTATCCGATCAGGTCCGCCTGAAAAACTGACAGGCGGACCTGATTGGAAAGCCGTGTGAAAGGGGCCTAAATAATATCCACTAATTTGGGTTATTTTTACCAAGGATATATAGCAGTACTTTGCCCCAAATTTATGAACATAAATTACTTTTTTGCTAAATTTTATAATAGAAACTAAAAAAAAAGTGTTTTTTCTTTTTTCAAAATGTCGTTTTTTTTTTTTTTTTCTGCTTATATTACAAAAATAAAAAACCTAGTGGTGATTAAATACCACCAAAGGAAAGTTATATTTGAGTGAAAAAAATTATATCAAATTTGTTTGAGTACAGTGAAGCATGACTGACTTATTATCATTCAAACTGTGAGAGCACTGTAAGCTGAAAATTAGTCTGGGCAGGAAGGGGGTAAAAGTGCCTGGTATTGAAGTGGTTAAATGTGACAGTACAAGTTAAAGTGTTACTATAACCAGGACCGTGCATTCACTATATCTGGTCTCCCACATTACACAGAACATGCAAATGAAATAGTTTTAGTAAATATAAAATGCTTAATAACTTTTCCCATCAGCAGCATATAGCAGTCTTGTGATTAGGAATGGGCTTGGGCATGTTCGGGATCCTACCTGCCTGATCCCGCCAGGAAGCCGACACTGCACACGACTAATCACAGGCAGTGAGACATTTCCTGGTCCGTAGCTGCACAGATCGAGAAATGTCTCAGTGCCAGTGATTAGCTGTGTGCAGTGTCGGCTTCCTGGCGGAATTTGGCAGGTGGGATCCCGAGCACGTCCGAGCCCATCTCTTCTTGTGACTTCTATCAGTGTCTGGTTAAAGCTTGTAGGATACATTTTCATTCTCCTCAGACTGTCCTATGAGGCTGCAGGACCCCTGACCCTCTGTCTGGAAAGTGCGGATTGGCCATGTGCTGATCACATGCCCTCCCCCAAGGAAAAAAAAACCTATCTAGCAATACTCATCAAACTGAGTATGTGCAGAGTGTCTCCAGGGCTCTGTACTCTCAGGAGATGAATTAGGGACAGTGGAAGAATTGGGAGGATCAGAGAAGACAACCTTGTTACACAATGCAAGGGATTAAGCACTTCTGGACCAGAAGAATTTTCCCCCTTAATGACCAGGCCATTTTTTGCGATTCAGCACTGCGTTACTTTAACAATTGCACGGTTGTGCGACACTGTACCCTATTAAAATTGATGTCCTTTTTTCCCCCACAAATAGCACTTTTTTTGTGTGGTATTTGATCACCTGTGCGTTTTTATTTTTTGCGCTATAAACAATTCTGAAAAAAAGGATATTTTTCACTTTCTGCTATATAACATTCCGAAAAAAAAAAAAGTAAAAATCTAATTTTTTCATCCTTTTAGGCCAATATCTATTCTGCTACATATTTTTGGTAATAAAAATTCCCAATAAGGGTATTTTGATTAGTTTGCGCAAAGGTTATCGCGTCTACAAACTAGGGGAAAGATTTATGTCACTTTAATTTTTTAATTTTACTAGTAATGGCTGCGATCTGCGATTTTTAGCAGGACTGCGACACAGATCGGACCCCTAACTGACATTTTTGACACTTTTTGGAAGACCAGTGACACTACTACAATAATCGGTGCTAAAAATATGCACTGTTACTGTAATATGCAAAAAGTGAGGTTCCCCTTATTGGGACTTTACAGGCACATAAAATTATATAAAAACCATCCCCTGAAGAAGAAGCAAATTCCTCTGGCTTCGAAACATGTCGGGTTTTTAGTTCAGACTATTGCGGTTGATCTACCTGTCTTTATTTGCTTGCACTGTTCTTAATTCATTAATATATATGTTTACAAATAAAATTATTTTTCTTAAAAACTATTTTTCATATAATTTTATGTGCCTGTAAAGTCCCAATAAGGGGAACCTCACTTTTTGCATACTGTTACTAGGGATGTGGCACACATAATAGCGCTAGGCTTAAGCACCTTTCTTGTTCATATTTGGTAGCAGATACCGCCCCCGCCGCTTTCTTTAGCCTATCGCTTATTTTAGGTTTTTTTCTTTCAGTTTATCCCAGAGTTTACTCTCTAAAAAACTGAATATTCTACTTCTATATCATATTGATCATTTGATTTTTTTCACTGGTCGTCACAATGACACAGGACACTATCCTGTCAGGCCTCATTGGGGATAAGTGGAACAATCTTATGGAACAATATCAACAAGATTTTGAGGGCAATGAATTCATAGAGACAGAATTGTCATCCATGTTTTTTCAATGGTCTAAAATGCTAGAGAGGAAATCGATGTTCTTCTGGAACATAAGATCTTTCCAGGAACACATAAAAGAAAATGTTAGCCCATTCGGCCTAAGAGCCCAGGTCTTTCCCATACTCGAAGACCCAACTCCCTCTTTCAAAATCAAATGGGAACAAGCTTTACAACAATGTTCTGTGGCTCTTATGAATCTCCTCATCGAGGAGTATTCATTAAGAACCACAGAACTGGACAAACATATAGCCTCTACATGTGAAAAATTGAAAAAATATAAAAGTCACACCACTTTCCCCCATCGGGAAGCTAAACTAAAACAACAACTAGACACCTTTAATAAAAATACCCTTATTAAGAAACAAAAAATTCTTAACAAGGACAAAAACATTTACCTACAAGGCAAGGCCTTCCATTGGATAAACAACAAACCTAACATTCGACCATCTAATAAGGATATCAATGCTGTAGCACCTCCATATACAACTATACAACTAAATTACCACCTTCTGCTAAGAATCATAAAACACCAATGGAACGCACTAAGCGACCCCATGCGTTTGGTCTAGATCCAGCATCCAAAAAGTCCAATACCCAACCTCAACATAAAGAGGGACTATCCCTCTTTCCTACATCCTCAACATCTACACTGTCTAATATTCCCTCTGCACAACAAGCACCATCCCTCACCCATTTGCCCAATTTACCTACACATCATTCTTCTATTACTCACTTAGATGATCAAACTTTTTTAGATGTGGTTCATCAACGAGCCTCACAACTCACTTTCACACCACCACCACCCCTCCCCCCCACTTAACCCCCTCCACCATCACTTCCAATTCCCTCACCAATGTTGTACAAGACAATGTGGATTTTTCAATTATCAACTTATCCAATTACAAATTGTCTGAATCTGAATTATCTATATTACAAAAAGGGTTGAATTTCTGTCCTACTAACAATATCAATAAATTTGATTTTATTAAGGATCTTCATTTGTTTGCTCGCAAACTAAATTTCAAATATATGTATCACAAAGGCAATAAAAGACCACCTGAACAGGATCCCATCTTAGACACGCTAATTACCCTCCTCGAAGAAAATGAGGATCTTATAGATCGTGTGGACCTCCCCTCTTTACTTGCTGGTATCCCTTCTGAATCTAGGAAACAAAAGACAGCAGGCACTGACTTTCGCAAAAAATCTGATGCCTATCCTCCTATTCAGAATGCGAATATCAACGCATTTTTAAAAATAGTATCGAAGGAAGTTGAAAAACTAAACACACGTCCTTTATCCCAACCTAACATCTCCCAAGCACAAAGAGAGGCGATTAACAACTTGGCCACTAACAAACTTATTACCATCAAGCAAGCCGACAAAGGTGGGAACATTGTGATAATGGACAACACCCAATATATAAAAATGTGTACAAACATTTTAAACAATACCAACTGGTATAGGCGTATCACACCAGATATAATTGCCAAATATAATTTGGAGTTTTATCAGTTGGTGGATACTGCCTATCTCAACAACGTTTTTTCCAAAGATGTTTGGAACTTTGTCCACACCAAATTCCCTGTCACTCCCACATTTTATGGCCTCCCAAAGGTGCACAAAAGTACTATTGATCCTCCCGGAAGACCGATTATTTCGGGGTGTGGATCTATCACAGATAACGCAAGTAAGCTAGTTGATGCGTAACTTCAACCCCTTGTCCATAAGCTACCTTCCTTTACAAAGGACACCATTCACTTTATCAATAAAATTAAGGACCTTTGGGTTCCCCCTACTGCGTCTTTAGTCACGATTGATGTAGAGGCTCTCTACAGCTCAATTCCCCATTCCAGGGGCATTGCAGCTGTGAAGCATATTCTATCCAGCCAAAGCCAATTAGATGCCTATGGAGAGTTCATTTTGGACTTGTAATTGCACATCCTCACCCATAATGTGTTTACTTTTAATGGTTCCCACTACCTCCAGGTGCAGGGGGTAGCGATGGGCACCTGTTGTGCCCCATCCTATGCCAACCTGTACCTGGGGGAGTGGGAACATTCTCTTATGGACGATGATGCAATGTCGATGTACACTGGTCACATTCTTTTTTGGACCAGGTACATCGATGATGTGTTCCTCATCCGGGATGGTCCCACAGAGTCTCTTCAAGCCTTCTTGGTTCATATGAACAAGAATGACTTCAATCTTTCATTTACAATGAATATGGACTCTGATCAGATTACCTTCCTTGATGTCGAGATTAAACGTAGTAAAAATGGTACTCTCCAAAGTAACCCTTACCGCAAATCCACCGCGGTAAACACCATATTGCATGGATCAAGTTTCCATCCTACCCCTCTACTTAGATCTATTCCAACTAGTCAGTATTTGAGGCTTAGACGAAATTGTTCAGACCTCAAACTGTTCCAAGTGGCTGCTGACGCACTTCAAAAACGTTTGCTACGTAGGGGCTACTCTAAGAAATCCTTAAAACAATCGTATCAACGAGCTTTAAACAGTGATAGACATCAATTATTAGCTCCAAAAACATCAACCATTCCTAGGAAGGAGGATACAATAAGGATTATAACTCCCTATAATCAACAACATCAAAAAGTTAGGCGTATTGTATCTAAACACTGGCACCTACTGGCCTCAGATCCCATATTGGGCCAATATGTGTCAGATTCACCAAACTTCACTTACAAAAGGGCTCCAGCATTGAGAGACAAAGTAGTCCGCAGTGAGTTTCGCGACACCAATATGTCCACCTGCTGTAAATATAGAGGGACATATATGTGTGGTAATTGCAAATATTGTGGCTACATGTTCACACAAAGATCCCCCATATTGCCCAATGGAATCGTCCACCAACCAAAGCATTTTGCAAATTGCCGCACGATGGGCGTGGTTTATCTCCTACTTTGTTCTTGCCAGTGTTTTTACATTGGCAAGACCAAGCAGGAATTTTGGCAACGCGCCTATCGTCATCTTCTAAGCATGAGAAAAGCAGACCCTGAGTTATCTCTGGGTAGGCATGTAGCTACAACACATGCCGGCAAAATGCCCAAGGTAAAGTTCTTGATCCTTGACCGAGTCCATCCTGCCCCTAGAGGAGGTGACTGGAATAAGTCCCTCCTCCAGCTTGAACTAAGGTGGATCTATTCGCTCAGGGCCACTGAGCCCCCAGGGCTTAATGGATCCCTGTCGTTCAAGCCCTTCCTTGAGGGCTTTAACTCTGGAGGGATGGAGATTTAATTCTCCCCCCCAGTCTGACTGTCACCAGTCTATCCACCTTTAGCATAATGGGGTTTCATGTAATATGATATTATATATTGGTGTCTATGTATCAATATGGTTCTATTGCCTTATTTTAAATTAAATTGTATAAGTGCAATCTTTTTGATTACAAAATCATATGTTCGATATCCTCATGTACTTTCAATGTATGTATATATTTTCTGATGATTGTTTCATATTATTTTATATTGTTCCTCTATAATTCTCCACTATTGACATACATTGTTATGTGCATTTTCCCCTGCTTGTTGATGACCCTGTCATTTGTGTTCTCCAGTGTTTTCAATAGTTTACATCTGTGGGTTGTGCCTTTGCTGACAGGCATATGCAATAATTATAGTTACTATCTATACCCTTGATTGATACAATCACATTATATTCTTTTGTATTGTAATTAATCTAACAATCTCATAATATTTTGCTATTGCAAAACTTTTCCCAGCAATTTGTTTTCGGTCCGGGTCGTGCCCCTCCTTCACTGGACGTCCCGGCACGGGGAGACATACAGCGCGCTGTGCGCGTGGTAGTTTGGTCCTCTTTTTCCACCATCTGTCCCCATGTGGTTCAGCTTGGACCAATCAGGAGCCGCAGTGTGTTCACACTTCCGGCTCTGATCTCCGTGTCGGTGGAGCGCAGATGCCGCTCCCGCCCACATTGTGTCATGTGTGACGCACGTCGTTTGAGGGCAGGCCCGGCACCAGCGTTCCGGGAAGCCCTTCCCCATGAAGCCAGCTGATACACATTTCGTATCAATCGGCCAGCACTCTTATAGTGCACCTCTCGCAACACACAGCCAGCGCATTTGTTTGCTGGCTGTGGTGCAGAGAGGACGCCGATTGCCGTATCACCTTGAACATACAGGTACTGCCCCTTCTTCTCCCAATAGATTTTTTCATCATGCAGTAAGTTTAAGCGATTTTCTGGCTCTGTATTTAGCCGCTATATTTTATTTCATATTGTCTCTAAATTCCCTTCTAATGTTGGGCGACTTACGGCACATTTCCCTGTTAAAGTGCTATAAACAAATTTCCCTTTGCCTATGAACTGAATACATTTACCAATATAGCCCTGATCTGTCTATTTTTCAGATCGGTGCTACTTATACTCCTGACATATACCCATGTTAAAAGGCTATCCCTGGCTTCTTCAATTTGAGGACTTCAGATGTCCAGTGATTGTAGGTTATACACCTGACCTAAACAGCTGTGGTCTACTAACCGGTATATTTATCTACCATCTATATTATTGCATTCTGTCGCAAGGACACTCGCACCCACCAGATGCTTTTAACCGTGCAGGCTACCTAAGTACAGCTATTTTTCAACCCTGTGAGTACTCGCCAATGTCATTGTATTCATTATGTGAACCTTTATAGTCACGTTGCAATGTTTTTTGAAAAAAACCTTTTAAAAAATTTATGGTTTTTTATATGTCAATTTATCTATTCACTAGAGTACCGCTTGAACCATCCCCTGAAGAAGAAGCAAATTCCTCTGGCTTCGAAACATGTTGGGTTTTTAGTTCAGACTATTGCGGTTGATCTACCTGTCTTTATTTGCTTGCACTGTTCTTAATTCATTAATATATATGTTTACAAATAAAATTATTTTTCTTAAAAACTATTTTTCATATAATTTTATGTGCCTGTAAAGTCCCAATAAGGGGAACCTCACTTTTTGCATACTGTTACTAGGGATGTGGCACACATAATAGCGCTAGGCTTAAGCACCTTTCCTGTTACTGTAATATTGACACTGGCAGGGAAGGGGTTAACCTGGGGTGATCAAAGGGTTAAGGGTGAGCCTAGGGGAGTGTTTTCTAACTGTATGGGAGAGGGACTTCTGGAATCAGCACAGAGACCTGTGATCTCCACACCCCCCATGTTGAGGGCGTGTGGCCTGGTATGGTCCAGGGAGGGTGGGGCCGCTCACTTGTCCCCTCCCCTTTCCTGGCCTGCCGGGCTGCATGCTCGGATAAGGGTCTGATATAGATTTTGGGGGGGACCCCACGCCGTTTTTTTCGGGGGTGGGGCTCTCCTCAAAATCCATATCAGACCCGAGGGGCCTGGTTTGGAACCTGGGGGGGACCCCCACGCCGTTTTTCCCCCCCATTTTGGCGTGGAGTTCTCCCTCAAGATTCTCAGAGCGCAAGTCGCACCACAAGTCAGATCATTCTGATCCAACTTGCGATGGGCCTTCCATTCAAATCAATGGGCTCCAATAGGAAACCATTGATTTTGAATGGAGGCAGAAAAACGCTGCTAAAGGAAACATGGCCAAACGTGCAATAACACCAATGGAAAAAGCTACTGAAAGCATGTTTTTACAGCTGCTTTTTCCTGGCATTAGAAGTGGCTCTGCAGCTTGTTTTTTTTGACGCCCTGTGTGCATAGGGCCTAAATAGGAGGATCACAGGCACTCTGTGTTCATTCCAGAAAGAACAACAGTCTGCTGTGTTTACAACAGCAGACTGTCGTTCTCTCTCAGCAGGGAGCGATCTTGGGTGCCCGGCGGCAATCGCGGCCACTGGTCCCGTGGATCGACTTCCCTGCTTCCTAATGCGGGCGGGTGCTTGCCCCCAGGAACGCTCCTGCGAGCCGCCGTACCTGTACCTGCCGCAGTATATCTGCAGCGGGCAGTCGGCAAGTGATTAACCACTTGCCGACTGCTTACATTGGGCGTACTGCGGCAAAGTGGCTCGTTATCATCCAGCAACGTAGACTTACGTCGCTGCACTCCTCCTCTTGTGGGCTTCCGCTGTATTCAGACACAGCGGGAGTCGGGCCAGGGGAGGAGAGGCGGTGATCACCGCCGCTCTTCCCCGATCGACGGGAGATCGAGTGAGGAAATCCGCCCGCTTGTGTAAACAAAGCGGGCGGATCTCCTCTGTGACAGGCAGGGACAGATTACAGGATTCAGCATAGCTGAACCTGCGATCTGTGCCTGTGTCACTCAATCCCCTCCCCCCACACGCATCAGTAAGCACCATGCATACATTTAACCCCTTGATCACCAATGAAGTTAACCCCTTCCCTGCCAGTGTCATTATTACAGTAACAGTGCATATGTATAGCACTGATTACTGTAGTAATGTCACTGGTACCCCCAAAAGTGTAAAAAATGGCAGTTAGGGGTCCGATCTGTCCGCCGCAATGTCGCAAAAAAAAATCGCATATTGCCGCCATTACTAGTTAAAAAAAAAAAACAATAAAAATGACATAAATTTCCCGTAGTTAGTAGCTGCGATAACTTTTGCGCAAACCAATCAAAATACGCTTATTGCGATTTCTTTTTTTTTCCAAACATATGTAGCAGAAAACAAATTGGCCTACAATGTTAAAAAATTTTGATTTTTACATGTTTTTTTTTTGGGGGGGGGGGGATTTCATATAAACAAATGTGAAAAATATTGTTATTTTTTTCAAAATTGTCGCTCTTTTTTTGTTTATAGTGCAAAAAGTAATAATCGCACAGGTGATCAAATACCTCCAAAAGAAAGCTCTATTTGTGGGGAAAAAAATGTAATTTGGTTACAGTGTCGCACGACCGCGCAATTGTCCGTTAAAGTAACGCAGTGCAGAATCGCAAAATATGGCCTGGTCAGGAATGGGGTAAAATCTTCCGGTCTTAAAGCGGTTAAAAATACGCTCATTGAGAATTTTTTTGTCAAAGAAATGTAGCTAAATACATTTTGGCCTAAATATATGACAAAAATTGAATATATTGGATATTTTTTAACTGTCAAAGTAGAAAAATATTGTTATTTTTTCAAAATTGTTGCACCTTTTTTTTATTAATATCGCAAAAAATGAAAAGCGCAGAGGTGATCAAATACCACCAAAAGAAAGCTCTGTTTGTGGAAAAAAAAGGACGTAAATTTAGTTTGGGTACGGCGTTGCATGACCACGCAATTGTCAGTTAAAGTCCCACAGTGCCAAGTTGCAAAAAGTGGCCTGGACATAAAGCAGGAAAATCCTCTAGTGGTAAAGTGGTTAAAGAGGAAGTAAAGTCTGGAAATTTTTTTTTCTTTTTGGTTACAGTAAACTCCCGCTCCATCGCGGTTCAGTTTTTGCGGTCCCGGTATATTGCGTTTTTTTTTGTAATGTTATTTTACTATATAAATCATTAAAAATGAAATATTTTTGTGTTTTCCATAGCTCTTGCTATGTCTCTCAGTATCTTTTATGTGTTTAAATGAGTTTCTATTGTTTTAAAAGTGTGTTTAAAGACCTTAAAATGCTTTTACAAGTACAGTGACAGTAAAAAAAACATGCCTACAATGCATTTTAATAGGGTTTTTCTATTTCGCGGATTTTCACTTTTCGCGGCTGGGTCTGGAACGTAACCCCCGCAATGGAGGGGGGTTTACTGTACCTTCAAAGTTAATGCATAATGTGCTAGTATGTAACGCATACTAGCAAATTATGTGACACTTACCTGCAAACTAAGTATGCTGGAGGCTGCATCCATCTTCGTTTGTCTTCCTTCCGCGTCTGCGGACTCCGGCTGTGTTACTTGCCAGAGCCGTTTGATGCTGCCGGTCATGGCACAGGACTCTGAAGAAATGGCACGGGCGGCCGTTCCCTTAGAGCGCATGCCCCAATGACGTCACTGGCTGCATGCAATGTAAATATTTCCTAAATGGTGCAAGTTTAGGAGATATTAAGGCCCCTTTCACACTGGTGGAGACGCTACTTCCCGGGGCGACCTCACAGGTCGCGGCGCGCTGCTCGCACCGCGACCTCGGAGCGGCCAGCACGGACTTCATAACATTGAAGTCTATGCAGGTCGCCCCAAAGAAGCTCCGGACCGTTTTTCTAAGTTGGAGCGACTTGTGTCGCTCCTATTAGAACGGGTCCACAGCTTCTCTATGCCAGGCGACCTGTCAGGCGACCAGGTCGCCCCATTGTGAACGGGGGCTTACAGTACCTATAGGTAAGTCTTATTATAGGCTTTCCTATAGGTACAAACATTACAGGGGGGTTACTTCCACAGTGAGTATAACAAACATGATTTACTGAATACACAATGATTTTACTGTTGTGGGTTTAGTAACATTTTAATAGCAGACAGCTGAACACTGCAATAGAAAGGGGACTCTCAAGGTGTACAGCACCAGACTGACTCCTGGTGTTCACTGGCTTTACCAGAAAGACAAGTCTCCCACATTACAGCACAATATCACAGGGCGGCTTTGTTATAACCTCCTCCATGAGTCCATGACAACAGCCAGGACAGTACAGTGACTACACAAGCACTCCTCCTCATGACTTTCCCTCATACGTCACATGTTGCGCGAAGGACCAGGCGGGGCAACTTTATGTTCCCGCCATCTGATTCCGGAGCTTCTCTCGCCGTACACTGAGCGGACACAATGCCACCGGGAGGCGCATGACTTCCCCATCCTGAGGTGACTGGAGCGGGCACAGCGCACTGACTGCTGGGATTTGGCGCCTTTCATTCATACAGAGACGTGTCCTCCGGTTGGACGGATTGCAGTGCACGGACACCATGTCACAGACAGAAATTGTGGAGGAGATGAGAAGCTGGAGCCAGGAGACCTGCCGGAGAGAGTTACACACAGCTCTCCCCAAACTTCGTATATCCTGATCTGTATGATACGTGCACGGCGCTTTGTTTACCTTTAGCCTGTTTTATACACAATTCCTATCTAGAAGAAGCCATGTGACTTCAGTGAATGAAAGAGTGTATAACAAGCAGATTCACATTATGGGGATGATTTACTAGTCCCGAGGAGTGCAAAATCTGCATGGAAACCAATCAGCCTTCAGTTTTTCTTCTCAAAGCTTAATACAACAAGCTGAAGTTAGAAGCTGATTGGCTACCTTGCAGAGCTGCACCAGATTTTGCACTCTCCAGTTTCAGTAAATGAACCCCTATGTGTTGGGCAGGGCAGCCCATGGTGTAGATAAGACATTTAGTGTCTGTATTCAGGGCATATTGGCTGTGCTGAGTAAAGTAGGACACCCTTTTGCAAATCACTTCACTGCATCACAATGCATGGCGGTGCCTAAAGATGAATGAAGCGCCAGTTTGTGATTATAAAGTTATGAAAGGAAACCATGCAAAGTGTTGTAATCCATGCCTATGCACAGGTTACTTCACCGCACACCCCAGCGGATGCATTGAAAAAGCAGCTGCTGGTGTGAATGGACCATGCTGCTTTTCTGGTTCTTGAAATGTTAAAGCCCAACTCCGTGAACAATAATTCCTTGCAGTGGGGCTGTTCCTGCACTGCAAAGGTTAAAGCGGTAGTAAACCACTGCCTTTTAACCATTTTCTTACTTGATACATATACCCCCTCCCTGCCCAGGCCAATTTTCAGCTTTCAGTACTGTCACACTTTAAATGACAATTGCGCGGTCATGCTACACTGTACACAAATAGAGCCTTCTTTTGGTGGTATTTCATCACTACAGTTTTTTTTTTTGCTAAACAAACAAAAAAGATGGAAAAATTAGAAAACAAAAACAATTTCATAGATTGTTATAAAATTTTCCCAACAGGTAATTTTTCTTCTTCATTGATAAGGCTGCAATGATGAGGTGGCACTGGTTGGCAGCACTGATTAGCAGTACTGGTGGGGACAGTTTGGGACCGATGTCCCTCTTAGGCCCCGTTCACATAGGGGCGATTCAACTTCGGGGGGCGACCTCCGAGGTCGCGGTGCGAGCAGCGCGCCGCAACCTAGGAGCGGCCGCCATGGACTTCATAACATTGAAGTCTATGGCGGTCATCTCCGGGTCGCCCCAAAGAAGCTCCGGACCCTTTTTCTAAGTCGGAGCGACTTGTGTCACTCCCATTAGAACGGGTCCGCAGCTTCCCTATGGAAGGCGACCTACGATTTTGCTTCCTTTCCGTTTTTTGAACGGAGGAAAAATAGGGCTCTGTTCCGTTCCAAAAAACGGAACAGAACTGAAAGGAAGAAAATTGGATATCAGCGGATGGTATTCCGCTGACATCCGCAATGCCATTGACTTACATTATGTCTGTAAATCATCCGCAAAAAAATAGGATGATTTGCGGACATACGGAGCGCCCATGTGAAAGGGCCCTAAGGAGAAAATAAAAGCCAATGACCGGCTTCTGTTTACATCACGTGATCAGCTGTCCCAAGGATACTGCTGACAGGTTATCTATCTTCACTTGGTCTTCCTTTCAGATGCACGTGCTCTGGCTGTCTGACTGGCGAGCCACAATGACGTCCCTCCCGCACATGCGCGCAGGAGTCCTGGCCATGGCCATCCCTTTAGAGCACATGCACCAGTGACATCACTGACTGCATGCAGTGTGAATATCTCCTAAACTTGTGCAAGTTTAGAAGATAATTAACTGTACCTACAGGTAAGCCTTATTATAGGCTTACCTGTAGATACAAGTAATAAAACAAAAAACTTCCACTTTAATTGCTCATTTAGTCTGGGGGAGAGGAAAAATGCATTTGCTTACCTGTTCCTCCGCTCCCTCTGTAGATGGCGCTCCCCCATGCTCTGGCGGTGGACTGCCCCTTGGTGTCAACACTTCTAAGGCAGGAAAATGGACCCTGGTCATGACATCAGGAGCCTAGAGCATGGGGGAGAAGAGGCCACAGGGACCAGTCTTGCTGCAAAAAGGATCAGGTAAGTAAATCTTATTTCCTTTCCCCTAGACCGAAACAAGCAATTACCCTTGCAATGCTGGCATAGCCCCACTGCAAGGGATAATTTTTTAGTTTCCCAGAGGGGCTTTCAATTTTTGTCTTCAAGAGCTCTGTGTTGCTGCTGACACTCCCGAATGTGTCAGATGGTGTGTTCCAGCTATGCATAAACATCACTTTTGCTGGGCAATATGTTGCTGCAGGACAAACTAGTGACTTATGGGCTGGCAGAAAGACCAGTGAAGAAAACCCTATCCTTCACATCTGGGGGAGTGTCAGCCACAGTGTTGTTATCTCTGTAACGCTGACCTTCACTCTCTTTTTCTAGTTTACAACATATTGAACCCTCCCCCTCCTTTCACACAATTGGAGACATTTTCTTAATCCTTTTTTTTTTTTTTTTTTAAATGAAGAAGCCTCTATTTTCTCACTTTGGCATAAATGCCGTTGTCCAGGTGCCTGCAGCCTCTGAACAAACTTGCGTCACGCACCCCAGGAGGCCAATGTAGAATAGATGCACAAGATGCGTCATCAGGGGGCCAGGTGCAAGAACATGGAAGAGACAGCCAGCCCCTTAATGACATACAAGAAGAAGATGGCGGGAAGGGACCTGTAGGAGGAGAGCAGTGCAGCAAAAAGAACAATAAACCATCTGAGCTTGAAAATATGTTTATACAGCATAGAAAGAAGAGGTAAGTAGCACATTATCTTTCTGGGGGGTTGGTGAAGTTCCTCTTTACCCCCTTATCCACCAAGGTATGTTAATCAATGTAGCATGATAGTGATAAAGTTAAAAAATGTAAATGTATTTAAAAAAAGGAAAGTACCTCCCATTGCCTTGCACACACATCCGATTGCAAATGTGTATGTAAACATTGGTTGCCTCACACGTGATGCATCGGCTCAAACGTCTGAGTAAGAGCAGTAATTCTAGAGCCATAATTCATGGTTAATTTGAAATTGATAACCCAGAAGGGTTTTAAAGTGTAGCCTATAGACAATTTTCTGTACCACAGTTTTTGCCATATTAAGGCCATGCATAATTTCAACCCCTTCACGTCCCAAACTTGTACACACCAGAGCAATTTTTACATTTCTGTTATGGACCTGTTTATGTGGCAGTGACTTTGCCATTTCTTAAAGTGAAACTTCACCTAAAAGGGAACATTTAGCTTTTCCGCTTCCTCCCCACTTCCTCTACTACTTTTGGACACATTTATTTATTTTGGGATGGGAGCGTGTACCTGGTTTTGACAGGTATCCTCTCCCGTTTCCACTCAAATCCCTAGGTAAACTGAAGGGACGTTCAGCCTCCAACCTTCCCCTCCTCCCCTTCTCCCCCTTTGTCCACAGCCTTCTGGGACAAGTTTCCAAGAAGGCTGCAGGACCATTCACAAGGTGCAGTGGTAACCAAGCTGTGAAGCTGCAGTCACAGCTGGTTTCCATTAGTAAATATGGTGCGCCGAAGACCAGCGAATAAACCAGCCCGGGTGAGGACAGCACTGGATCCCTGGACAGGTAAGTATCCTTTTTTTTTTTTTAAAAGTCCGCATTCACAGTTTTTGTGCAGTGCTGTCAAAAAGTATTCGCCCCCTTCCTAATTTTTATATATTTTTTGCAAATTTGTCACAAAAAAGGATTTAGATTATCAAACAAATGTTAATACTACACAGAGATAACCTGCGTTTATACAAAATGTAGTTTTTAGCTACTGATTTCTTTTATTAAGGGTAAAAAGCTTTGACCCCCCCTAAGGCACGTTTCACACATGTGGACCGTTTAGATCCGTCTGTCAGTTTTTTAGGTGGACCGTTTAGATCCGCCTTTGCATCTCTATGGGGCAGGGGATGTCAGCAGAGACATGTCCGCTGACATCCGATCCGATCCTGTCCGTCAAATCCGGACGTATGGAAACCCTATTTTCCATCCGTCGATCGGATGAGAATGGACAGGCGGTCCATTCTCATCCGATTCCCCCATAGAGGACAGCAGGGACCTGACAGCTCCGTCTCTGCACACAGAGCGGAGACGGAGCTGCCATCTGCCTGCTCAGCGGGGGATCGATTCCCCCGCTGAGAAAAACAGAGTCCGACGACGGAGCGGACAGTGTGAAAGGGGCCTAAATCATGAATGAACTGTGAATAACCTCATGTTTTGGAAAGTTGAGTTAAATTTAATTTGCCACACCCAGGCCTAATTGAATCAAGAGACCACTTAGAAGCTGTCTGACAAAGTGAAGCATGCTAACAGATCTCAAAATGCATCACATCCAAAGAAATGTAAGAACAGATGAGAAACAAAGTAATTGACATGTATCAGTTTGGAAAGGGTTTCAAAGCCATTTCTAGGCTTTGGAACTCCAGCAAACCATGGTTAGAGACATTAGCCACAATTGGAGAAAACTTGCAACAGTGGTGAACAGTGGCCAGCCTGCCAAAATGACTCTTAAGAGCACAATGGTGACTCATCCAGGAGGTCATAAAATAACCCAGAACAACATCTAACTGCAAGCCTTACTTAAGAAAGAGACTGGGCAAAAATGGCATCCATGGGAGTTCCAAGGCAAAAGCCACTGTGTTGTTTTTGGTCAGCAAAGGTTCGTCTCACATTTTCCAAAAAACAATTATCCCCAAGACTTTTGGGCAGATTTTCTGTGGACTGAGACAAAAGTTGAACTTTTTGTAAGGTGTGCGTCCCGTTACGTCTGGCGTAAAACTAACACAGTATTTCATTTAAAAAAACAGCATACAAACAGTCAGACATGTTGGTGGTAGTGTGATGGTCTGGGACTGCTTTGCAGCTTCAGGACCTGGACGACTTGCCATAATTGATGGAACCATGAATTCTGCATGCTACCAGAAAATCCTGAAGGGAATTCTCAGGCCACCAGTTTGTGACCTCAAGCACACTTGCTGCAGGACAATGACCCAAATTATGCTGCAGGACAACGACCCAAAACACACCAGCAAGTCCACCTTTGAATGGTTCAAAAACCGAAAATTAAGGTTTTGGAGTGGCCTAATCAAAGTCCGGACTTAAATCTGATTCAGATGCTGTGGCATGACCTTCACAGACCGTTCATGCTCGAAAACCTTCCAGTGGGGCTGAATTAAAACTATTCTGCAAAGATTCATGGCCAGCTGTCACAAATGATTGCAGTTGTTACTGCCAAGGGTGGCACAACCAGTTATAGGGCTCTTTCACACGGTCCGCCTCCATAGGCGGATCCGTGCTGCTCAGCGGGGATCGATCCGCCGATCCCCGATGAGCCAGCGGATGACAGCTCCGTCTCCGCTTGCAGTGCGGAGAGGCAGGTGTCTCAGCTCCCGCTGCTCTCTATGGGGGATCGTATGAGAGCGGACCGCCTGTCCGGTCTCATCCGATCCCTGAACGGATGGAAAAATAGGGTTTTCATCCGTCCAGATTTCACGGACAGGATCGGATACGGATGTCAGCGGAGGTGTCTCCGCTGACATCCGCTGCCCCATAGAGCTGCATGGAGGATCCGATCAGATTTGCCTAAAAAACTGACAGGCAGATTTGATCGGATTGCCCGTGTGAAAGAGCCCATTGGGTTAAGGGAGCAATTACTTTTCCAGGCAGGATTGGACAGCTTTTCCCCCCCTAATAAATTAAATCCTTATTTATAAACTGCATTTTGTATTTACTCTGGTTATCTTTGTGTAATAACTAAAGTTTTGTGAAAAACTAATTTAAAACCCGCGCTAATGGATAATCTCTTAAACTTAAAGTTTCAAGTGAAAGGGTGTAAATTAAAAACGTGTATATAAGGTGCAGCTGCTGCAACACTAAGAAAAGCTTAGGGAAAATGGTAAACACAAAATTAAAGCAGCGATAGCACTCAATAATAAAAATATAAATACTCTGTATGTGTGCTTCAATTAAACATATATGACACTCTCATGGTGATACAAGTTAAAAAAGTGTGTATGGTTATATCAACCTTAATAAATAACATTCAATAGTGATATAAAATATAAAGTGCTGAAAATAGTGAATAAGAACTTTAAATATGAATAGATTGCTAAAAATCAGTGAAGAAAAGTCCATAAATATAAATCAACAATCAGGTGAAATATTATAGTCCTTATAATAATCCCAAGATAAGGTGCTCCAGTGCTGGTAAACAATAAAGTGCTCCAAGAGTGAAGGGTGCCCCTCTCAGTTCCCTACTCACCAAAACGCCAATAATTAGGAGCCTTTAGAAATATTGCACATAAGCCTTGGCACCAGGATTCTTAAAAGGATTCCTCCATATGCTTTTCCCTGTTCATGGGTCCGCTTGCGCATCCACCATTAGAATAAAGGAGAAAAGCCATGCATAGTGAGGTATGTATATGTAGGTTTAATTGTGCTTGGAAGCCAAATACATACTTACAATGTAGCAGAATGTATAAGCAAAATACACAAACTCGCCGCGTGGTTACGCCGCTCGGCGTGCGTTTCACGGGCAGGAAGTGACCAACCGGAAGTGACGTGCCGCTCCGTGCGTGACAGGAAATACGTCAACGCGTTTCGCCGTAAGTTCCAGCGTTTTCAAAGACATCATTTCCTGTTTCCACAAGCCTTTTATAATGGGCAACAACCGATCGTAATATCCGGATATCAATTTATTTTTAATGCTTTATTGGAAATGACATAAAATATACTGGGAAGCGATATCGTAATTAGTATATTGGCACTACTAACCGACATCCTAATTTTACCAGGGCATATTTTATAAAATTCAATATATAGCGGAATGTAAGATCCGGGTTTCACTTCCTGTTTACATTGAGAAAAAAACATGTACATGGACATATATTTATTAAGCGCATTAACCAATATTGCTGCAGGACAATGACCCAAATTAATAAGTAAGATTATTTATGGTTAATGCGCTTAATAAATATATGTCCATGTACATGTTTTTTTCTCAATGTAAACAGGAAGTGAAACCCGGATCTTACATTCCGCTATATATTGAATTTTATAAAATATGCCCTGGTAAAATTAGGATGTCGGTTAGTAGTGCCAATATACTAATTACGATATCGCTTCCCAGTATATTTTATGTCATTTGCAATAAAGCAAATGACATAAAATATACTCGACCAGAACACCCGAATTTACCAAAAGTTCGGTTCGGATTTCAGAACCCCATTGAAATCAATGGGACCCGAACTTCGGTAATCAAAAAACACAATTTTTAAGCCCTAAAACCCAATAAATGCCCCTAAAAAGTGCCTAGGGTTCTGGGTTAACTATTAAAAGGTGTACCTGTGAAGTTTCAGCTCTGTAGCATGTCCAGAACCAGAAAAAAAAAGGATTGTATGTATTCGAAAACTTTCAGCTCAGGGGGTTAGCTTCTCTCCTCGGTTTTCACACCTTGCCGGTTTCAAAGCAGGCATTTTTTTGGGTTCTTTGCAGTCAGGAAAAACATCTGAACTTGTGTATAGTGGTACTGTGCACAAGTTCAGATGTTTTGCCTGCCTCCAAAACCCCCCAAAAAATTCCAGCAAAAACACACCTGGGCATTTTTTTTTTTTTTTTTGATAGCGTTTTTTTGGCATTTTTTTTGGGTTCTTTTGAGGCAGGCAAAACATCAGAACTTGTGTATAGTGGTATATGTATATAGACACCTAGCCATATATAGGTGTGATAGTAGGAGAAATATATTACTGTAAATGATTTCATTAGCGCAAGCATATATTTCTGCTACTATCACACCTATATATGTCTAGGTGTGTAAATAAATATATGTATGTGTGTATATACACCACTATAAACAAGTTCAGATGTTTTGCCTGCCTCCAAAAACCCCCCAAAAAATGCCAGAAAAAACACACCTGGGCATTTTTTTTTTTTTTTTTTTTGACGCTAGCGTTTTTGGCATTTTTTTGGGTTCTTTTGAGGCAGGCAAAACATCTGAACTTGTGTATAGTGGTATATATACACACATAATTATATGTATATAGACACCTAGCCAGATATAGGTGTGATAGTAGCAGAAATATATTACTGTAAATGATTTCATTAGCGCAAGCATTTATTTCTGCTACTATCACACCTATATATGTCTAGGGGTATATATACAGACATATATGTGTATATATACCCCCTATACACATGTTCAGATGTCATGTCTGACATCAAACATGTCCTCAAAAAAGCACTGGCAGTGGCAGCCCCTGCAGCATAAAAAATGCTTGGCTGGTGAGAAGCCATATTCCTGTGCCGAAGCAATTCAGAGAAATGATCATTTCTCTATAGCGGTCACCCTGCCATAGCAGTCACTGCCAGTTAACCCTACACTACACTACGGTCCCCTTACACTTAGCACTTTCCCTACAGAAACTAAATTTTTGAAGCTAACTTAAGTGTAAAGGAGCACTGTAACTACACTAGATATCCCTTTCCTCACACTAATAAATAGCTAAATTACACTTTTAAAGTAAAATTAACAGAACTGCTTCCACTCTCTTCCATGTCCAGTATAACAATGCTAGGAATATGGCGGGGGCGATCTTATATACTGGGGGGCGTATTCACTAATGATTGGTCTAGGGACCCCCTAGTCACTCCAATCACATTCCTAGCATTCTCCTGCCCCCTCAATTGGCTTTTGCTAATGGTTCTGGTCCAATCACGGGCTTTTAAAGCCGATTTCCTGAAGCATTGCATTTTGGTCGGTTCTGGTTGCCGAATTCCGAACTTTTTGGGCAAAAAGTTCTAAATTCGGCCGAACCTCAAACACCCAATGTTCGGGCCGAACCGATGGTCGACCCGAACCGTTCCATCATCCCTACTCTCCAGGCTCTGACCATTTTCTGTAGAATTTCATAAATTAAAAATTATATGTGGGCCTTTGGAGACATCAAGGGCTGCATTTGAGTCCTCCTGTGCCCTGTAAGTTGGCAAACCCTTGTCTAGGGGGTATAGACTAATAGATTTACTTACCTGATCCTCCATTCCTCTGCACTGCTAGACTGCCCGCCCCTGCATTGTGTTCAAAACATACTGCACTTGCGATTTGCAGCGGGTATCGGTATTAAATAATAACTGAAACACAGGTCAAAAACGCAGTGTGTTTGCTTGCACAGATCTGGTTGCTGTGTATTTTTTTTTTAACCACCTCAATACTGGGCAATTTCACCCCATTCCTGCCCAGGCCCATTTTCACTTTTCAGTGCTGTTGGTCTTTGAATGTCAATTACTAGGTCATGCAACACTGTACCTAAATGACATTTTTATCATTTTATTAAGACGGAACACTCATTTGGTGGTATGTAATCATCACTGGGTTTTTAATTTTTTTGCTCTACAAATCAAAAAATACTGAAAATCTTGGAAAAAAACAAGTTTTTCTTAGTTTCTGGTATAAAATTTTGCGAATAAATAATCTTTCTTAATAAACTTAGGCCAAAATGTATTCTATTTTTCTTTGGTAAAAAACAAAACCCAAATCATTTTTTTTAGTCTGTATGAAAGTTATAGCATCTACAAACTATGGTATATCGATTTGATAATTGATCTATCCTGATGTGCTGACGGCCTATCTTATTTCTTGAGGCCCTAAAATGCCAGGACAGTACCAATACCCCCCAAATTACCCCTTTTTTGGAAAGTAGCTAGTCCAAGGTATTTAGTAATGGCATAGTGCATTTTTTTGAAGTTGTAATTTTTTTTGTCACAATTTTTTTTTGAAAATGAAGAAATTAAATTTGTTTTTTCACATACTGTTATTAGAGCAGTACAGCGTCTTTATAGTATCATCAGCTAGTCAAGTTGAGATGTTTGGTAGCTATTTATTCAACACAAACCCACCTTTTTATATTTTTCCAAAAATTTTGGTATTTAATTTGTGTATACTAAAATTCATTTAGTTTACTTTTCCTAAAAATGTGTTTGATAAAAAATTGCTCAAATATAGTGTAACAAAAAAGAAAATCAATTACAATCCTCACAACGAAAAGTGTCAACCGTTTTGCATGGATCCCTTTTAATAGGCCCTCAGTAGCGACTGCACAAACCTATCTTTTAACCACTTCCTGCAAAATCACGTACCTTTTGAGGAAGTGGTTGTACTGGGGTGATGCCTATAGCTAGATGCATCACTCCAGTAGTTTTTTTTTTTTTTTGGAGCAAATGATAGGCTTTTATGTGATAACCAATACGGCTAAGCAGCCGCTTGGCCGTTATCACAAGCAGCAGGAGCGACGTCACTTCCGGTTTACTCGGCAGCCAACGGCCCAGATACTGCTATAAAGAGTACCTGTCACTGCCTAATACTGTCACAAGGGATGTTTATATTCCTTATGACCGCAACAAAAGGGATCCAGATTTTTATTTATTTTTTTTTTAACCACATCCAGACCGCCCATTGTATATTTACGTTGCTACTTTGGCGTTAAATACCGGAGTTATAGCAGCAAATAGTTGTCATAACCTCGGTATTTTTCTACACGGCCGCGGTCCTCTCGCATAAAAGTGATCCCAGCGATATTTCCAGCAAAAGACGTCCTCTGTAACTCTAAACTGGTAACCGTTAATTTTTTTTTTTTTTAAGTACCGTAGTTTGTCGCCATTCCACGAGTGTGTACCATTTTAAAGCGTGACATGTGATATCTTTTTACTCGGCGTAACATCTTCGGTCACAGTATACAAAAAATTGGGTTAACTTTACTGTTTATTTTTTTTTTATGTTTAGTGAAATGTATTTTTTCCAAAAACATTGCATTGAAAAGACCACTGCGCAAATACCGTGTGACATAAAATAGTGCAATGGCCACCATTTTATTCTTCAGAGTCTCTGCTAAAAAAATATACATATATATGTATGTATATGTGTGCGTGTGTGTGTGTAATATATATATATATATATATATATATATATATATGAGTGTGTGTGTGTGTGTGTGTGTGTGTGTGTGTGTGTGTGTGTGTGTGTATGTATGTATGTTTGGGTGTTCTTAGTAATTTTCTAGCAAAAAAAAATACTGATTTTAACAAATGTCAGATATAGGCCTGGTCTTTAGGTGGGTAATGGAAGAGGATCTGTTGTATGTGATAGGCAGTTTGTCTTGAGCAAATACCCCACCACAAGATTTGTGGTGAGGAGATGCCAATGCTTGACCAATATGTTGTCTTGAATACACCAGAATCATCCTAGTTGTCTGTTTAGTAAATTTTGGTTTCATACTATAGAACAACTCATTTCTAGAGTGTCCTTTGGCTTTACAAAAAGCGAGCTTAAGGCGTTTGTGACTGTAACCTCTTGTCAGCAAGCACTTGGGGAACAAGTCAGCCTGTTCTAGAAAATCAATTTCCTCTGAGCAATTATGCCAGAGACTTAAAAATTATCCATACAGAATTGGTTGGTTTAAGCAAAGGATCAGGATGGAAGCGCTTTGCATGCAATAGATTGTTACCTGTGGTGTTTCCCTTCCAAAAAATATTGCTACTTAAAGAGGAAGTAAACCCTCCTCTGTATTTTGTACCTATAGGTAAGCCTATGATAAGGCTCACCTATAGGTAGTGTAAATATCTCCTAAACATGTACCGTTTAGGAGATATTTACCTTACATGCAGCCAGTATCGTCACTGGCGCATGCGCTCTGAAGGAACGGCCACTCATGCCGTTCCTTCAGAGCTCCATGACCGTCGGCTCCCGCGCGCGCGGGAGTGACGTCACCGCGGCTCCGGCCAATCAGATGGCCGGATGCCGCGATCCCGGAAGACGGGCAACTGGACATGTCGCCCGTCATACTGGTAAGCGGACGGCACGGCGGGGGCTCGTTCTAAGGTAAGTATTTCATAATGAGCTAGTATGTGATGCATACTAGCTCATTATGTGTTTCTCTTGCAGGTTGCAAAAAGGAAAAAATTTTTTTTTTTGGGGTTGACAACCTCTTTAAATGTCATCTGTCTAGACCAAGACATCTTCATATAAAAACATGATCCTGGTGGGGTGGTAAAGCATGGTGAACCTCAAATTCAAACAAATAAAAAGCAAACAATTCCTCCTCTGCAAAAAGGAGACTCTCCCAGGTACAGGTTCACATAGGATGAAGCACAAGGGCCCATTGCCACGCCTTATACCTGGAGGAGGGGAGGTAGTGGGAACTAGAAAAACAAAAAACATTGTGGGTGAGTATGAATTCGAAGGAACACAGAATAAATTCTACATAATTCTATGTCATAGTGCTGGATTGATACAAGGCTTTTGTCACCACCTTCAATCTCTGTTGATCTGGGATGCCTTTGTACAGTGCCTCCACATCAATGGTAACTAACAGAGCTCCTTGTGGAATAATGAAATCATCAATGACTCTAAGAAAATGGGATAGTGTCCCGAAGATAAGTGGAAAGGCTCATCACATGGGGCCTAAGGATGGAATCCACTGACTGAAGATTTTCAGAAAGCAATCCCTGACTTGATATAATGGGTTTGCCTGTATGTACAGTAAGTTCATATATATTTGGACACAGGCACAATTTTCATACTTTTTGGCTCTGTATGCCACCAGAATAAAATAAAAATGAAACCATTCAAATGAATTTGAAGGGCCAACTTTTAGCTTTAATTCAAGGGGTTGAACATAAATATCAAGTACAAATTTTAGGAACTGCAACCATTTTTATACACGGTCCCCCGGATTTTCAGGGGCTCAAATGTTGTTGTAGAAATGAATGTAATCATAAATTGTTCATTTTTAAGATTTTGTTGAAAATCCTTTACTGGCAATAATTGCCTGAATTCTGGAACCCATGGACATGACCAAAGACTGTGTTTCCTCCTTTCTGAGGCTTTGCCAGGCTCTAACTGCAGCTGTCTTCAGTCGTACTTTGTGGGTCTTTCTGCCTTTAGTTTTGCCTTCAGCAAGTGAAATGCATGCTCAGTTGGGTTGAGATCAGGTGATTGACTCAGCCATTGCAGAACATTCCACTTCTTTTTCTTCAAAAGCTCCTGGGTTGCTTTTGCAGTGTGTTTTGGATCATTGTCCATCTGTACTGTGAAGAGCCGTCCAATCAACTTTGCTGCATTTGGCTGAATCTGGGCTGACATCCAGTTGCTTCTGTCTTCTGTCACATCATCAATAAACACCAATGACCCAGTGCCACTGGAAGCCATGCATGCCCATGCCATCAAACTGCCTCCACCATGTTTTACAGATGACATTGTGTGCTTTGGATCATGAGCTGTTCCATGCCTTCTCCACACTTTTTTTTTTTTCTTCCCGTCTTTATGGTACAGATTAATCTTAGTTTTATCCGTCCAAAGAATGCCTTTCCAGAACTGGTTTGGCTTTTTTAGATGTTTTTTTGGCAAAGTCTAATCTGACTTTTCTGTTCTTCAGGCTTATGAATGGTTTGCACCTTGTGGTTAACCCTCTGTATTTGCTCTTGTGAAGTCTTCTCCTGATTGTAGACTTTGACAATGATATGCCCACCTCCTGGAGAGTGTCCTTCACTTGTCTGGATGTTGTGAATTGTTTTTTCTCAATAGAGAGAATCCTGCGATCAGCCACCACTCTTGTCTTCTGTGGCCTTTTATGTTGCGGAGCTCACCAGTGCGTTCTTCTTTCCTCAGAATGTACCAAACTGTTGATTTGTCCACTCCTAATGTTGCTGCTATCTCTCTGATGGATTTGTTTAGTTTTTGAAGCCTTACAATGGCCTGTTTCACGTGCATGGACCGCTTCTTTGAATGCATGATGTAGGTTCACAGCAATAGATTCCAAATGCAAATACTATACTTAGAATCAACTCCCCAGACCTTTTTACCTGCTTAAGTGATGAAGAAATAACAAAGAAGTAGCCCACACCTGGCCATGAAACAGCTTTTGATTAAATTTTCTAAATACTTTTGGTCCCTTGAAAAAGGGGGGATGGCTATTCTTAAGAGCTGTAATTCCTAAACACTTCCTCCGATTTGGATGTACATGCTCTCAAATTTAACCTGAGAGTGTGCACTTTCAGTCCATATCCATTAAAGAACTATAGCTTGAATATGTTTTGGTAAATTCCTGAAAAATTCTAAAATTGTGCCTGTGTCCAAATAGATATGGACCTAACTGTAGATACTTGTGTACCTTGGGTAAAGCATACAGCACCAGAGTCTTGGGAAATTTGCTCTGAACAAATTCCCAGGTCTTTTTTGGTGGTTGAGCGCCACTTCATGGTTGGACAGTTTTAGGCGGCACCTCCCTGTTCTGTTTGTTTTTCATATATAAGGGGCCTCTCTGGCGGCATTACCACCACTGCTGTTGGGCTGATGTCCTTGTGAAGTTTGGTTTATTTCAGCGCACCTGGGATCTCTGCAGGTGTAGGCGGTTCCCCTTCTCTTTCTCCTGTGGCTCTATTGGGGACACACAGTGGTGTGTTTTTAACCACTTCTCACACACTGTCCTCCATCAACTGTGTGTATTATTTATTCATAGTTGCATAATCTGGTTGAAAAGTTTTTTGTTTTTTTTTTGTGCATATACATAGTACTGTAATTTTTAATTTGAATTCATCTTTGTATGAGGGTCCAGTATGTTGCCCCAGTGGGAGAGCAAATCTCAAAATACATAGGGCATTTGGATTTCATATATGATATACATGGAATTAATATGTTGGCATATGTAGACATGCAGTTACAGTATAATGAGCAGTACATGATGTATAACACATCTACAGCCTGTGTATGATTTTTCTAGCTCATGTTCTTGATGTAACCGGAATAAAACGTTGTTGAATTTATATATTGGGCTGGTTAATGGTAGCTTTAAAAATTATTTCCAGCTGTGCTTTCTCTGTATGTTTGCGTATCTTGACAAGTTGGTACCATATATCAGGGCTTAAAACTTCAAGTCCTTAGCCACTAGCCCGGTCTTAAGAGTTACTTGCCACCAGTTGTCCCACCCCGCATCAGTTCTGCCTCATCAGTGGAGCTTAAGAGTGCCGCCTCATTAGTGGCCATCAGTGCAGCTTATCAGTTCTGCCACATTAATGGCCGTCCAGTGCAGCCTCATCAGTGGCCGTCCAGTGCAGCAGGTAAGAATTGGGAGGATCTAGCGGCCAGATCACACAGAGCGGGGATCTCCTACTGAGACACAGCTTGTAGATGAATAGCTAGCCGCTGTCAAAGTCCCACCTTTGTTTGGCAGCTGAATGGACAGGCAATTTTCTGGGACTTCTGACGTGTCCCAGAAGATTGCAATTTTTTGAATTGGGGTTATGTGCTTAAAACCATGTATAAAAATGACATAAATTATACAGTGTGCAGTCTTTCCTTAATTATTCCCACTCCATGTTTCAGGGTTCAGATAGCTTGGAGGAGATGATTCGTAAGTTGACTAAAACTACTTGCTACTCTCAATCTGTATACTTTAGGTTAAATATGTAGACTTATAAAGTTGTCTTCTGTTCCAGGACTATTTAAGGTTGTTACAGAAGTGCTTCTACCACACATAAGCCTGGAGGAGGTGGAGCAAGGTGTATTTTCACAACTGCTGCCAAAGGTATTGTCATTTTTTGCAAAGCACAACAGTTAGTTTTTTTTACTGTTTTCTTGCTGTTTCATTAGTCCTTGCATAATATTCTACCTCCATTCCTTTGTGGTCATTAAGTCAGAAAGTAAGCAATAGCTCAACAATGGGGACACAAAGTAATAAAACATCAGTTTAAGGTTAGAGCAGGAAACATTTATTGCTGTCTGTGTCCCTGTTAGGGAGAACATCTAACTTCATGTTTAGTCATCTGGATAGGAAGCAGTTTAAAGTATCCCCAATAGGAACATGATCAGCAATATAAACCTGATAGGGGCCATAGGTCTTCTCCACAATTAACCAAATGTTGGCTGGAGTATGGCTTCAAAACTCTATAGTATAATAGAGTCTATACTATTGAATACAGACTGCACAAAACTCCCATGATGAAAACCCTTGGTTCCCAACATGCAGCCTGCTATAACTTGGAATTGGTCAGCTAAATTAAGTGCAAAAAACGCCTAAAATGTTGGACCCCACGGAGATGACAGTTTGTGTTGTGCCTGCTTTCCTGCAATGCGCTAGTCAGTTAAATACTCTTCCATTACAGCCCTGGTCACATGGCCTATCAGGATGTCCTGTGACGGTGTGGGACCGAGGCTGACATTGCAGGGGTCAATCTGGGCCTGTAATCTAAAAGGAGAGGTATTGCTGAGGAGAAGAAAAAGGAAATTTGTTGAAGCTAATGTGAGCTCATTTGTGATTCATATTAAATGATTGTAAATGTCATTGCTGTCTGCATAAGGCGCTATTCACATTTTAGCTGTGTTACTATGCATTAACGAACACGCGTTTATACGTTTTACATGTTAAAGTGAGTTATGTTAAGCCAGCTGAAAACAGACAAATACACCATATTTTCCAATAACCAAAATAGCTTTACTGCCATTTCTGTAGACATTTGTGCTGCCCACCCTCTGAAACCATTGTAATTAAACAAAGTAATACAATATGACTTTATAACACTTTTTGTCACTTTGGCAACTAGGGCAGAGCTGATCCAGCCAGCAATAGTTCACTATTAGAATTGATCTTTTGCTGCATATAAGGGAGGGGGGGGGGGGCTGGATCAGGTCACCACTGCCCTAATCTATACCCTCCTTCACCCATGACAAAAATTTGTTAAAATCATTTAACCAATCATTTAACCACTTTACCACTGCTCACATTGCTGCTACTGGAGCAAGGTGGCAGCCCTGGGTCTGGTGACGTAGACCTATGTCACCAGATTCTTCCCTCTCTTGGCGGCGTGCCGCCAGAGGCTCGCTCCCGCTGTGTTTAGACACAGCGGGAGTGGGGCCACGGGAGGAGAGACGACGATCACCGCCTCTCTTCCCCGATCGTCGGGGAAAGACAGGAAATCCGCCCGCTTGTGTAAACAAAGCGGGCCGATCTCCTCTGTGACAGGCAGGGACAGATCACAGGATTCAGCATAGCTGAACCTGCGATCTGTCTGTGTCACACAACCCCCTCCCCCCCACACACGTCAGTAAGCATGAGGCACACATTTAACCCCCTGATCACCAACAGTGTTGACCCCTTCCCTGCCAGTGTCATTATTACAGTAACAGTGCATATTTATAGCACCGATTACTGTAGTAATGTCACTGGTCCCCCCAAAAGTGTCAAAAATGTCAGTTAGGGGTCCGATCTGTCCGCCGCAAAGTCGCAGTCCCGCAAAAAAAAAATTGCAGATTGCCGCCATTACTAGTAAAAAAAAATAAACAATAAAAATGACAAATCTTTCCCGTAGTTAGTAAACGCGATAACTTTTGCGCAAACCAATCAAAATACACTTCTTGTGATTTTTTTTTTTTTACCAAAAATATGTAGCAGAAAACAAATTGGCTTAAAATGTTAAAAAATTTTGATTTGTAAATTTTTTTGGGGGAATGTAATATATCAGAATGTGAAAAAATATATTTTTTTTTTTCAAAATTGTCGCTCTTTTTTCAAAAATTAAAAATCGCAGAGGTGATGAAATACCACCAAACGAAAGCTCTATTTGTGAGGAAAAAAAAGGACATAAATTTAATTTGGTTACAGCGTCGCACCACCACGCAATTGTCCGTTAAAATAACGCAGTGCCGAATCGCAATATATGGCCTGGTCAGGAATGAGGTAAAATCTTCCAGTCTTAAAGTAGTTAAAAATACGCTCCATTGAGATTTTTTTTGTCATAGACATGTAGCTAAATACATTCTGGCCGAAATATATGACACAAATTGAATATATTGGATATTTTTTCACTGTCAAAATAGAAAATGTCAATTTTTCGCAAAATTTTCGCTTTTTTTTTTTTATTATCGCAAAAAAATGAAAAGCACAGAGGTGATCAAATACCACCAAAAGAAAGCTCTGTTTGTGGGGAAAAAAGGACGCAAATTTCGTTTGGGTACAGCATTGCATGACCGCGCAATTGTCAGTTAGTCGCGCAGTGCCAAGTTGAAAAAAGTGGCCTGGTCATTAAGCAGGAGAATCCTCCGGTCTTAAAGTGGTTAAAAATCATCATTTTTTTTTGCTAGACAATTTTTTTTTTTTTTTTTCACACTTTCCCCTTAATTTTTTTTTTTTGTGGTCACTTTTATTCCTATTACAAGAAATTTAAACATCCCTGGTAATAGGAATGGTGCATGACAGGTCCTTTTTTTTATGGCGAGATCTGTGGTCAATAAGACCATCAGATCTCTCCTACAAGCTGGAAAGCCTGAGATCAAAAAAAAAAAAAAAAATCTCAGCTGTCCAGCCAAGATCATGGCAGTATTTACAACTGACATAAAAAACCATAAGAATCCTGCGCTGGTGGTAAATGGTGAAAAGTAATGATAATGTGAAAGCAGCTGATACACTTGATCTATATAAATCAAAAAACGTGGAAAACAAATAGTGCAGCGCTAACGTGAAAAATTATGAGCATAAATTTGAAAAATTATATTCATACATTGTGCAAAAACCATGATACACAAATATATAATAAATGGTGCATCACTAACGTGATAAAGTGTAAACCATAGAGTGCATGAATTTGTAATCAACAAACGTGCATGCAAAGTGAACAAAAGTCCATTTAAAAGTCCAAAACAAATACAGGTCCCAGAGTGGACAATGGTAGAAAGGAGGCTTGAATCCCAAGGCGGTGTTACAGCAGGAATACACCCGTGACAGATGTATAAATAGGCTGCTTACCAGAAGCCACGGCCTCCAAATGAATGGACAGGCGACACACACTAAGATATAATATCGGTATGCTCCTTCCTTTGGAACCCAGGGCAAAGGGATCTATCTCCACCAAGCCTTGTATGTCAAAACTCCAGGCACATAAAACACCAGATGTATGGGGAAGAAACAAGAAGACCCATAGCGTAATCCAGTATGGTTAAAACAGCAAGAATTTATTCCATATTGCACTTACAATTATTGGATAAAACAATTGCATCAATGAATTCTTTAAAATCCGCGGCGTCCTGCGTGTAGTGAGAAAGCCAGGCGTCTAGGGGGCGTGGTAGCTGAGCGTCTGGTACCGCCCGACCGCTTTCGTCATGCGTTACGTCGTCCGGGGCGTGGTTACCGGACGCTGCCAACACGCCAATAGATCCCCCAGAGGCAGTAACACCTCCACATCTTTAGCCTATCTTGGCATGTAAGGGCGGAAGTGTCACAACGGCGCCACGGCAGACAAGGTGGGTCGCATTGTTGTTATTGACAAGGATGACTATGTCCTTGAAATGAACAATATTCTGGGAGATGGGGATACCTATAAAATCCTTAACTGTAATCCTACTATAAAATACAAGAAGGAATTACAACTCCTTGTGAATAAAGCATTTGGAGATTGTATTCTTAATACCAAAGAAAAAACATTTCTTATTCCTTTAGCCCCCCATTTACCAGTGATTTATTTTCTCCCTAAAGTACATAAAAATCCTGTGAAACCACCGGGACGTCCCATAATCAGTGGGATTGATTCCCTATGTTCTCGTGTTGGAAAATATGTGGACGAATTCCTTCAGCCGCTTGTGTCTAAAATGCCATCTTATTTAAAAGACACAACCCACGTCCTTAACATCATACAAGATGTGACGTGGAAAGAGGGTCTTATTATGGCTACAGCAGACATAATGTCACTGTATACCATTATCCCTCACCAACAAGGATTGGAAGCGGCCAAATATTATCTAGATATAAATAGCCATCTAGAAAGGGAACAGAAATCCTTCATTTTAGATATACTTAATTTTGCCATGATCCATCATTTTTTCTGGTTTAAGGTGTTTATTATTTATAGTATCGTGGCCATGGGAGCAAAATTTGCTCCAAGTTTAGCTAACTTGTTCATGGCCAGGTGGGGGAGATGCAGACTAGAGTACTGCAATCACTGAGCAGCAAATTATATCACCTGGGATGTATTTCAGTTATCTTGCAAACCTGTCCTGTTAGTGGGCCCTGAGGACCAGGGTTGAGGACCACTGATATAGATGACATCCTCCTCCTCTGGGATGGTGACCAGACATCCCTGGATTCCTTTATGTCCAAACTAAATGTTAACGACAGAGGAATTATGTTGGCTTTTACCAGTAGCACCACACAGATCAACTTTTTTGATCTAAATTTAATGGTGGATGGCGATAGGCTTGTCACTTCAACCTTTTTAAAAAAAACTGATTGCAACGGGTTTATTCCCATGGACAGCTGTCACCGCTAAAACCGCATAAACTGCCACCGCTCGTGGCTAAAAGCGGGGCAGTTTATGAGGTTGCGCGTAACTGCACCCACTTGGGGGACTTCCTGACGCAAGCTTCAGAGCTAAGAATGACATTTTTGGATAAGGGTTACACACAGGGTACCCTGGATAAAATCATCAGGGAAGTTGCTAGCTTGGACAGATCAACTCTATTGGCTCCCAATACTCAGAATGATTTGGATAACAAGTCTTTCAAAAATTGTTTCATTTCTTCTTTTTCCACGCAACACCATCTGATCAAAAAGATTATATGTAAGCATTGGCCAGTGGTCAAAAATGACCGCATTTTGGGTCCAGCACTTCCAGAGCAACCTAATGTCATCTTTAGGGGAGCTCCCTCTTTGAGAAATCAAGTGGCTCGTAATGTGATAGAAAAACCCGTTAGACCCTTATTCTTTCCCGAATTTAAGGGCTTCTATCCGTGCAAAAAATGTAACATCTGCACTCTTAATTCCTTTAAAGGTAGGAAGATAGAAAAGATTAAATCTAACAATACGGGTAGGGAATATTCCATTAATTCTTTTATTACTTGTTCCACACCGAATGTTGTCTACATGCTCCAATGCAGTTGCGGCAAACAGTACATTGGCCGTACTTTGCGCACCATGAAAATACGCATGGGAGAGCATGTAGCCAACATTCGTGAGGGATTCCCGGGCCATAGCGTTTCGAAAAACTTTGACATATGCCACCTGAGATATCCCAAAATACCTTTTTTGTAGCTTCCGATCGCTATATTCTGGCGAGGAGCTAATATAAAAAGAGAATTATCCCGTGCTGAAACACAGTGGATATACATTCTTAAAACGTACGTTCGCCCATGGATTAAACGTTGAATGGGACATTAACTGTTTCATTAATAATAGTTAAAATATATCCTTTTTCTCCTTGCAATCTTATGTACTTTTTTATCCCTGGTATTTTAGTATAGGGGCTATACAGATGTACTTTCATATTTCAATTGTATATTCAAATTGCATATTTTGAGACATGTTGTATTATTTTTTAATTATTGTTATTAGGGGGTGTCACAACATTTACCTTTTTTTTATATTAACCAACATTTTTTTTTTTATAATCGGAATATATCATAACGGTGGCAGATTATGACATTGAGTCACTACACCAATCTCACCACTAGATGGAGCACAATATTCTGATAATATAATTTTATTCATTATAAATTATATTTTTATTTATTCATTTCCGAACTTGAATCTGTTAATACATTTATCTGTTAAATGGATAATACAGGTTTATTTTATTTATAAATAATTTTTATTTTGCTCCAGTGGTAGTGTCTGACAATTTGATTTATCAATCTTCATATTAGTCTTCATAATTAAGGTCCTCCAATCCCCTAATTCGTTTAGTTGCCCTTCTCTGGACTCTCTCCAGCTCCAACACATCCCTCCTGAGGACTGGTGACCAGAACTGGACAGAGTAATCCAGATGTGGTCAGACCAGAGTTTTATAAAGTTTTATAAAGTGTAAGGATTATAGTCTTATCTCTGGAATACATCCCTTTTTTTATGCATGCTAATATTCTGCCGGCTTTGGCAGCTGCGGCTTGACATTGCATGCTATTGCCTAGTCTATTCTCTACCAAGACTCCCAGATCTTTCTCCATTTTTGATTCCCCCAAAGGTTCCCCCCCTAAAGTGTATTGTGTTTTTATGTTTTTAGTCCCCAAGTGCAAAACCTAACACTTGTCCACATTAAACCTCATTTGCCATGTTGTTGTCCAGGTCATCCTGTAGGATATCTGCTTCATGCTGTGCAGTTATTGCCCTGCCCAATTTTGTGTCATCTGCAAAAACTGATATAGAACTACTGATCCCGTCCTCAATGCTGTTTATGAATAAATTGAACAAGGTTGGTCCCAGGACTGAGCCTTGGGGAACCCCATTTACCACCTCAGACCAGTCTGAGTATGCGCTATTTATTACCACCCTTTGGACAATGGACACGCCCTTTTAGCCAGTTCCGTATCCAAGAGCAAACCTTGCGGTCCAAGCCTGCAGACCTTATTTTATAAATTAAGCGCTTGTGGGGAACTGTATCAAACGCCTTAGCGAAATCCAGGTACACCACATCCACTGGTCTCCCCCTATCTAGCTCACCTCCTCATAGAATGTTAAGAGATTAGTTTGACAAGAACGCCCATTTGTAAACCTGTGCTGATTACTGCTGATGATGTTGTCTTTAGCAAACTCTACTCTCATTCAGATATCTCCACTCAAAGCCCAGGACGTCCTATGATGTCCAGGGGTATGGAAGTGGTTAATTTAATCAGAAAAGATTCCCTCTCCTAATTAAAGCCTAGGTCACAACAAATTCTTTGCATGTTTTGAATGACATTTGCATTAATTGTGTAAGCATCAAATATTTCTGTAAGCGAGTGCAATGTTATTTTAACAGTTGCAGGCCTGCCAAAATGTTGCTGTTGTGCTAATTTCTGTCATCACCCCCTCACTTGAGCTTATCTTTACATTACATCAACATTTTACACAAACTGGCTGCATCACAATATAATGTACTAATAATATTACATTTATGAAAACAAAACTTTCTCTTACATCCTCCGGCAGTCGCCGCCCATTCACAGTCTTCACTTATGGGGTATTGACTTCATCTCCACAGGAGTTTCTAGGCATAAGACTTGTAAAAGAACAATACATCTACATAGTCACACCCATGGGGGCTGTCCTTCTAGTCCAATACCCCCCTGCAATAGCCACCCCAATTCAGTTTGTCTTCTGCCTAGCTTAGGAGTGGATAGGCTTCCCTGTGCTGAGGCTACAGTCTCAGCCTTCCTCTTTTTTTTCTTTTATGATTTATTTTCAAAAGATGTAATTTTTTTCTTTACATTGCTAGCTGTTTATTTTATCAGCACTAGTTAGTGGATCTTCGGATGAAGACGGCGTTTGCGGAGCCGGGAATTGTACTGACCGTCCGAGTTCTCCAGGACAGAGGGTCAGATGGAATCCCAGCCCGCCATCGAGCGTTTCGCAGGCTATGTGCTCGCCCTGGCCTCACAAACGACCCATCCCTGTCCATCAGGGATGCAGCCATGGACACAGCATAGGTTCGTCCGTGCACTAATAGTGTCCTGCGTTCTGGCTGGCGGCACTCCCCTGCCATCTGAGGGTGGGCGGTTTCCCGCTTGATATGAGGCACCCCACGCCATCGGGTACAGGTAAGTACATTCTGTGTGGGGCCTCTGTCTGGGGTCGGCAGTCCTGTGTCTGTGGTGTCCCCTATGTCTGTGCGTTTTTGGGATCCCTGATGCGGTCCCTGCGGGGGTTTTATTCTCTCACAGCAGTGCTGTGTGGGGTTTTGGGGGTCCCTCTCCTAAGGTCACCTTGGGTGCATTGGAGGTGCAGACACATGCGGCGGCCACTGCGGGGTTAAACACCGCCAGTCCGCCATTTTAAGTGTGGGCAGCATGTCTGGCTTCATTATGGGCATTTCTACAGCATGCTATGTAGTGGTTTTGGCGCCTTGCGGCGCCATCTTGCATGTGGCATTCGATCGTTAAGAGCACATGTCGGCGGGCTTCTTGCCGAAGCCTCCCATTAGTTTCAATAGGCATCCATTTTCCCTTGGCCTGCAGCCTAGTTCAGCCTCCAGCGGTGACATCACTTCCTTCTTTCTCACAGAGCCGACCGTAGAAGCTGGTAACACACTGTGGGGTTCTGTCCTGCTGTTCTTTTCCTGTCCTGCTTTGTGCAATCTTCCTGGTCAGTTTTTGTCCCTGTGGGGGGTCTGTGTCTCACAGTCTCTATAGCGGTGTGCTGTGGGGGTCCGCGGCGCTCTTAAAGGGCCAGTTCAAAAAAAAAAACTTTTTATTTCTGTTATGGAATCCCAGGACAGCAAATTCCCTCCTTTGGTGGGGGATTCAGGGTCCTCTGAATCCTCTACCGTCACTAATTTGGATGCTGTTGTGGCAACTTTGGTGTCAAAAATGGATGTGCTGATGTCTGAACGTGCTGCTAGGAAAAGGCCTAGAAATTTTCTTTTCTTCTGATTCTGAGTGTGACATGGTTGCTGTAGGTAGCGTGGCCCTTTCGGGGTCTCGCTCTTCTCAGGACCCGCAAGAGTCTGAGGGGGAGGCGGAGGTTGCAGGGGTGGATGATTCCCCCCCTGGGTCACCCGAGGAACGTGCAGCTATGGATGAGTTGATCCTAGCAGTAAAGGAAACCCTACATTTGGAGGATGAGCCCAATCCTCCGGGCGCTGTGTCCTCTTTTGGTACACACAGGACCCCCAAGACGGCGCATTTTTTTCCTTGCCCCGCAGAGTTTCACCATAAGGTGAATGAGCTATGGCGTAATTTAAAACATACCTTCGTGGTGCCTAAGAAGTTTCAACTTCTCTACCCTTTTGCGGCTTCTACGGCTGCGCGCTGGTGTGTGTCTCCTCAAGTGGATCACACGGTGGCCAGGTTGAACAAAGCTACCCTGCTCCCTGAGGACTCCCCGGTGTTTAGGGATCCTACTGAAAGGAGGCTGGAATCTCTTGCCCGACATTCCTACATGGTGGCGGGTTCCATGCTCAAGCCTATTTTTGCCTCTGTGATGGTGGCTCAGGCTGTGGCGGATTGGACCAAGGTGCTCGAACGCACCCCCGTGGCCGACTCTGCCCCTCCCACTACAGTGGAGATGGTGGATCAGATTTATCGTGGGGTCATGTATTTGTGCGATGCGGCTCTAAATGAGGCCCCTTTGGCGATACGCCTGTCCAGTGTCGCTGTGATTAACCGTCGCCTAATCTGGTTAAAATGCTGGTCGGCTGACCAAAAATCCAGGAAGACGGTGGCTGACATCCCCTATGCGGGGTCTCGCCTTTTTGGGGAATCCTTGGATGAATTGGTTAAAGGAGTCACTGGGGGTAAGAGCACTCTGCTGCCCCAGAATCCTAAGGGCAAGTTTTTCTGTGGTAAGCGGGGCCCCTCCTTTAACCACTTAAGCCCCGGAAGATTTTACCCCCTTTCTGACCAGGGGGTTTTTTGCAATTTTTTTTTTTTCTTTACTGCGTGACTTTAACGGACAATTGCGCGGTCGTGCGACGATGTACCTAAACGAATTTCACGTCCTTTTTTTCCCCACAAACAGAGCTTTCTTTAGGTGGTATTTGATCACCTGTGCGATTTTTTTGATCATGCGCTATAAACAAAGCGTCAATTTTGCAAAAATAACAATATTTTTCACTTTTTTTTTATATGAAATTCCCCCCCAAAAAAATGTAAAAATCAAAATTTTTTAACATTTTCGGCCAATTTGTTTTATGCTACATATGTTTGGTAAAAAAAAAATCGCAAAAAGCGTATTTTGATTGGTTTACGCAAAAGTTATCGCGTTTACTAACAAAGGGAAAGATTTTTGTCATTTTTGGTGTTTTTTTTTTTTTTTAACGAGTAATGGCGGCGATCCGCGTTTTTTTTTTTTTTTTTTTTGCGGTACTGCGACATTGCGGCGGGCAGATCGGACCCTTGACTGACATTTTTGACACTTTTGGGGGTACCAGTGACATTACTGCAATAATCAGTGCTATATATATGCACTGTTACTGCAAAAATGGCACTGGTAGGGAAGGGGTTAACTGTATTGGAGATGGAGGGGTTAAGTGTGTCCTAGGGGCGGGATTCTAACTGTAGTGGGACAGGTCTCCTAGTGTAAAAACAGAGATCAACAGTTCTAAATAGTAGAACCGTCTGATCTGCATTTTTACACAGGGGAGAATGACAGGCGGCTTGTTTTCATAAGCCGTCCGCCTTTCTCCCGCTCTACCGACGATCGTAGTGTGACCGGCGGACATCGGGTCCGCCGGTCACACGCCTGCACTCCTCTGTGAATAGTGCTCGCCCGCTATTGGCTCAAAACCCGGTGACAGGCTAGCGACGTAGATCTACGTCACTCTGCCTGGCTGGGGCTGACTGCCGCAGTAAATATACTGTGCGCAGTCGGCAACCGGTTAAACCTACTCAAGGGTCCTTTCGTGCCTTCAAGGCGCAGAACAAGGGTAAACCCTTCAAGGGCCAAGGTGGTCATAAAGAGCCCTGGTTTGACAAACAAAAATCCGGCCAGGCTGGGACGGGGGCTCAGTCCGCCTCTGCCTGAAGGGGCACCCTCACCCGTTACAGGGGTGGGGGGGACGTTTGCGCGGTTTCCTCCAACCTTGGCTGCTCCGAATCAGACAGGTGGGTTCAGGAAATCATTCGGTCAGGGTACAAGATCGAATTTCTTTCACGGCCGGTGAACAGATTCTTTCCCTCAAATCTTCATTTGACACCAGGGCGGTTACAGGACCTACATCAGGCGGTGCAGGATCTTCTCGCTCAGGGGGTGATCGTCCCGGGGCCTCATCAGGACAGGTTTTCGGGGTTTTTATTCGAATCTGTTCACTGTGCCCAGGAAGGAGGGCAATGTGCGTCCGATTCTGGACTTAAAAGCGCTGAACTGCTTCGTGCGCGTTCGAAAATTGCGCATGGAATCACTCCGCTCGGTGGTGGCCTCCCTGAATCCGGGGGAGTTCCTGGCCTCTATAGACCTGAAGGATGCGTATCTACACATCCCCATTTTCGAGGGTCATCAGAGGTACCTCCAATTCGCTATCGCGGAGGAGCATTACCAGTTTGTGGCGTTACCTTTCGGTCTTGCTTCGGCTCCAAGGGTCTTTACCAAAGTGTTGGCGCCTGTTCCGGGCCTGTTGTGGGCACAGAGCATTGCGGTCTTGGGATATCTGGACGATCTCCTGTTAAGATCGAGTGCCAGTCAGAGCCTGCTGCGCGATCTGTCCACTACGGTCCAGACGCTTCAAGTCGGTTGGACAATCAACATTCAGAAGTCGACCTTGTCGCCTTCGGTTCGTCTCCCGTATCTGGGAATGGTTCTGGACTCTGCTCAAGCAAAGGTGTTCTTACCGGAGGACAAGCTCCGGACCCTACAGAACGAGGTCGGGTCCCTCAGGGACAACAAATCCTCGTCACTCAGGACCTGTATGCGGTCCCCGGGGTTGATGGTGTCGGCCTTTGAGGCGATACCATTTGCACAATTTCACACGGGATCTCTTCAAGTGGAGATCCTGGTCATGTGGGACAGACTACCTCAGTCCTTGGACCTGAGAGTGTCTCTGAGTCGCCAAACCAGAATTGATCTCTTGTGGTGGCTTCAGTCCCCGGGGGTAGGGCTGCAGGATATTGAAAAAAAAGTACATTGCGATATCTTTTTTTCAACGAGATATATTACGATATTGAGAGAGCCGTCAATCCAGGCTAAAGTCAACAATTACCAGCTGGGACAGCCAGGGTTAATGTTACTGTAGGGATCCTGGGATGAAAATCATGGACATGGAGTATTGCAATGCAGGCAGCAGCACAGCCTTCTTCTTTATTATAATTGCAGTCAGATACAGCCAGGGCTGGCCAGGGTTAATAATGGTATATAACTATATCAGGCAGCACTATTTTGACACTCAGTGACAGTCCGTGTACTGTGGAGGACAATCTGGATTAGGCACAGTCACTCTCTGGACTCACAGTGGTGGTAGGAGAGGAGCCGGTAGAAAAACACAGCCTCAGCCTGACTCGACAATTATCCGTCCAGCCCACATGTTCAGTGGAGTCTGCCGCCCTGCAGCTAGTTCTCTTGATCGGCGGCACAGCGAACCAATCACGCCGTGAGTAGCTGCACAGAGCGAACCAATCGGGTGTGCAGGCACGCGTGATTGGTTAGCTGTGCAGCTACTCACGGCGCGCTGCTCACCGCTGTGGCTAAACTGTTATTCCTCCCCCTGAGTCCCGACCGACTTCTCCCTGCCTAATTAATATCGCATCCGCGGCAATAAGAATATCGCCCACCCCTGCTGCACGATAGTCGATAGCACATCGACTATCGTTCAGCCCTACCCGGCGGTGTTGGACGGAAAATCCTTCCGGCCAATTCTGTGGACGGTAATGACCACGGATGCCAGCCTGTCGGGCTGAGGTGGCGTTCTGGGCAACCTGTCTGCCCAGGGCACCTGGTCGGAGGAGGAATCCTCCCTCCCGATCAACATTTTGGAATTGAGAGCGATCAGGCTGTGCCTGATCCATTGGTCGGATCGTCTTCAGGGCCATCCTGTACGGGTGCAGACGGACAATGCCACTGCGGTGGCTTACATCAATCACCAAGGGGGCACCAGGTGTGCCTGAGCGGCCCAGGAAGTGACCAGTATTCTGTCTTGGGCCGAGACTCATGTCCCAGGGATATCGGCAGTTCACATTCCGGGTGTGGAGAATTGGCAGGCCGACTATCTGAGCCGCCAGACCCTGGACCAGGGGGAATGGTCCCTACACCCGGAGGTGTTTCAGATGCTGTGTGCAAAGTGGGGATCCCCGGATGTGGATCTGTTCGCGTCTCGGCTAAACCACAAGGTGGAAAGGTTCGTGGCAAGAACGCGCGATCCTCTGGCAGATGCCTCGGATGCGCTGGTGGTGCCTTGGCGTCAGTATCGACTGATCTATGCCTTTCCTCCGATTCAATTGTTGTCCAGGTTCCTTCGCGGGTTGGCCTCGGAACAATCGCTGGTGATTCTGGTGGCGCCGGACTGGCCTCGCCGGTCCTGGTACGCGGACATCGTTCACCTGGCCGTAGAGCCTCCATGGCGGCTGCCAATGCGAGAAGATCTGCTGTCCCAGGGACCGATCTTCCATCCTGCTTTACAAGTCGCTGGCTTTAACGGCCTGACTGTTGAAAGCCAGGTCCTAAAAGACAGGGGTCTCTCCTCAGAGGTCATTCCTACTTTGATCAAGGCTAGAAAAGCCTCTTCTGGTAAGATTTATTACCGTACATGGAAAGCTTATTTTGCCTGGTGTGAGTCCAGGGGTTTCTCTCCTCGTTCCTATTCGGTGGCGAGGTTTTGGCTTTCCTTCAGACTGGTGTAGACCAGCGTCTTGCGTTGGCCACGATTAAGGGCCAGGTCTCTGCACTGGCTATTCTTTTCCAGCGCCCTGTGGCGTCTAATTCCTTGATTCACAACTTTATTCAAGGTGTGCGTCACTTGGCTCCTCCTAGAATGGAGTGGGACTTGAACTTGGTTCTGTCCGTGTTGCAGCGTTCCCCTTTTGAAAACATCAGGGAAATTTTGTTACCTATGCTATCTAAGAAGGTTGCGTTCCTGGTAGCGATCACTTCTGCTCGCAAAGTGTCAGAGTTGGCGTTGTTGTCTTGCTGTTCCCCTTACCTGGTGGTTCATAGGGATAAGGTGGTCTTGCTACCTAACCCGTCCTTTTTGCCAAAGGTGGTTTTGGAATTCCACCTGGATGAGGACATTGTTTTGCCTTCGCTTTGTGCAAACGCTAAGCACCCAAAGGAGGTTGCCTTGCATTCCTTGGATGTTGTCAGGGCGATCAGGGTTTACCTGTCGTCGACTAAATCCTTTCGGAAATCGGATTCTCTCTTTGTCCTTCCTGAGGGACCTCGGAAGGGTATGGCTGCCTCTGCAGCAACCATTGCCAAATGGATCAGACAGATCATTGTACAGGCCTATTCGTTGCGGGAACGGGTTCCTCCCTTCCCTGTAAAGGTGCATTCTACCAGGTCGGTGAGTGCGTCCTGGGCCTTCCGGCATCAGGCCTCGGTGGCCCAGGTGTGCAAGGCTGCGACTTGGTCGTCGGTGCACACCTTTTCCAAATTCTATAAAATTGATGTTCTGGCGTCAGCTGATGCCTCCTTTGGCCGCAAAGTTCTCTGTGCAGCAGTGCCATAGGGAACCCTGGGTTGTACGGGTCCCTGGCTGTTGTTTTTCCCCTTGGTTATTTGTTTTCCTGGGTTGTTGCTCATGTTGAGCCCTTTTTTGTTACCCATAAGGTTACCTTTCTGTGCATGTAAGGTTCCTTTCTCTGATGTGGGTACTGTGTTGCTTTTCTGGCGGTTGCGTTGCCCACCCCTCGTGTCTACACTGCTTTGGGACATCCCCATAAGTGAAGACTGTGTGAATGGGCGGCGACTGTCGGAGGACGTAAGAGAAAATGTAATTTTTTGTAAAATCTTACCGTAAAATTCCTTTCTCTGAGTCTTCTGACAGTCGCCGCCCCCGCCCCTCTTTTGGGGTTTTTTATACACTATCACTGCTTGCGACCAAACTGAATTGGGATGGCTATTGCAGGGGGGTATTGGACTAGGACAGCCCCCATTGGTGTGACTATGTAGATGTATTGTTCTTTTACAAGTCTTATGCCTTGAAACTCCTGTGGAGATGAAGTCAATACCCCATAAGTGAAGACTCTGTGAATGGGCGGCGACTGTCAGAGGACTCCGAGAAAGGAATTTTACGGTAAGATTTTACAAAAATTCCGTTGTTTTGCACTCTGGGCACACGTGAGACCTTCTTCTATATCCACTTCAGAAAGTTTTACCCACTTTATGACCAGGCCATTTTTTTGCTATTCGGCACTGCCCTACTTTAACGGGCGATTGCGCGGTCATGCAACACTTTCAAAATGTTTATAATTTTTTCACACAAATAGAGCTTTCTTTTAGTGGTAATTAATTATCACTGGGTTTTTTTTGCGATTTATAATGAAAAAGAAAAAACTTGTTTACTTTCTGCTATAAAACATATCCAATACATTTATTTAAAACCTCTAATTTCTTCATAAATTTTGTCCAGAATGTATTCTGCTACATGTTTTTGATAAAAAAAATTTCAATAAGGGTTTGATTTGGTTTGCGTGAAAGTTAAAGCTCCTACAAACTATAGGATATATACTGGAATTCTTTTGCTTTTTTTTTTTCCCTCAATATACTACTAATGGCGGCGATCAACGACTTATACCAGGACTGCAATTTTGCGATGGTCAATCTGACACTAACTGATGCTGGGGGGAACTAATTGCGACTGATATCAATAGTGACATTATTGCAGTGATCAATGATACTATACACTGTCACTGTACTAATGACACTGGTTGGGAAGGGGTTAACATCTAGGGCAATCAACGTGTTAACTATGTACCTAACTATGTATAATGTGTGTACAGTGTGATGCTTTTACTAACTGATCTCTCAGTTTCTCATCTCTGCTTTGCAGGGATGAGAAACTGACAGATTGTTCTTTCTACAGAGCTCTGTATTTACCAGAGCTCTGGGCTGTGATTGCACACAGCCAATCAGCAGGTGTCGGCCATGAATCATTGGTTAGGACTTGCTGACAGGCTCCCGCTGTGTACAATCACAGCGGGACCTGGACAGGAGGCGCGCATGCATGCAACCTTAACTCGGAAGTAGGCAACGACGTATGGGTACGTCGCTTTGCCTACAGCGGCTGCTCACCTGCAGTACATTGCCATCTTGGTCCTCCCTTTTGCTGGCTGCCTCTTCCTGGTGTAGGCAGCCTGCTAGTCCTGCCAGAGCTCTCAAGATAATCAAGAGGAGCTTCACATTTTTATCATGTGGTTTCAACACAAACCAACATTGACTTTTTTTATGCAGTAAGGTCCTACTGTCTGGAGAGTTTTTACCTTTTTGGTAGCGATGGTATCCTTTTACACTAATCTCCTTGCACACTGATTGTTTGATTTGTTTACATCCTGGTTGCATCAACTTACAGTTGGACATTTTCTGATCCTTTTGTGGATGTGGACACTGGTGGTGTAACTCATTTGTAACGGATTAGTCAAAAACTTGTATCTGAACTTTAAATTATGGTGTGGCACTTAAACTCTTGATTTATTCATGATGTAAACTCTGTCTTTACCTGTATTTGAATGCATATAGCTCTATAAGGAGCAGCAATAAGAATTTATAAAGGGTAGTTCACAAATTTCTTACTGTGTGCATTTTGCCTTAGTTCATTTCTTCTAGAGCCAATTTTTTGTGACGAAATTATTGCTTATTTTAGCCAGGCAACTAGTATCTTTAGAAGAAGTCATCAATGCTAACCTCCATTCTTGCTCACTATGAATTTACTTGTAAATTGTAAATAACATACAAATTATAACATTTAAAAATAAACTTTCCAAATCAAAAACATTTTTTTTTTTCCTTTTCAAATGTATTTATATTTTAAAGTGGTGTCCTCTTTTTTTAAAGCAAATTTTTTTTTTTCTTTTTCTACTTTAGGCTGTTCAAGAATTTCACAATATAACAGTTGAAATCTCAAGACTGTCCTCAGAATTCTCAAGCCAGAATACAGAACTTAAAAATTTGTTAAGGAATATGTTGCAGGTATTTTGATCGTTTATATTATTTCAAAGGTCAAAAATCAAGCAAGCTCACGTTAACATTACTATATTACTGAAATTGAACTGTAAGAGCACTTGTGGTACAAAATGAACGGAGGGAAACCATTAGACTTTTGCAGCAAAACAGCACAGAAGATTTTTACCATTATTTCAGCCAGAGGCTGCATGGTGATGGGAAAGCAGCACAGTGAAGATCTGCAGTTGGTACTGTTGTATGTTTGTAAATATATTATATGCTAACCGTGCTAGAGAGGTAGATCTATAACATAAGTACACTAAAAGTGCTCCTATCCTTTCAAATAAAAACCTGTTTGCCTATTATTGAAAAAAAAAAAACTGTTACTTTCAGATGGAAAAGTTTTTTTTTTTTTTATATTGGCTGATTTATTTTAATACAAATAGCTAAAAACACATAAGACTGCATTTGCCCTTTAAAAACTAGCAGATGTTATAGGAAATATTACTTAAACTTAAATGTATTGTATGCTGTTTGAATAGTAGCTAAAAGTGTTAAGCCAAGAAATACATCAGTTTAAAAAACTTTTATTGATGAATAGAGTACATAAAACAGAGATTTCCTATAGTTCCCTAGCAATGTTGAAAAGTGACATTTTTAATGGTCTTGTTCTTTCACAAAATGTAGTTATTTAAAGAGTAAGTTCACCTTTACCAAAAACTGTCTATGCAGGTAAGGGGCATCTGTAGATAAAAACAAACCATGCAGCTCTGGCTAAAATTGAATAATGCCCTTGCTGTAGGTGTAGGCCATTTATGTGCCTCCTGAAGCATTACTGGAATACTCCCAGGACTTGGCTAGGACATTGCTAAGTGAGGCCTTATCGTTACTCCCCCCCCCCCCCCCCCCCCTTCACCATCACAGGAGTGAGCTCTCAAACGCTAAACTGCAAAATTTCTCAGGGGACAGAAAGATTGTTTAAGGGGATTTAAATCGGAGAAAAAGCTCACTCCTGTGATGTTGGAGGTGAACAGTAACACCTAGACTTCACCTAGTAAAGTCCATGGGAGTATTCCAGTCAAGTGTTCTTCATAGTGCTCCAGCCAGGGCAGAAAGTTGTTAAAGGAGAAGTACAGCCAAAGTTTAAAGGTAAGGGGATTGCGCTGTCTACTGGAAAGTAGTGTAGGTGGTGATATATATATCACCACCTACACTACTTTCCGGTAGACAGCACCATTCCCTTACCTTTTACATTTTGATATAGCGTTTGGCTATATTTCAGGGAGGCTACAGCCTACTCACACATCCATAATATATTCTTTAGCGGGGAGTCCAACACCTTTACAGCCAAAGTTTGTTTGGCTGTACTTCTGTGGATCACAGGAGTGCAATTCATTCTGTACTCCTGCTGAATCCTGCTGTCGGCTGACATCACAGAGCTGGTCCAGGCTTGGACAAGGTCGACACATAAAAGTCGGGACCCGCCCACATGCCTAGACCGACATCTGGCTCAAGCTGTAGAGAGCCTGAGCTGGCAGCTCCTGCCCCCTCCACAGCCCAGCACTCCAGTGGGAGAGGGGGGGCAGAGCAGATCACTTGGTTCTCAGTGTTAAAGGCGCGACCATCAGACCACATAGTTAAGTATAAATCCTAACAAAAAAAAATACCCATACATCTCTTTTAAGATTTCTTTGTAGTCATTTTGTATTGCTATTGTTAGTTTAGAGATCCATATTGATTTTTACTGAGTTACTGATTCATACCTAATGTGCTCTGCCAGCCTGTGAGTGAAAAATGAGTCCAGGTAGCCATTTCTATATGCTCTGCCAGCCTGTAAGCTGGATATCCGTCAACTGTGCTTAGGGTGATCTTTAAAAATAGTTCAAATTCACCCCTGAGACCCTCCTTATTCTTCCCATTCCATAGTTCACTTACTGACTCTTCTGTTTTCACCCATTCACCCCGACCAAATCTGGTCAAGTTAGCCCAAATTACATTTTTTTTTTTTTTAAATTAAATTGTCTTCACTATTTGCTACTATCTCAAGGGGGCTGCTACTCTGTAGATATTTTTTCCTCAGTCAACTCCAAAGACGCTTCTTGAGCAAGTCTCTACACTAGGGATGCACCGAAATGAAATTCTTGGCCGAAGCCGAATAATAATGAAATGCTTGGCCGAAGGCCGAATACCGAACGCGGTGTTTCGCATTTTTTCCATTTATTTTGCAAATTTTTAGGGGGCACGCTGATGGGCACATTTTATGTTAGGGGGCACGCTGATGGGCACATTGTATGCTAGGGGGCACTCTGATGGGCAAAACAAAACATTTAAATCAGCGTTGCTCTTAACATAAAATATGCCCATTTGCGTGCCCCTTAAAATAAAATATGCCCATCAGAGTGCCCCTTAACATAAAATATGCTCATCAGCATGTCCCTTAGCATAAAATAAGGGGCACGCTGATGGCCACATTTTATGTCAAGGGAGTACTCTGTTGGGCACATTTTTTTTCTTTTTTTTTTTTTAAGGGGCACTTTATAGGGCACTCTAATGTAATGAGCATGGCAAGTGGCAACAACATATGGCAGTCTGCACACTAATGCTTGTGCAACTGCCAGCTACCGTATTCTCCCCCAAATGTGCTCAGCTCCACATCACATACCTGAACTGCAGCCAGAGCCAAAAGCCGCGAACAGGGGGGCGGGGCGTGGACCTAGTGTGAAGGAGCCGCAGTCTTGAGCAGGGGGCGGGACGCGCGCGTAACGTCACACCCCCTACTCGCGGCCGGACAGGACACCGGCGGCGTGTGAGAAGGGAGCCGCAATGAGGAAGGTGAGCGGTCAGGGCAGAAGCTGACATTGTTCGGCTCAAAATTATTCGGCCTTTTGACTTATTCGGCCGAACGCCGAAAGTGCTATTTTCTCTATTTTCGGCCGAATAATGTTCGGCCGCCGAATATTCGGTGCATCCCTACTCTACACAGCAGCTATCCGGACTGTCAAACCCTTAGCAACAGTTTTGGGGGTGGTATCCAGACCCCACTGGACTGTAAAATGGCAGGAGTAGCCTGAAATGTGACCTTTGGGCACTGGCCTTTGCAGTGGGGTTTATCTCTGCTTCCTACTTTTGCGGAAGGGTATGGTGCTGCCAGAGAGCCCTATTTCACCCTTTTTCGATGCATGACATTCTACAACACTATCCTTCTGAGGGAGTTAGTTCATCTCCTGCAAGATAGACAAGGTCAGTTGTTACTGCTCTTTTACTTTGTAAGCACTTGACTACTGAGTACCCTCCAATTGTTCTGAATTGTACCCACAGCACCATCCCATATGTCTACCTTTAGTGCCTCATTTTATTTTTCCAGGCATCCCCATTGTGGAACGATCAAGAGACCTTCACTAGAGAGAGTCAGTGTCCTAGTTGATAGCACTTCATGCTAAGTTCACAGTCCTATAGTTTACACATATTGTGGACCCTTGTCCCTAATTTTTTGGGGATTTCAGGGATTGTTGGGGCATTTCATTTCACATTTGTCCCTTTAATTGTGGTGTTCCTTGACTTTTCCCTGTTAGGGAAACTAGTCTGCACAGGCACCTAGGTTGGTCCTGCAAACCAAAAAGTCATGCTAAGTGCAGGCTCTTGGCAGTTTGGAATTTTTCTGTGTTAATTAGGATTCATCAAATGGTTATATCCACTTTCTTCACCTTTAGTCTGGATTTTAGAACAGATTCCCAAGTGGAAGGGGGCTCCTTCTCTTGGTTGCTCTTTTAGTCTGACCCCTGCTATATCATTTGTGGTTATCCTCGCCTCCAAAATCTTTGTAGACCCCTCCTATTTGAATGAGTTGTGTATTCCTGAAAATTATTACTGTCAGATATCATCATCTTCTTCACTGCATGTTTTATTTTCCTTTTGGAGTCAAGATATTGGCCTTTATATTCAGGCATCCAAAGTGTCCCAAATTAAAAGCTTCCTTTGCTAATAATCTGTGTGATTCTTTAATGTATTACCAACTAAATACTGTGAGTTGAAAGGCCTTTGTTAGACCTGCTTTCTTGAAGATACATCCTCTTCTGCACTTAAACTGTGATCTTCTGAGGAAGTTTTCTTATATTCCTTTCTATTCCTATTTTCTATAAAACAAATATTTTTTGTGTTTTCTGCTTGGATTTCTAGCCCTTCTCCCTCAAGAGGCTTCCACTCCTTACATGGCTATTTTTTTCGTTTATTTTTGGTTCCTACAATTTAAATTTTTATAATTCACCATTCATAATATTTTTCATGTACACCAGTTGAATTTCATTATTTTTTAAACCTGCCTACCACGTTTTAAGTTTCTGTATTTTGGTTTTTAAGAAATTTGACAACTGTGTAGCTCAGGGATTCCCAAATTACGGCCCTGTAGCTGTTTCAGAATTACACATCCCAAGAGGCATTGTAAAACTCTGACATTCACATACATGACGAGGCATGATGGGAATTGTAGTTCCCGAACAACTGGAGGGCCATAGTTTTGGAATCCCTGGTGTAGCCCATTCGGAGTAAAAGTTCAATGTATAAAACAAATCTTTCAGAAATAACACTGAAGACCTTATTGTACGAAACAGTGAATTAGTGTCTAGGGCTACACTGGTCTTTTACAAGGTTATAAAAGGGAAGTTGGAGAAAAAAAGGTAAAAGAGAGGTGAAAGGATGGAGTTGGAAATGGAGGAGGAGGAGGAGGAGAGTACTGCCTAGCAAACAGGGAAATTTCAGGAGGGCTAGGAGTGGGGTAATGGGAAAAGAATAATAGATTGGGGGTCCCGCCCCCCATGGCTCAAGTTCAAAACAGAGAGATGCACTACATAACACTAAGGCTAAAGGGATTCAGGGAGGGGATGGCTCAAATAAGTCCTGGTTTCCAGACTTTCAAAGACTCAGGCTGCGAGCTCGGGAATGGTGTGGTTTGATGTAGGCAAAATATTTTAGATCAAAAGGAGAGTAATTTTAGGTATGACCACCAAGTATATAGATTGTTGCCTTGCTGGCCACAGTCCCTGAAGGATCTGTCACTGTAGGACAGGATTGCTTTTGCTGTGCATTAGGAGACCCAATACCATTTCAGGAGCACCTTTTAAAAGCCAATTCTGGTATGTTCATGTTTAATGAGCATTAAACTAATCTAGACCAGATTTGCTCCCAGTCCACCGGAGCAACCAAAGAACCTGTGTTTCCAGCTAGCAATGTAAGCAAGAGGGAGTTTGGATAAATGAGCATTTTTTTGAAAAATCTTTATCTCTTTCGTTCATTGACGGACACAGCTCCAGATCTTCTTGACCATTGGGTTTTGCTGCCCCCCTCAGGAGTAGGACACTAGGCAGAAAAAAAAATGTTACCACGCCTATGGGGCAGTCCCAGGGACTAAACTCCCACTTCCTGCTATAGCCACTCAGTTTTTTTCTGCCTAGTCTGGAGTAAGGACCTCGTTCATTGCTGGGATCTCTGGTCCTTTCATCTTGGTCTATTTTTTTTAAACTGATTTTTTGTTCTTACAACAACTGCCAGACGGGGCGACGCACTGAATATTTTAGATACTTACGGTCTCCTCAGTCTGGCCAGCAAGCGTGACATGATCTCCGCTCCGTGCTAGGACATAGCCCCACTGGACGGGGGCTGGCCGGTGAGTTACGTCTCGCTAGGACGCTCAGACCTGGTCACGGCCTGAGTCGCAGCATACCTTTTGCCCGCAGCACCCCTATTCCAATATGATGCGATGATCTGCCTGGAGCGGTGCCCACCTGATTTCCATGGTGCAGTAAGTAGTGTCCCCCCTTTCACTGGTAGCCTGTTGGGGGGGATATGGTCCCTCCCTGGGTTGGTCGGAGTTCCCATCCTTCCCTCATGTGCCCCCCTCATTCATTGTAGTCCTGCTGTGGACCACCCCCCAGTTGCCCACATCTAGCTCCCCCCCTAAGGGTGCCCTTACAGGTTTGGCTGTTTTTGGGGATGTGGGCGGACGATGGGGGCTGGGGGGGGGGAGGGTGCGCTGCCAGCTGCTACAATCGCGGTTTGGAAGGGGGGTGATCCTATTGAGGGCTTCTGCCAGGGCCCCCCTTTCTGCCCATTTGTTTTCAGGGGATTTCTCGGAGCCACGTAGGCCTTCCATTTTGCCGTGGACGGCTACTGTATCTGCGGTCATGTTTGTGTAGTCCGGGGGCCATCTTTTTGAAGTTTTCCATTGACTAAAGCAGGGGCCATGTTTTGAAGCCTATAGAGCGGTGATTCGGCAGTGGGCCTCTAGTGTTAACTCCTGCATTTCCTCTTTCTCTCTGATTACCGCACGGTGTTGAGCGGAATTCTCTGCTCTGTACCTGGGTTGGTGGTGTGGAGTCCCTGGGTGGGTAAAATGCTCCCCCTCTTCTCTGCTATAGCAGCAACTCGGGCGCTGGGACGTGTGCAGCGGTGGGGACTTTTTTTTAGCAGCGTTTTTTTCTATTCTGCTAAGTTATTCCCTGGGTTAACCAATGGAGCCCCTGGAGCATGTTTACCACCTGACCCCCCTCTGAGGCAGCGGGGCACTCTGGGGCCCCGTCTACTTTGTCTGCTATGACGGGGGTCCTGGAGTCACTAGTGTCCAAGGTGGATATGGTCCTGCAAAACAGGACGGGCAAAAAGCGCCCCCCCGCCTTCACCTGCATCCTCTGTCTCCTCAGATTTTGAGGTTGATTTGGCCGTCGCGGACGCGAGTCACCCTACTGGGTCTGCGTCCACGCACCCTGAGTGCTCTGATACTGAGGATGATTCCTCATCCACTACAGCTGCGCACAAAAAGGCACTAGTTGGTGCACTGATTGTAGCAGTGCGGGAAACTTTAAAACTGGAGGACGCAGCTGCATCGGAGGAGCCGGTATGTTTCGGTACCCGCAAATCCTCTAAGGCGGCAAATGTGTTTCCCTTTCCTGCCAATTTTGGCAAAATTGTCATGAGTTAGTGGGGTTCACCAAAATGCACTTTGGGGTATCGCTAGAAGGTATCCTTTTGAAGAGTCCCTGTGGATTGTGTTGTTCCCTCCCCTCCTCTCTGACAGGCTGACAGTTCCACTTGTGGTGGACTCTCAGGTTCCCAGGTTAAATAAAGCCACCCTTCTCCCGGTGGAGGACTCTCCGTCTTTTTTTTAAGACCCTTTTGACAAGAGAGCTGAATCTCTGGTCCGGCATCTGTTTACCATGGCCGGTTCCATCCTTAGACCGGTGTTTACCATAGCTTTGGTCTTCCAGACCTTAACAGAATGGGCAAAGCTTTTGCGCCAGGATTTGGACGGAGAACAGACTTCTAACCTCGTGGAGCTGGCAAGTTACAGGGGGGAAGAGCACACTCCTTCCACAGGCTACCAGGAGCAATGAGGTTCATCGCAAATGTGGGCCCTCTTCTCGGCTCACAATCGGTCCTTTCGTTCCTCAGGATTTCAGGACAAAGGATCAAAATCCCCTTGACCCCCCTCGGGAAGTTCCAAGAGGCCCTGGTCTGGTAAGCCGAGAGCGGGTCCCTTCAGTCCCACAGACAAGCCCTCTTCTGCCTGAAGGGGTGCCCTCACCCGTATCTGGCATGGGGGAACATCTTTGCTTTTTTTCCTGGAACTGTGGACCTCCTTGATTCAAGACAGGTGGGTCCACAAGCTGACCCAGGCCGGTTACAAGATCGAGTTTCGGTCTTCGCCTCCGGCAAGGCTCTTCCCTTCCAACCTGCTTTTGTCCCCAGATCACCTGTGAGGTCTCCTTGGGGTGGTTAATTCTACAAGGGGTCATGTACCAGTTCACGATTCGGAATGATCTGGGATTTTACTCAAACCTGCTTACTGTTCCCAGGAAGGAGGGAAAAGTTTGTCCAATACTGGAACTCGAGGCCTTGAATGGCTTTGTGCAGGTACAAAAATTCTGGATGGAGTCCATTCGCACGGTAGTGGAATCCCTTCATCAAAGGGATCTTCCGGCCTCTATAGATATCAAGGACGCTTACCTTCATATCCCATTATATGTCGGACATTTGCATTTTCTTTGCTGTGCCGTGGGCGAGGAGCATTATCAATTCGTGGCATTACCCTTTGGTCTAGCCTCAGCTCCTGGGGTATTCACAAAAGTGTTGGCCCCGGTGTTAGCATTGTTGCATCAGCAGGGCATTCTGGTACTGGGATACCTGGAGGATCTCCTGCCTTGAAGGACAACCTGGACATCACTGTGAGAACCCTTCAAGAGTTCGGGTGGAAACTGAATTTCTCTCTCAGGACTTGCATGCGAGTGCTGGGCCTGATGGTCTCCACCTTCGAGGAGGTTCCGTTTGCACAGTTCCATACGAGACCTCTGCAAAGGGAGATTCTTGCCAAGTGGGACAAGAATCCACAGTCTGTAAGACAATGTGATCCTGTTGAGCCAGGTTACGAGAGGGTCCCTGATTTGGGGGCTTCGCTCTCCAGCTCTTTGACAGGGTAAATCCTTTCCTCCCCTGTACTAGACGGTCACCACGGATGGCAACCTGTCCAGGTGGGGAGGTGTCTTGGGCATGGATTTTGCTCAGGGGGTTTGGACTCTGGAACCTCAGTCCAGCCAGACTGCTGGTCAATATCCTGGAACTTCGGGCAATCGGGCTTTGCCTGGCCCATTGGACAGATTGTCTGCAGGGACGCCCATTCAGGATTCATTCAGACAATGCCACAGCCGTGGCATATGTCAATCAACAAGGGGGCACAAAATGTCCTAGCGGCCCATGAAGTTGCCTGCATTCTAAAGTGGGCGGAACGCTTTGTTCTAGCCCTCTCTGCTGTGCATATTCCAGAGTATGGAAAATTGGCAGGCGACCAGGGAGAATGGTTTCTTCACCCAGGGGTGTTTTAATAACTGTGTCTCCAGTGGGGAACTCCCAAAGTGGACCTGTTGGCCTCTCGTCTCAACAAGAAGGTACAGAGGTTTGTAGCAAGGTCTCAAGTATCCTCTGGCCAACGGCGCAGATGCTCTGGTGGTCCCTTGGGGCCAGTATCATCTGATATATGCTTCTGTGAAGAATTGAGGCAGAAGGGATTCCGGTCATCCTAGTGGCCCCAGACTGGCCTCGCTGGTCTTGGTACTCAGATCTAGTATAGCCGGTCGACGACGTCCTTGGAGACTCCCTCTTGGAGAAGAACTTCTGGCTCAAGGGCTGATCTTCCATCCTGCTTTACAGTCGCTGGCTTTAACTGCGTGGCTATTGAAAGCCAGGTGCTGAAGGATAGAGGGGTGTCGGAATCGATGATTCCCACACTGTTAAAAGCTAGAAAATCTACTTCTAGGAAGATTTATCATTGCGTCTGGAAGGCGTACATTGCGTGGTGTGAGGATCGGGGGCTAGAAATTTGGTGTTTCTCCAAAGAGGGGTAGATCAACACTTGGCTTTGGAACCATCAAGGGCCAAGTTTCGGCTTTGGCGATTACACCCTTTTGCTACGCACTTCTTGATTCATACTTTTATTCAGGGGGTCCGTCACTTGGCTCCCCCGGTAACGTCTCCATTGCTTTAGTGGAACCTCTATTTGGTGCTGTCGGTTCTTCAGAAACCGCCTTTTGAAAATATTTGTGAGATTCCTCTGCTCACTTTGACACAGAAGGTAGCCTTCTTGGTGGCTATTACTTTTGCGCGCAGGGTGTCGGAGTTGGCTGCGTTTTTGTTCACCTTATTTGGTGGTCCACAGAGACAAAGTGGTACTTTGTCCCTTTCAGGCCTTCCTTCTTTCCTAAGGTCGTTTCTGGTTTCTATTTAAATGAAGATATTGTATTGCCTTCCTTGTGTCCAAAGCCCTAAACACCCTAAGGAGATTGCCTTACATTCTTTGGATGTGGTTCGGGCAGTCGGTGTATCTGATGGTGACTGAGCAGTTTTAGGAAATCTGACTCACGATTTGTCCTTACGAATGGGCCTCGTAAAAGGCTGGCTGTGTCTGCTGCGACCATTTCTAGATGGGTCAGGCAGACGGTGGTGCAGGCCTATTCCATTAAGGGTCAGGATTCTCTGTTCCCTGTTAAGGCGCATTCTACAAGGGTGATTAGTGCCTCTTGAGCTTTTCGTTATCAGGCATTCGTGGTGCAGGTTTGCAAGGTGGCCACCTCGTCTGTGCACACTTTCACAAAATTTTGCAAAGTGGATGTGTTTGCATCTGCGGACGCTGCCTTTGGCTGCTGTTTGAGAGGACTTGTCCTCTTTGAGGGTGTATTTTTTCAGGTGAGCTCCATTTGTTCCTGGTTGAGCTTGTTACCTGGTTGGCTAAGTTTAGCCTTTTTTGGGAATTTTTTTTTTTTTCTGCTGTTTTTTCCCCACTTCTCATGTTTGATACTGCTTTGGAGCATCCCAATGGTCAAGAAGATCTGGAGCTGTGTCCATCAATGAACGAAAGGGAAAATTGGATTTTTGTTTTACCACTCTATTGAGTTAGGTTATATTTCTTCTGACACTGCTTGCAACAAAACTAAGTGCCTATAACAGGAAGTGGGAGTATAGCCTTTGGGGCTGCCCCATAGGCATGGTAAAGGTTTTTTTTTTTTTTTTCCTGCCTAATGTCCTCCTCCTGTAGGGGGCAGCAGTGAACATTAGAGAAAGGGATTTTACGGTAAGACAAAAATCCAATTTTTCACATTTGCAAAACAAGAACAATACAAACATTCCCAGAGAAATCAACCGAATTGCCTACGAAGAGACATCAGCAGGATTCTACAAACAAGATTAAAAAGGATACACCATCAGTCTAGTAACAAAAAATGCAGAAAGCCCATCTTCAATCATAGAAGGTGCCAAGCAGAATGTAGGTGATAAGGGGGGGGGGGGGCGGGTGAGATCGAGGAGGGGTACAGAAAGGGTGGGGGACAACACAAAGAAGCAATAAGGTATAACCAAAGAGAGGAGAGGAGGGAACAACACAATCCACAGACAGTGTATTCAAGTAATTTCCTGGTCAACAAGCCTCTGTATGAATCGCAAAGGACAAAGCTCATCTAGCCAAATCTCCACAATTAGAGTCAATTGTACTTGACTGTGGGTATTACTGGGGTTTTTTCAGTGAATCAGAATAGGCCATTTGCCAGCATTAGGGAGATGAAGTACCAAGGAGCGTTTAAAGGACTCCACGACTTCTTTGTGTCATGGAATAGCATAGGGAGAGAACTATCTGCAATCTGGTCTTGTGTATCCTTAACAAATAAATTACGGCTTCAACCCAATAAGGGCGGAGAAGAGGACAGTCCCACTACAAGTATAGGGAGATGCCTTTCTGGCCACAACCCCTCCAGCAGAGGGTGGATACCGTTGGGAAAATACGGGACAATCTGTTGGGTATCCTATACCATCTTGACAGGAATTTAGAACAAGATTCTTGGGCTTTGGAGTTAACTGAGGGAAGTATGGGCTAGTGTTAGATAAACGAGCATTTAAAGTGGAGTATAAAAGGGTGTTAAGTTTAGGGGAATCTGGGGAATGCAGGCAGATGTGCACAAAAATTTCACAATTTCACGTAGGGGAATTAAATGTTCCTGTAAAAGTGGGAATCCAATGTTTCAATTGGAGATATCTATAGTATTGCATTTGGGATGCCTACCACAGGTGTGTTGGTTCACCCCACCATCCCCTTTCCTACTTTAGTTTTCAGGGTTAGTATTTTATTTTCCCTAGCTTAGTACACTCAAAAAGGAAAAAAAGCGATGAGAAACCCTTAGAAGGATCTCATATTAACGTACAGTATGTGTGATTGTTAGATTGCTTGTCTAGCAGATAACATTCTAATAATTATCAACCGCCCTTTCCCTCTGGACATACTTTGTCTGTCATAACTTCCTTCCCTGAAGTCAAGGGTTAGGTATATTAGGCTTAGGCCTTTACCCTAGTACACATTAATTGTTGTTGGTCCAAGTTTATTTTCCTGTCCAGGCAGTTTTGTTGTTCCACCTGTGGAAGATTGGTTGTCTTCTACACTCCTATTGGAGCCCAGTCATTGTTCAGGTAGCTGTTTTCTCCTGCTAGCAATTGCCTCTCATGGTTTGAAGCACTAGGTTGATCCTCGGTTTTCTGCTTTGGGATCATGGCTAATTTTCATATTTGGTTGGCTCTGTTTCATCAGTCCTTAATTTGGATGTTTATCACTCCTGATACTCCTTTTGTAGCTTGATTTCTTTGTCTGTGGGATATCTTGGCGAATGTTGCCCACTCTTTATTTGGATTGCGTTTTGAATGTCTCATAAGTGTAAGAATTTATTACATTCTTGCATCCCTCAGTAATCCATAAAAAAAGGATTTATCTGACGTTCATTGACGCACACAGCTGCTTTGTCTTTATCCGTGCCCAGGCAGGGTTTTATAGCATCACCTACAGGAGTAGGACATTAGGCGGAAAAAAAGACTGCACCTCCTATGGCCAGTCCCCTCTGGGCATAAAAAAACCCTCTCTGCTATAGGCTTCCAGTCATTTCTGCCTGATGTCTTCAGAGTATGGACTTGTTTTTTGGGACTTGTGCTTCCACAGCTTTTTCCTTTTTTTTTTTTTTTTTTTATGGAATTTGGCTTTTTTCCTGCAGAGATCTTCTATCAACAGTTTGGGCTGGGCGATGGGCTGGATAATCTAGATCCAGTGTTCACCCCAGTCTGAACAGCGAATGTGAGCAGCCTGCTAGATCCACGCTTGGCCAGCCACAACGATGCCCCACAGATCAGGGTGGCCATTGAGTTAAATGTCTCGCAGGGACACCTGTGACCTGGGCACCTACAGACCCTGTCACAATGCTACCCCTGGCTGACCGCCCCCCCCCACTTTGGTGTAGGGTAAGATCTGTCACGGAAGCCTTACCCCAACGCTCCGCTGGACTGATATGTAGAAATGTTCCCTCCCTTTCTTCTCTGGACAAAGTTTGGGGTGCAGGTACTCCCTGGGATGGTCGGTCTGGCGGGGTCCCCTCCTCCCCTTCTGACCATGTGGTGGTCTACTCCATCCTGCGGCGCTGGGGATTGCATGTCCTACCTGGGTCCCTCCATGGGTGCACATCTCCTAGTAGTCTGGTGGTGGCTGCAGGTATGGGGGCAGCGTTGACTGCCCTGTGGCATCCTGTCATGGCTGTCAGTGGGTGGGCTCCCTGCCGACGGGAGGACAATGTTGTGTTGACTTGCTTTGGTGGGGCTGTTTCAAGCCTCCCGCCATGAGCTGGGGCTCTTTGGGGCTGCAGCCTAGTCCTTTGTTCCTCCCTGGGCCTGCCCATGGGTGGGAGTGCACCACGGGATCGGGCTGGCCACAAAATTTAGGCAGCGACTTCTGGCCTCCTGGGCTGGCTTCTTCGCCGTCATCTTGACTATAGGCAGCTGTCCTTTATGCAGTGAGGGTGGCACTGGCTGCAAGGCGGGGGAGGGGGGGGCGGTCCCTGGGCAGGCTCCTGTTGTGCTTGGCCTCTAGCTGCGGCCCTTATCGGCTGCAGCCATTGGGCTTTTTTGTGTAGCCTCAGACAGCGACCATGTTTGTGGCGACCCTGTGGTAGGCTCCCATGGGGGTTTTTTTTTTTTTTTGCTTCCAGGTGGCCCAATGCACATGACAGTTGTTAAGAGCTAGGGGGGGGTTGGTGCTGGGTGAGCTGTGTCGTACATCTTGTTTGAGGCATGCATCGGCCCTTTTTGCCCCCACCTGCTTGTCTGGATCGACCACTGCTGCTGGTCCCTGGACAGGGGTTTACCGCCTCAGCAGTGATGGCACCCCCTACTGGCCGTTGTGACCAGGGATGTGTGACCCCCCCCCCCCCCCCGCCAGCAGGCATATGGGGACCTATAGTCTACTGCCTGCGGAGGCCTCTGTGGGGGCACCTGCTGGGCTGCCAGTCTCCTGGTGCTCAACAGCCGGCCTGGGCTATAAAGTCTCCCTTGCCCCACAAATTTTTACTTTCGACAATATTTGTATGCAGAACGGGAGTTGCCCAAGGCGAACATTTGCGCTCCCTAAGTGATTCGGGGTATGCCTCCCCTATTGGGATGCTCTTCTGAAAAATGGACTATTTCGTCGGCGGTGAATCCACCTATCTCTAGGCTCCATAAGGCAGCAGTGATCCCAGTGGAGGAATCTACCTCCTTTAAGGACCCTGTGAAATGCAAAGCAGAGGTGATTGCCCATTTGCTATCCACCAGTGTGGGATCTGCACTCCAGCCTGTGTTGGCCTCGACGCTGGTTTCTCAGATGCTGACTGAATGAGCAAACGTTTTGTTACAATCTTTCCCTTCCAGCAAAATGACCCAAGCATATGTGGGACTTGCGGAATGGTTGGCCTGGGGCTGGGGTACATTTGTGGCCTATTCCTCTTCTCCCCACACTTTTTCTGTTTCGCCGGTGGTTCTAGGCGGGTCCTTTGACTCAAATGTTGGTCAGCTGACCAGGCTTGCAGACCAGCCTTAGCAGACCTGCACTTTCAGGGAGTCCAGTTTTTTGGAGCTTCGCTGGATGGTAATATCAAAAATTCTACGGGTGGTGAGAGTGCCTCTCTCCCTCAGACCAAGTAGGAAAAGGAACAATGCTAGAAGGCTAAATGAAGCCTCTTGGCTCAAATGCCCCTGACGTCCTCTAAGCCCACAGATAGGTCCTCCTTCTCAGTCTGAAGTTTTGCTCTCACCCCCCAGGGGTGAAGGGTGGTCATCCATACTAGTTTCCAGGCATGTGGACTTCTCGCTTTGCCAACAAGTTGGTCCATGACACCATTCCTTCAGGCTAGGAATTAGAATTTCATTCCTTTCCATCAGATAGGTTCTTTCCCTCCAATCTGCAACTCTTACTGGGCTGTCTGCAGGCCCTGTATCTGACTACGCAACATCTGTTCCTTTTGAGGAGTGATTGTTCTGGTGCTGGAGTCACGCTCTTACGGGGCTTTTATCCAATCTGTTCAGTCCCCAAGACGAATGGTGATCCTGGATCTCAAGGCCCTAAATGCTTTCATGGGGATCTACAAGTTCACGCTGAAATTAATTTGTTCGGTGGTGGCCTACCTTTACCAGGGGGAATTTTCTTTTTGGGCATCCGTAGACACCAGGGATGTTTACCTGCCCATTCCCACCCTACGCTTTTCCATCTGGGACACACATTAGCCCTTTGTAGCTCTGCCCTTTGGTCTGTCCTCTGCTTCCCTGATGTTTGCCAAAGTCTTGGCCCGTTCCTGGTCTTGACAATGGGGTATCGATGTGATTGGTTACCTGAACGACTTGCTTCTTTAGGCAGAGTATCACTCATCCTTGTCGGATATGGTGGGGTGTTCACCGTGCGTTCCCTCCAGGGCCTCGTGGATCCTGCCCCTCATGAAGTCTGCATTGACCCTATCTAAGCGCGTGGAGTCTTTTTTATTCTGAGCGGCCCAAGGTGTTCCACCCACTGGGCAATGTCCGGAAGCTCTGGCCTACAGGCGGCCTTCCCGGAGTTTTTGCATGCAGGCTTTGGGCCTAATGGTGGCTATTATTTGAGGCGGTACGGTATGCTCAGCTCCATACAAGAACACTGCAGAAGGAAATTCTATCCAAGTGCAACAGGTCTCCCGCTACTTTGGACTTTCGGATGCACCTGAAGCGATCAACGAGGGCCTCCCTCCTCTAGTGGTTGCGGCCTCCAGCTTCCCAGGATGGGATGTTCTTCCTTCCTCTTTGCTGGGCTGTGGTCGTAATGGATGTCAGCCTGTTGGGCTAGGGAGGAGTCCTGGGATTGGATTTGCTTCAGGATCGCTGGATTCCAGAGAGAGCCCGCTTGCTCATCCATGTTCTGGTGCTTCAGGTGATCAGGGTGTCACGGATACCTTAAAAGGATTGCATAAAGGGTCTACAGCTCAGGATTTTTTTGGACAATGCCACTGCGATGGTGTATGTGGTTTATCAGAGAGGTGCAAGAAACACGGTGGCGCTGAAAGCGTCTCGCATCCTGCGATGGATTGAGCGGTTTGTTTCAGGTCTGTCTGTTGTGCACATGCCGGGTGTTGTAAACTGGCAAGCTAACTTTCGGAGCCGTCAGAGGCTGGATCAGGGCAGATTGCTCCTACACCCAGAGGTATTCCATCAGTTCTGTCTTTATTGAGGGATGCTGGACATTAATCTCCTTGCATCTTGCTTCAATCGGAAAATTCCCATGTGTGTGGCAAGATCGTTGGATCCTCTGGCGAGCACAGCGGATGCACAGGTGGTGGCGTGGAATCATTACAATTTCATCTACAACTTTTTTCTCCTCCTATGTCCCATTCTTCATCTGTTGCACAGGATATAGGCTGAAGGGATCCCAGTCATTCTGGTGGCTCTGGACTGGCTTCGTCTGTGCTACGGTGACAGTGTGTAGTTGGTGGCAGACGCTTCCTGGCTGCCGCCTATTTGAGGGGGCGACCTGTCCCAGGAGCCAGTGTTCCATTCTGTTTTACATCATTGGTAAGGTTCGAAGGAAAGACGCCTGTTAATCCTGTTCAACCCATATCGTGTGTGCTTGTGTTTGTCAATAGTACATTGTATATCCCTGTATGTTGTGATTGTTAAGGTGCCATCTAATAGTTTTTTTAAACTATTGATGCTCCCTGCTAATACCACTGCTTTTGGAAGAGAATTCCACATCCTTACCGCTCTGACAGTAAAATACCCTCTATGCAGTTAAAGGGTAAACCGCTTCTCTTCCAATTTCAGTGAATGGCCGCATGTCTTTTTAAATTTCCTTTCACTGAAAAGTTTTTTCCCTATGCTAGGGGCACCAGTATGGCAATAGGTACATCGCTTTTAAACCCCCCCTCAAGTGTTTCTTCTCCAGAGAAAATAATTTCAATGCTTGTTGTCTTTCCCCATAGCTGAGATCTTCTAGTCCCTTTTATTAGCTTTGTTGCCCTTCTCTGGACTCTCTCCAGTTCCACCACATCCTTCTTGAGGACTGGTGCCCTGAACTGGACGGCATACTCCAGATGTTGCCGGACCAGAGTCTTGTAGAGTGGGAGAATTATCGTTTTATCTCTAGAGTGAATCCCCTTTTTAATACATGCCAATATTCTGTTGGCATTGCATGCCATTGCTGAGCCTGTCATCTACTAGGACCCCCAAGTCCTTTTCCATCCTAGATTCCCCCAGAGGTTCTCCCCCTAGCGAGTAACTTGCGTTCATATTTTTAGCACCCAAATGCATTACTTTACATTTTTAGACAGTAAACCTAATTTGCCATGTAGTTACCCACCCCATTATTTTAATTAGCTCTTCTTGAAAATTTTCTACATCCTGCAAAGAAACTTTTCCCCTGCTTAACTTTGTATCATCTACAAATACTGAGTTCGAGCTGTTCAGCCCATCCTCTCTATTGTTTATGAATAAATTAAACAGAATTGGTCCCAAGACAGATCCTTCGGGGATTCCACTTGCCATACCGGACCATTCCGAGTACTCGCTATTTATCACCATCCTTTGGACCCACCCCTGTAACCAGTTTTCAATCCAGGTACTCCACCCCCCCCCCCCCCCCCATGGTCCATGCCCACAGATCTCAGTTTTACTGTTGTCTACTTGACGGTGTGGCTGTTGTAATCCAGGTTTGGATGGGCAAGGGTTGTCTGCTTCATTGATCCCAACTAAAGGCTCATAAGTCTACCTACTGGACGGCCTATATCATTTGGTGCGAAGCCCTGGGGTTCCATGGTTGTTCTTTGGCACAGGTGTTGGTCGTCTTGGCGTGGATCAGATGTTTGTTTTAAGTACGATAAAGGCTCAAGTCTCTGTCTGGCTACTTTCTTTCAGCGCCTCTTGACTATTGCATGCCTTGGTCTGCAGTTTCCCTCAAGGGGTTCCTCATGTGGTGTCCCCTGTGCATTCCCCGTTGCTGCGTGGACCTTGAATTTGGTATTGTCAGTTTTTCAGAAGCCTTCCATTTGAAAAGAATACAGGATATTCCCTTGCTTACGCTCTTGCAGAGAGTTGCATTCTTAGACGCTATCTCTTCAGCATGGTGGATGTCTGCATTGGCGGCCTTGTCCTGTATGCTGCCTTATCTTGTCTTGAACAGGGACAAGGCAGTGTTTCGACCCTCCCTTTTCTTTTCTTCCTGAGGTGGTGTCAAACTTTTTACTAGAATGGGGACATTATCCTTCCTTCCCGGTGTCCATGGCTCTTGCACCTCAGGAGGTGGCCCTGCACTCCTTAGATGGAGCCCCGTGGGTGACGCGTTTCGAGGAATTCCTCTTTAGTGTGGGTCTGAAGAGGAGTTCCTCGAAAACGCGTCAGCCCATGGGGACTTCAGTGACTGTTATTTATACGTGTTGATGCATTGGATGGAACTTACTGAGATCTGTGATGCGCTTTTTACTGTTACTTTTGCGAGCATAATACTTACCGTGTTTTTATACAATAAATGATTTGTCTCTGGATAATGCACTAGGTCGGTGCGCCCACTGTGTGTTTTGTATAGTTGCAGTGCTAGACTTCTCAAAGTCTTTGAGGGCAGCAAGACCGTGGTTACCCATTTTCAAAGGTAATGAAGATCTAAGCATATCCATCTGGCGGGGACATTTTCCTAAGCGCAGGAGGTATTTTGTGTGTGTGACTGTTTCAAGTATCTCTTTGTGCTCATGGACAGTCCGAAGAAAGGCTTGGTAGTCTCTTCTGCCACTGTTTCTTGTTGAATTTGGCAATTGTGCAAGCATATACTATTAAGGGGCAGGAGTCTCCCTTCTCTCTTGTGGCACAATTCACCTGGATGGTTAGCGCCTCCTGGGCGTTCTGAAATCAGATGTCTGTTCGCAAACAGTGCCCTGATTGTCTGCACACGTTTACTAAATTCTATAAGGTTGATGTGTTGGCATCCTAGGATGCAAGTTTTGGCCGCAAAGTTTTGCAGGCTTCTGTTTAGGACTCTCATGCACCCTCTGGGGTGGTTCGGAGTCTTGACATGTTGCCCTGGGTTATTTCTCCATTAGTTAGCTTGCCCACCCCTTGGTGTGGCACTTCTTGGGGATATCGCTGTCTGGTCATGGATAAAGAAGAAGCAGCTATGTCCGTCAATGAACATAAGAGAAAACTGGATTTTAACAGACACCGCACTCACCCCTCAATGGAAATTCTCCTTTGACACTGCTTTTGATTGACTGGAGGCCTATACCAGAGAGGGGGTTTTATACCAAGAGGGGACTGCCTATATAGAAGGTGCTGAGTCTTTTTTTTTTTTTTTCTGCCTAGTGTCCTACTCCTGTATGTGGGGCTATAAAACCTTGCCTGGTCATGGATAAAGAAGCAGCAGCTGTGTCAATCAGTGAGGTCAGAGATGGGGATTTTACGGTGAGTAACAAAAAAAATCAATTGTTTTTGTACGTGCTGTAAAATCTTTTCTTGAAGACTATTGAGGGCCTCTGTGTTAATGGTCTTATGTACTTTCACAAAAAAATCAAGGTGTGACGGTTGGAGGGTTGAACAGGGGCAGGCTTAACATATTTGCCCAACTGCCTGAAAGCAGGAGTATAACCTATGTGTCTTAAGAATTAAATACATTCCTGTAACCCTCAATGTACTTCAAGAAAGCCTTTACGGTAACTACAAAAAAATATATATTTTTTTCCCAAATCGCCTTTCAGGACAGCACCTGTAGAGAGCGTAGCTCAACCAAATTTGCATTAAACACTGCGGCCTTTAAAATCCCTCATCTTCCACCAAGCCTTCAGTTATTGTGTTTCCTCCGCCATGGTGGAAGCGCTGCAGGGAACCAGTTAGGGGGGGGGCTACGCTCTCTCCAGGTGGGGAAAGGGTAGGCTTACCGCTAGGCTTTTCGATGTGAGATGACCATCCCTGCACCCCCCCCAGGTGTAGTGGAGGGGGGTGTTCCAGAGCCCCCAATCTTTACAGCTCAGTGGAGCAGTGCCTCATCAGGGGGTCTTGCCTTTGTGCCCAGGGTCCGCGGGTTGTGGGCTGGCAGGCAGTTCAAACGGGGAGCCATTCTCATGGCAGTTCCCACATATCAGTCCTGGGTCCCGGACTGACCGAGTGTGTAGTTTCCGGTAGGCGGGACTTCCGGTGAGGGCATGGTGGCTGTGGTTTCCGACCGCTGGAATGCAAGGGTCTGGGGGCGCGTCGACCAGTTGGTGCTTCTGCTTCCAGTCCCTCAGTGAGGGGACACTGGAATTGGGGTTTTTAAACAGATGGCGGTTCTGTCATTTTCTGCTGCACACCCTGCACGAGATGGAGAGGGCTGCAGCATCGGCGGAAGCAGGCACCGCGAACACCGGCCAGGCCTATTGGCCTTATTATGGTATGTTTTGGTTTTTCCTCCTGTGGTAGCCTGCTTTTTAAGTGCTGTGATTTTGGTTCTCAGCCTTACAGATTAGGCAGGGACTCATTTACTGTTTGCTGGCATAGGTTTTAGGAGCCTTGGTTTTTCCTCTAGGTGGTGGTAGTCTGTTCACTGATAGATATTAGTCTCAGCTGTTAGGGTGACTGCTGGTTTTTTATGTATGTTCTAATTTCAGGTCAAAACCACGGTAAAACTAAAGGGTCTCCCTCAGTACAAAGGAAGTGTCCTCCTTGTAAGTATCCCCTGAGAGATGCATGGCTAAAATCACTGTGCAAAACTTGCATAGCAGACCTCGTTAGAGGAGTCATCGCAGCAATGTAAGGATTTGTTTTCTACTGTGAAAGAGTTAACAAATACTTTAAGTTCAGTTAGTTACTTTATCCAGCTCCTGGGCATCCACCTCAAAGTCGGCAGAGGCCAGTGACTCAGAGGGAGAAGGAGCAAGTACACTTCTTTCCCTCAAGGAATCAGATGAGGGGGGAGAAGTGGATATTTACAGAACTTCTAGATATAAATTATCTTTAGAAGAAGTAGATGATTTGCTTAAAGCAATCTATACTACTCTCGAGAACAAGGAGGAAAGGGTTCAACTCTCCGTACATTAACAGAATGTATCAGGGGCTGGATGAATCCAAACATAGGGTATTTTCGGTTCATAAGGTTCCGTCAGAGGCAATTAAAAAGGAGTGGAAAGATCCTGAGAGGGCCCCTTTTTTTCTCCTAGACCCTTAGGAGAAGGTTCCCCTTTTGATGATGAGACCCAAGTTTGGAAAAAGGGCCCAAAGTGGACGCAACCTTTTCTCAAGTATCTCGTCGCACAGATTTGGCGTTCGAGGATATGGGCGTTTTAAAGGATGTAATGGACAAAGGCAGATTCTCCTTTCAAAAAGGCATTGGATTCAACCTCATCCAGCCTTAACTGGCTATGGCTTCCACAGTGGGTGCTAGGAATTTTGAGTGCTAGTTAGAACAGCTTAAGGGGCATGTGGAAGTGGGGACATCACAGAATGACAAGGGGGCACCACACTTTACGTCTAGAGGAAAATAGATTTAGTCTCCAAATACGGAAAGGTTTCTTTACCGTAAGAGCTGAAGATGTTGAATAGACTCCCTCCAGAGGTGGTCCTGGCTAGCTCACTAGATTGCTTTAAAAAAGACCTGGATTCTTTCCTGGGTGTACATAATATAAATGGGTACTAATATTTATAGGTAAACTTGATCCAGGGAATATCCGATTGCCTCTCGGGGGATCAGGAAGGAATTTTTTTCCCCCGCTGTAGCAAATTGGATCATGCTTTTCTGGCGTTTTTTCACCTTCCAATGGATCAACTGCGAGTATAGGATTGTGTATATGGGATTGTATGGTTGGGTTTTCTTTACTGTTTTTTTTTTTTTTTGGTTGAGCCAGATGGACTTGTGTCTTTTTTTAACCTGACTAAAGCCTCGTACACACGCACCGATTGTTGGCCGACTGATCGGCCGTCTTTTGTTTTGTGTTTTTGTTGTTGTGTTGGTTGAAATGCGCTCTAGACTGCACACAAATTTTGTCGGCCAACAACAACCAACTGCAGAAGTGATGTCATGTTCTGGTTTACTTTCCGTGTGTTTTTTCTTCTCTGAGCATGCCCAGTCTTGCTCATCTGACTTTTGTCTGCCGAAATCTGTACTGACTGACGAACAATTGGCCGTTCTGGTGACGGCCAACAAAAATTTTATAGCATGCACACCAGATTTTGTTCGGCCGAAAAGTCGCAGTGGGTTGTCGGAAGCATCATACTAACAAGCTGACAATCGGCCGATCGGACGTTGGCCAAAAATTTACGGCCAACAATCGGTGCATATGTACGAGGCTTAACTATGTAAATCGGACCATAAACCCTTGTGCACACAGTACTTTATATTAACCACTTAAGAACCGGGCCTGTTTTTGACACTTGGAGTTTACAAGCTAAAATCATTTTTTTTTGCTAGAAAACTACTTAAACATTATATAATTTTTTTTAGCAGAGACCCTAGAAAATAAAATTGAGATTGTTGTAATATTTTTTATCACACCGTATTTGCGCAGCGGTCTTCCAAACGCAATTGTTTTGGAAAAAAATCATTTTTTGAATAAATAAAATAAGGATACAGTAAAGTTAGCCCAATTTTTTTCCATAATATTAAAGATAACGTTATGCCGAGTAAACAGATACCCAACATGTCTTGCTTCAAAATTGCGCACGCTCGCGAAATGGCGACAAACTTTGGTACTTCAAAATCGCCATGGGCAACATTTTAAAAAATTTCTACAGGTTACCAGCTTAGAGTTACAGAGCAGTTCTAGGACTCAAATTATTGCTCTCCCTCTAATGATCGTGGCAATACCTCACATGTGTGGTTTGAACAACGTTTACATGTGTGAGCGGGGTTTCCGTATGTGTTTGCTTCTGCGCGCGAGCTAACGGGGACAGGGCGCTTTCATTTTTTTTTTCTGATTTATTTTGTATATCTTTTATTTTTCCACCGTTTAAAAAATGATCATCTTTATTCCTATTACAAGGAATGTAAACTTACCTTGTAATAAAAATAGGCATGACAGGACCTCTTTTTTTGAGATCTGGGGTCAGAAAGTCCTTAGACCTCACAAGTACACTAAAAAATGAGAAAAAAAAAAACCCTTTAAACCGGTTGCTAGGCAACGACGTTTGACGTCGCTCCGGTCCTCCAATACCATAGAATCGAGTGAGGGCCATCTTGCTCTCACTCGACTTCCTATCTAAGAGGATCCGGGACCAGATTGTTTTCCCCGCTACCGGTGGGTCCGGTAAGCGGGGAAAACGGCCAGGACGCGGCGGGAGGGGGGGGTGGGGCACCTCTTCCGCCGCCCTGGAAGGGTGATTCCGCAGCGAATCCGCCGCTGGGACCACCCTTACTTGAAAGCCGACCGCCTACAGTTTAAGGAAATACTGGGGTTATGGCAGCTATCTGCTGCCATGACACCGGTATTTAGCTTTAAACTAATCACGTATATAGTTGTTAGGCGGTCGTTGGGTGGTTAAACAAAAACACCAGTGGTGGAAAAAGGTAATGTAAAAATATTCATTTGATGCAGTGTGTTTCTGAAATGTTTATTTATTTCAGTTCATGGCTCTTTCGTCTTTTTTTTATGTATTTAACAGAATATGGCTCATTGGTTGGAAGCTTTAACGGCTTGTGTTCGTGATGTCTGTTCTGCAGAGGAACCAGTAGCTTTGGAAAATGTCCACTCGCTCCCTACATCAGTGCTTCAAATTCTTGTTACTACATTCACCCACTGCAAGGTGTGGATCATTTTTTGATAACTCCTTTTAGATTTAATATTGTTTTCATGCAAAATTTATTTACATTTTGTGCAGCACTGTTCTGTATTTGATGTATGTCTTGCTCAAACACATCTTTATACATTAGTAATATTTTAAATTTAGTTTTTCCTTGGAAAACTAATAACATGATATGTAATTTGTTTCTTTAGGAAAGTGATTCACTATATAGTGGAAGGCTTCATCTGGTTTTGGATCTTCTTCAAGCCATTTTCAAGGAAGCAGTATGTCTTCAGAAGCAACTAATGGAACTTCTGGATAAGGCTACTTTAGGCAGCTCTGCTTCAGAAGTTGCATGCATGGTGTCATGTAAGTATACAGGATTGTTGATTTTTAGCAAATGTCACATCTAAACCATTCCCTTTTTCTTTTTTGCATACCTGAAAGCTTTTTGTTCTGTAAATCTCAGCTTTGTGACACCTTCATTATGATATTAATTGCCTGGGTAAATTGGGAATCTTACTATTAGGAATACTTACGTTGGTAATTGGAAAATACAATTATTTTATTTGCGGATTATGAAAGAAATATTTCCCTGGTAATATGAAACCAATGCTTAAATTTTGTCAAAAATATAGAACAGTTGGGTCTTTTTTTTTTTTTTTCTTCTGAGTCTGTCTTAACATGGTTGTAAAGGCACATCTATGAATTGCTTTGATTTTCTCTGTTTTAGGTCCCTGTTCAGTACAGTGTGTTTATTTTCCTAAAAGTATAATGCTAAATACCTTCTTTGCAGAGCCCTGCTGTGTTGTCATGTGACCTTCCTGATGGAAGTGAGTACAGTGGGAGGTGCTGAGACTTCCTTCTGATGAATGCAAGGTAGCAGATGGAGATCCCATGACTGTACAGTAGGGCTCTGTAAAGAAGATATTTAGAATTAAAATTTTAGGAAAACGCACACACTGTACTGAACAGAGACCTAAAAACCGAGAGGATCAAAGTAATCAATACGTTTCTTCACTTTACAAGCACTGAAGCAGCTGCAGGAATTAGAATTACACAGTCAGGAGATTGGCTCACACACAGACTACGGAACTGTGGGGGAGGGGGGAAATGCAGAGATGCTGAGGAGAGTGCAGGATGACAGAAGCACCTAAACTGACCACGGTATCATGGATCCGCAGCCATGATAAACACGGTCAGTTTGAACAGGGGAAGAGAGGAACAGGCAGGATTAACCAGGTTTTGTACAGCAAACAAAGGGACAATTGACATGGCAAAATCACTATGCTATATCTTGAGACATGAGCATTTTTTTTCAGGGTTACAACCCATTTTAAGGGTCTTTTACATAGAGAAAGCACTGAGGCTATTCCCAGTAGTAATTGATATTGAAGGCATATATCTTGGCTGTACAGCTTTAAGTTTTTTTTTTATGTTTGTTTTTTTTCAGTCAGCAGGCTGAATGGAAGAAAAAAAAACAAAAAAAATGATTCCTCCATCCACACAAACTAGATGGATCCCTCACCCAGAACATTGAATTCTGATAGCTGCACCCGCAGCCCTGAGAATACACTGAACAACGGCTGCAGCCAAAAGTTTGTTCCTTTGACAGAAGTCGATCAGACGATAATTTCTTTTGAACAGGAGCTGCCACTTACAGGACAAAATTTGTCTGGTCCTTGCTAAACTGAATGAATTTCAATCAGTGTATCACCAGCTTTAGTTGGTGTGCAATCATTGGGGTTGTTTTAACCAAACAGCCCCAAAATTTTTCTGACTGCTGTGAAGCCAAATCTCCCGCCGATATCGTGAAAAGTATTTTCTCTTACGTCCTCCGACAGTCGCCGCCCACTCACAAGTCTTCACCAATGGGTATTGACCTTTTCTCCGCAGGAGTAGCTAGGCACAAGATTTGTTAATAACAAAAGCTTTTAGCATAGACGCACCCCTAGGGGCTGTCCCACTAGTCAATACCTCCCTGCACCAGCATTCCCAACTCAGTTTGATTTTGCCTAGCTTAGGAGTAGCAGGCTTTCCTGTGCGGGGGCTTCAGTCTCAGCCTTCTACCCTTTTTTTGATTTTATTTCAAGTATTTTCTCTTTACTTTACTAGCTGTTATTTTGTCAGCTCTTAGTTAGGGATCTTCGGATGAAGATGTGTCATGCGGAGCTGGGTCTCGGACTGGCCGCCCTGGATCCCAGGATCGCCCTGGATCCCCAGCCTGCCATTGAGCGTTCAGCTACGGTTCGCCCTGGCGCCATGAACGACCCATCCCTGCTCGCTGCAGGGATGCTGCCTGTGAGGTGGCTACCTCACTGGACGCCATTCTGCGGTCTCGTGCTGCGGTCCACTGCGTCCTGGCTGCGGCACTCCCTGTCATTAAGGATAGCGGTTTGTCGCCTGGAGACGGCTCCCCACGCCATCCGGTACGGTAAGCACCTTCTGTGTGGGGACCATCTGTCTGGGGTGTCAGTCTGTGGCTGTGTGTATACCCCCCCAATGTCTGTTAGGTGCGGGCTCCCTGGTAGATCCCTGGTAGATCCCTGTTGGGGGTAACATGCCTTATGGGCTGCAGGGGGGGGGAACTCTCCCCGCTCTACTGTGAGAATTCCTCTGGGAGCGATATGTGTGCAGACATGTGGCAGCGGCGGTCCGCCATTTTTTTGTAATGTGATGTGGGCGGCCAGTTTATTCTGGACCTGGTGCCGCGCTGTGTTTTGGTGCCAATTGGCGCCATTTTGGCGAGGACATGCACGCTGGTTTTTTTTTTTTCGAGCACATGTCGGCGGCCATCTTACTGTAGCCTCTTTCCCTTATGCCGAGCAGCCATTTTGCCGTAGCCTCATAGGCTATATAAGTTCGGCCGGTTCTTGCATCACTTCCTCTTCTCTCTGGAACAGCGATCGGTGGCAGCAGCCTGTTGTGCTCTCTCCAGGTTTTTTTCTCCATTGTACTGTCCTTCCTAACTCAGTGTTCTCTGTCCCTGTGGGGTCGGTGCATACAGTTAGTATACGGTGGGCTGCGCTCGCCGTGGTGTTAAAGGGCCAGTACCTTTTTTTTCTCTCATTCCTGTTTGGGCATTGATTCTCAGGATAGCAAGTTTCCCCCCCGCCCTGGTGGGGGACCAGGGGGCTGCTGCACCCCCCGAGGGGGCTGATCTGGCCACTGTAGTGGCATCCTTAGTATCTCAGATGCAGGTGCTGATGGCTGAACGATCTGCTAAGAGGGCCAGGTTATCCATTTTCTCTGATTCAGAGGGCGATGTGGCTGCTGTGGCTGGCGTGCCCTTCTCAGGGTCTCGCTCATCTCTGGACCTTATGGGGTCTGAGGGGGAGGCAGAGGTGGAAGGGGTTGACACTTCTCCCCCTGGCTCGCCTGAAGAGCTTGCACTCATGGATGAGCTGATTGCCTCCATTAAGGAGACGCTGCACCTGGAGGATGAGCCCACTCCTCCTGCTAGGGTGTCCTCTTTTGGGACACACAGAACCCGCAAATCAGCGCAGGTTTTTCCCTGCCCTGCGGAGTTTCATCACACTGTTAATGAGCAGTGGCGCAATCTAAAGAAGCCCTTTACAGTGCCTAATAAGTTTAAACTGCTTTATCCATTTGCGCCCTCCACCGACGAGCGTTGGTGTGTGGCGCCCCAGGTGGATCACGCTGTAGCCATTTTGAACAAGGCTACCCTAGTTCCTACTGAGGATACTCCGGTTTTCCGGGACCCTACGGACAGGAGATTGGAGTCTCTTGCCCGTCATGCATACATGGTTGCTGGCTCTATGCTCAAGCCTATTTTTGCTTCGGGTTATAGCAGCCCAGGCGGTGGCCGATTGGACGAAGGTGCTAAAGCGCACCCTGGTGGCTGATTCGGCTCCGCCGACCACGCTGGCTATGGTGGATCAGATCCATCAGGGAGTCCTGTACGTGTGTGATGCGGACCTAAATTTGGCCCCTTTGGCTGCGCGCCTGTCTAGTGTTGCGGTGCTCAACCGTCGTCTGATATGGCTGAAGAGTTGGTCGGCCGACCAATCATCTCGCAAGACGGTGGCGGACTTTCCCTACGCTGGTTCTCGCCTTTTCGGCAAAGCTTTGGATACTCTAGTGAAAGGAGTTACTGGGGGCAAGAGTACTCTCTTACCACAGAATCCCAAGAACAAGTCCTTCCGTGGCAAGTGGAACTCCTCGTTTAGGCCCTCTCAGGGGTCCTTTCGTGCCTTTCGGTCGCAATCCAAGGGCAAGCCCTTCAAAGGCCAAGGCTCACAGAAGAAGCCGTGGGCAGGCAAGCAGAAATCCGGTCAAGTCGGTTCTGCAACCCATTCCACTTCCGCCTGAAGGGACGCCCTCACCTGCTTCTGGGGTGGGGGGACGTTTGCGCGGTTTCCTCCAACCTTGGCTGGTCCGCATCCAGGACAGATGGGTTCAGGAAATCGTTCGATCGAGGGTTACAAGATCGAATTCCTTTCTCGGCCGGCGGGCAGATTTTTTCCCTCAAATCTTCAGCTGTCTCCGGAGCGCTTGCAGGATCTGCGCCTGGCGGTGCAGGACCTGCGGGCCCAGGGGGTGGTGGTTCCGGTGCCTCATCGGGACAGATTTCGGGGGTTTTACTCCAATCTGTTCACTGTGCCCAGAAAGGAGGGCAAGGTGCGTCCGATTCTGGACTTGAAAGCTCTGAACCGCTTCGTGCGTGTTCGGAAGTTCCGCATGGAATCCCTGCGCTCAATGGTGGCTGCCCTGAGTCCGGGGGAGTTCATGGCCTCCATCGATTTGAAGGATGCGTACCTACACATCCCCATTTTCGAGGGTCACCAAAGGTACCTTCGATTCGCCATTGCGGAGGTTCCGCGGGTTTTTACCAAGGTGCTGGCGCCAGTCCTGGCCCTGTTGCGGGCACAGGGCATTGCGGTCTTGGGGTATCTGGACGACCTCCTGATAAGGTCGAATGGCAGCCAGAGCCTGTTGACCGACCTGTCCACCACGATGCAGGCGCTGCAGGAGTTCGGTTGGCCCATAAACATTCCAAAGTCGACTCTGTGTCCTTCGGTTCGCCTTCCCTATCTGGGGATGATTCTGGACTCTGTTCAAGCGAAGGTTTTCCTACCAGAAGACAAGCTCCGGACGCTTCAGGACGAGGTCAGGTCCCTCGGGGACAACCAAAACTCGTCTCTCCGGACATGCATGAGATGTCTGGGGTTGATGGTCTCGGCTTTCGAGGCGATCCCCTTTGCCCAGTTTCACACACGGGATCTCCAGGCGGAGATTCTTGCCAAGTGGGATGGGCGACCGCAGTCCTTGGATCTGCGGGTCTCATTGAGCCGCCGCATCAGAAGGGGTCTTCTGTGGTGGCTCCAGTCCCCGGCGGTGTCGGGTGGCAAGTCTTTTCGTCCATTGCTGTGGACGGTGGTCACCACAGATGCCAGCCTGTCAGGCTGGGGTGGTGTCCTGGGCAATCTGTCAGCCCAGGGGACATGACCGGAGGAGGAATCCTCCCTTCCGATCAACATTCTGGAATTGAGAGCGATAAAGCTTTGCCTTCTGCGATGGTCAGAACGGCTTCAGGGCCGTCCGGTTCGGGTTCAGACGGACAATGCCACCGCGGTGGCTTACATCAACCATCAAGGGGGCACCAGGAGTGCCCGAGCGGCTCGGGAAGTGGCCGACATTCTGTCTTGGGCCGAGACGCACGTCCTGGCAATCACGGCAGTTCACATACCGGGGGTGGAGAACTGGCAGGCGGATTATCTGAGCCGCCAGACCCTGGACCAGGGGGAATGGTCCCTTCACCCGGATGTCTTCCAGATGTTGTGCGCGAAGTGGGGTTCACCAGATGTGGACCTGTTCGCGTCTCGTCTAAACAACAAGGTGGAAAGGTTCATGGCAAGAACGCGCGATCCTCGGGCGGACGCGTTGGTGGCGCCCTGGCATCAGTATCGTCTGATGTATGCCTTTCCCCCGATTCAGTTGCTGTCCAGGCTCCTTCGCAGGTTAGCCTCGGAACCGCATACGGTGATTCTGGTGGCACCGGACTGGCCTCGCCGGTCTTGGTACGCAGACCTCGTCAATCTGGCAGTCGAACCTCCGTGGCGCCTGCCGCTTCAGGAAGACCTTCTGTCTCAAGGGCCGATATTCCATCCTGCTTTACAGTCGCTGGCTTTAACGGCCTGGCTGTTGAAAGCCAGGTCCTGAAGGATAGGGGTCTCTCCCCTGTGGTCATTCCCACTTTGATCAAGGCTAGAAAAGCCTCTTCAGGGAAGATTTACTACCGTACTTGGAAAGCGTACTTTGCCTGGTGTGAGTCCAGGGGGTATTCCCCTTGCTCATACTCGGTGTCGAGAGTGTTGGCTTTCCTCCAAACTGGAGTGGACCAGCCTTTGGCGCTGGCCGCGATTAAGGGCCAGATTTCTGCGCTGGCCATTCTTTTTCAACGCCCTGTGGCGTCAAACTCGTTGATTCGCACCTTTGTTCAGGGGGTGCGCCATTTGGCCCCTCCACGGAGGGAGCCTTTGCCTCTGTGGGACTTGAACCTAGTTCTGTCCGCGTTGCAACATGCTCCCTTTGAAAAGATCTGTTGTCCAGAAAGGTGGCCTTTTTGGTGGCGATCACTTCTGCTCGCAGGGTGTCGGAGCTGGCGGCTTTGTCCTGCAGCTCTCCCTACTTGGTACTTCACAAGGATAAGGTGGTCTTGCGACCTAACCCATCCTTTCTTCCGAAAGTGGTCTCGGATTTTCACCTCAATGAAGACATTGTCTTGCCTTCGCTCTGCGCGAAGCCTAAGCATCCTAAGGAGGTTTCACCCCTTTTCTATGGATAGTGTAGGACCCACTGATAATGGGGTACTTTGACGCAGTGGTGGGCTTGAGCACGATATGGCCATATGGTGGGACTAAACCCCCATTTTTATTTATGGATTGTCTCCATATTTAATAGTCATTTCTTTTGCATGGTTGCGCTATTCTTTTTTAATATACATGTTGCTTGGTCCATAGCTGCACCGGCTTTAGATATACATGTTCAGGGTCTGCTCCCCCAATTTTTTGCTTGTTTATTATGTATTCAGTCTGACCAGACTTCTGTGGTTGAGCATCCCACCCCCCACACACACCTGTACTCTATCAGAGTCAACCATCAAGTAGACACAGGAGGAGTCCTTTGTAGTGCATTAGCACATCCATCCCAGCAAGGAGTGTTGTCTCCAAGGGTTGGAGAGGCTGGATTCACCCCTTTTCTATGGATAGTGTAGGACCCACTGATAATGGGGTACTTTGACGCAGTGGTGGGCTTGAGCACGATATGGCCATATGGTGGGACTAAACCCCCATTTTTATTTATGGATTGTCTCCATATTTAATAGTCATTTCTTTTGCATGGTTGCGCTATTCTTTTTTAATATACATGTTGCTTGGTCCATAGCTGCACCGGCTTTAGATATACATGTTCAGGGTCTGCTCCCCCAATTTTTTGCTTGTTTATTATGTATTCAGTCTGACCAGACTTCTGTGGTTGAGCATCCCACCCCCCACACACACCTGTACTCTATCAGAGTCAACCATCAAGTAGACACAGGAGGAGTCCTTTGTAGTGCATTAGCACATCCATCCCAGCAAGGAGTGTTGTCTCCAAGGGTTGGAGAGGCTGGATTCACCCCTTTTCTATGGATAGTGTAGGACCCACTGATAATGGGGTACTTTGACGCAGTGGTGGGCTTGAGCACGATATGGCCATATGGTGGGACTAAACCCCCATTTTTATTTATGGATTGTCTCCATATTTAATAGTCATTTCTTTTGCATGGTTGCGCTATTCTTTTTTAATATACATGTTGCTTGGTCCATAGCTGCACCGGCTTTAGATATACATGTTCAGGGTCTGCTCCCCCAATTTTTTGCTTGTTTATTATGTATTCAGTCTGACCAGACTTCTGTGGTTGAGCATCCCACCCCCCACACACACCTGTACTCTATCAGAGTCAACCATCAAGTAGACACAGGAGGAGTCCTTTGTAGTGCATTAGCACATCCATCCCAGCAAGGAGTGTTGTCTCCAAGGGTTGGAGAGGCTGGATTCACCCCTTTTCTATGGATAGTGTAGGACCCACTGATAATGGGGTACTTTGACGCAGTGGTGGGCTTGAGCACGATATGGCCATATGGTGGGACTAAACCCCCATTTTTATTTATGGATTGTCTCCATATTTAATAGTCATTTCTTTTGCATGGTTGCGCTATTCTTTTTTAATATCCTAAGGAGGTTGCCTTACATTCCTTGGATGTTGTCCGGGCGATCAGTGTTTACCTGTCGTCCACTAGATCTTTTCGCAAGTCGGATTCCCTCTTTGTCCTTCCTGAGGGGCCTCAGAAGGGCATGGCGGCGTCGGCTGCGACAATCGCCAAATGGATCAGACAGACCATTGTGCAGGCCTATGCCTTGAAGGAGATGATTCCACCCTTTCCTGTGAAGGCGCACTCTACCAGGTCTTTGAGTACGTCTTGGGCTTTCCGGCATCAGGCTTCAGTGGCCCAGGTGTGTAAGGCGGCGACTTGGTCGTCCGTTCACACCTTCTCCAAGTTTTATAAGGTGGATGTTCAGGCATCGGCCGATGCCTCTTTTGGCCGTAAAGTTCTCAGTGCGGCAGTGCCTTAGGGACCCTTGTTTTTGGGTCCTTGGCAGTTGGGGTGTTTTGCCCCTGGGTTACTTGTTTTCCTGGGTTGTTGCTCCTGTTGAGCAAGTATTCCTGTTGCCCGGTTGGTTCTCTTACTATGGTAAGGTTCCTTTCTCTGATGTGGGTACTGCGTTGCTTGATATGCGGCTACGTCTCCCACCCCTCATGTCTACACTGCTTTGGGACATCCCATTGGTGAGGACTTGTGAGTGGGCGGCGACTGTCGGAGGACGTAAGAGAAAACTGAATTTTTGTAAAATCTTACCGTAAAATTCCTTTCTCTGAGTCCTCCGACAGTCGCAGCCCCCGCCCCTCTTTTGGGGTTTTTGTGTACTCTTACTGCTATGCTACCAAACTGAGTTGGGAATGCTGGTGCAGGGAGGTATTGACTAGTGGGACAGCCCCTAGGGGTGTGTCTATGCTAAAAGCTTTTGTTATTAACAAATCTTGTGCCTAGCTACTCCTGCGGAGCAAAGGTCAATACCCATTGGTGAAGACTTGTGAGTGGGCGGCGACTGTCGGAGGACTCAGAGAAAGAATTTTACGGTAAGATTTTACAAAAATTCCGTTATTTTCTGGGTTTCTTTTTCACTGCTTTGAAGAATCATGACCAGCTTGTTTGAGGGTCAGTCTGTCTGAAATGCATCCATAATGGCTGTATATATATATATATATATATATATATATAAAAAATGTTCTTGGAAAGAAATTGGAGAATTTGGTCTATATTTGTGGACATAGGTGGTAATTTGCTTAAGCAGCACCAGGCAGAAGAGTTTAAAAAACCTTTCATGGGAAAACGATTTTTTTTTTACCAAATGGTAAAAGTTTCTAGATTTTCTCCTGGGTGTGTTCTTGAATAGTGGTAAAATCCAGGTTGACAAGCTTAAATGTATTGTGTCAGTGCCCTTTCACACTGGCCTTGTATTCCTTTTTATCCAGTTGTCTTTTGGATGAAAAACGAGCAGTAATTCATTCCTGTAGGCTTGCGGATGTAAATTGATGATCATTTGTTTACATTTGCCCATATCCATGTCTGTTCAGGTCTATTCTGTTTTTAATTATCCCTCCTTTATTATTTTCCTATTTACAAACCATTTACTATTTACATCATTCCACAATCAAATAATCGAATACCTTCTACAATTGGCTGGGGTAAGGACTTTGTACCTCATACCATACACTCAGTGTATTCCCTGTTAATGGACTAATGATTCTACTTAACTCCAAATATTGTTGTGGAACCCATTTTACATTATCTAGTGCCACCGGACTTTGTAAGAATTCAATCTTCACCCAACTTTTATTAGAATGTATATGTGCCCATTCCACCAGTCTTGATATTCCTACTGCCTGGTAATATCTTTTGAAATCAGGCAGTGCTAATCCACCTTCCTCTTTTTAGCCTTTGCCAAGACTGTTTAAGCAATTGTAGGATGTCTATGCAGCCATATGAATTTCAGGACAACTGATCTTAACATATTAAAAACACTTGCGGTAAGACAATAGGGAGTATCTGGAATACATACAAAACCTTAGGCAGAATTTTTACTGTATTTATTCTGCCCATTCACAAGAGTCCTGTATTTTAAAGAATTCAGTTCCCTCCTCATGGAATTAGGCAGTGGAATATAATTTGCTTTATATAAAATCTTCTAGAAAAGGAGTAGGTCTAATATCCAAATATTGGAGTTCCTTTTTCTGCCAACTAAAAGAAAATGTAAGTTGTATTGCCAATTGTTCTTTAATTGGTACTGAAATATTTAAGATCCCTGACTTTATTAACTTTAAATTTGGGTACTTCCCCTATTAACTTTGAAGTTGTATATTTTCCCATACTGTTTCAATTCTTCTACCGCATTAGGAGGGTTATTCTTGCACTAGACCTATAAAATAATAAATCTATAACTATACTATAATAAATACCGTTTTATATTTCCTTTAGCTCAGATCGAAGATAGAAGTGGCTCTCATGAATGGACAAATAGCATTGGCAACAGAGGGCATCCTTGCACCTTTAAATAGTTTAAAGGATTGAGACAATGTATCATTAAACGGCACTTTTGCAGTAGGGTGGCAATATAATGCTAAAATCCACCTCATCATTTTACCCCAGACCCAATTTTCTCAGGGTAACAAACATGAATTCCCAGTCAACCCTGTCAAACGCTTTTTCTATTTTCTTTTTTATTTAAATTTTATGTTTTTATTTATTTTTCTATTGACAGAAATACAGCTGGGGATCCTTCCTCTTCGACCCTGTCAATAGCGCCAACATTTTTAAACCATTATCTTTAACCTTTTGCCCCAAAATGAAACCCACTTGATCTACGTGAATCCACTTCTTCAGTAATGGTTTAAACCTTTCTACCAGTATCTTGGGAAATATTTTTCATCAATATTATTAAGTAGTGAGTTCAGCCTGTGACTTGAGGGTAAAATATGGTCATTCCCTTCCTTCAACTGCAGCGTAATATATGCAACTAAATACTCATACTTTCTCTCTCTCTCCTAATAAGTTCAAATACTTACATAAAGTGGGGGGGAAGTTGTCTTTGACATTTCTTATAATACGCTGTCGAGTAGCCATCTGTCCCCAGATGATTCCATGCTGTAATACTCCTTATTGCTTATGCTATCTTTTCCTCTGTTGTTTTTTTCCAACATGTTTAGATCATCTTCGGAGAACTTCTCGAGCTTAGTTGCCTGTACATATCTTAGCACTGCATCACTTCTCGTTTTCTCTTTGAGGCCTTTTCCCTTCTGATTTACCCTATAAATTTACTGTAATAATTGTAAAATACCTTTGCTATTTCAGATGTAGAATATACCAGCTCACTCTTTTCGATCTTTATTCTAGCTATATATGTGGTAGCATTTTTATCCCTCGGCATCCTTGCTAATACTTTCCCCAGTTTATTCACCGATCTGTACATTTCTTTTGCAACAACGGTAAATGCACGCCTTTTCATGTTCAATACATTTTTTTTTCTAAATTCCTCTCTCCCCTATAAGAGACCGCCATAAATGTCTTTTTTGGTCGGCTTTATGTTTTTGTTCTAGTTCGCCTATGTTAATGCTCTTAATAGAGCATTAATTTTCTCTTCCGCTCCACCTTCTGTTGAGTTTCTATAGCTATTAAATGTAAACAAGGGAAACTAATATTACAAAAAAATATATAATAAAAATGTACCACCCTGTGCCATGAATAAGTAGAACCTCAAAATATACAGAATAAAATAAAATAAAGCTGCTGCTATAAACAGGGTATTAGAAACGTGAAAAATGCTGTCATTCATAGAAATGTCCAACATAAAGCAGCGCTGACATTGATATATCACATATTATATAAAACACAATCAAAAACAATCAAAAGTAGAGTCCATATAATCAATGATAAATGACTGTCCAAAAAGCAGCACCAGGTGGGCAGAAAGCCAAAGGGAAGGTGGATGTGGCTAAACAAAAGGGTTAGTGAACCGTCACCGCACCTCGTGGATCCCTCTCTTCTATGGGGGAAAACTCACCACAATTTGTAGACAATCAAGCGGTTATACTTTAATCACCATTGGGCTGACAATCCTCCAGTTTAAACCTTCCTCATATGCTCGGACAGCGAGGGCTCAAACAGCAATAGCAGATAGTGACTCCGATATTTTGATGAAGTGATGACGAAACGCGTTGGGGTGTGACCACGCGGCTTCTACGGTCAGCGTCTTAGGTTTCCAATGCCCGAAGGTACTGCGGGACGGACTGGTGGTGAGAGGCAGCCGTGACGTGCTGTTTGTCGGTATATCCAGCTGATTTATTTCATGTATGTTTTTTATGAAACATTTGTAAGTGCAATCTAGGAGGGGGACTTCCATACAGAACAGTTAAACCCCCTTCCTGCCCAGACCAATTTTCAGCTTTCAGCGCTCTCACACTTTGAATGATAATTACCAATGAAATTTTTAATCATTTTTTTTCACACAAATAGAGCTTTCTTTTGGTAGTATTGAATCACCACTGTTTTTTTCATTTTTTGCGATATAAGTGAAAAAAAAAAAAAAGTGAAAATTTTGAAAAAAAAAAAACATTTGGTTTTAGTTTCGATTATAAAATTTTGCAAGTAAGTAATTTTTTTTCATAAATTTGGGCCAAAATTTATACTACTACATATCTTTGGTAAAAATAACCCAAATTAGTGGTTATTATTTAGCTTGTGTGAAAGTTATAGAGTCTACAAGCTATGGTGCCAATCATTGAAAATTGATCACACCTAATCACACCTGATGTACCCACGGCCTATCTCATTTCTTGAGGCCCTGAAATGTCAGGACAGTACAAATACCCCCCAAATTACCCCTTTTTGGAAAGTAGACATTCCAGGGTATTTAGTAAGAGGCATGGTGAGTTTTTTGAAGTTGTAATTTTTCCCACAATTCTTGGGAAAATGAAGAAATATTTATTTATTTTTTTAACACAAAATGATCATAACAAGTTATTTCTCACACACAGTATATGCATACTTGCAATTACACCCCAAAACACATTCTGCTACTCCTCCTGAGTATGGCAATACCACATGTGTGAGACTTTTACACAGCCTGGCCACATACAGAGGCCCAACATGCAAGGAGCACCGTCAGGTGTTCTAGGGGCATAAATTACACATATCATTTCCTAACGACCTATTACACTTTTGAAGGCCCTGGAGCACCAGGACAATGGAATTACCCACAAAATGACCCCATTTTGGAAAGCAAACACCCCAACGTATAGTCTATGAGGCATGATGAGTCTTTTGAACATGTCATTTTTTTCCACAAGTTTTTGGAAAATGTGGAAAGAAAATGAAAACGCATTTTTTTTTTTACACAAAGTTGTCAGTTTATAAGATATTTCTAACACATAGCATGTACATAGCAAAAATGACACCCCGAAATACATTCTGCTACTCCTCCTGAGTGTATGAGTATGGCGATACCACATATGTGAGACTACATACATAGCCACATACAGAGGCCCAACATGCAAGGAGCACCGTCAGGTGTTCTAGGGGCATAAATTACACATATCATTTCTTTACAACCAATCACACTTTTGAAGGCCCTGGAACACCAGGACAAGGGAATTACCCACAAATGACCCCATTTTGGAAAGCAAACACCCCAAGACATAATCTAGGAGGCATAGTGAGTCTTTTGAACATGTCATTTTTTTTCCACAAGTTTTTGGAAAATGTGGAATGAAAATGAAAACGCATTTTTTTTCCCCCACAAAGTTGTCCATTTATAAGATATTTCTAACACATAGAATGTATATAGCAAAAATTACACCCCAAAATACATTCTGCTACTCCTCCTGAGTATAGCGATACCCCATGTTTGACACTTTTCCACAGCGTAGCCACATACAGAGGCCCAACATGCAGGGAGCACTGTCATTTCCTGACTTCCCATTACAATTTTGTAAAGCACTGTAGGGCACTAATAAGCACTGATGTGGCACTGATGAGCACTGACGTGGCACGGATGAACACTGACATGGCATGGATGTGGCACGGATGAACACTGACATGGCATGGATGTGGCACGGATGAGCACTGACATGGCATGGATGTGGCACGGATGAGCACTGACATGGCATGGATGTGGCACGGATGAGCACTGACATGACATGGATGTGGCACGGATGAGCACTGATGTGGCATGGATGAGCACTAACGTGGCATGGAGGAGCACTGACGTGGCATGGATGTGGCATGGATGAGCACTAACATGGCACAGATGAGCACTGACGTGGCGTTGATGAGCACTGACGTTTCATGGATGAACAATGTAGCATGTATGAGCACTGATGTGGCATGGATGAGCACTAAGGTGGCATGGATGTGGCAAGGAGGTGGTATGGATGTGGCGTGGATGAGGCACAGTTGAGGTATGGAGGAGGCCTGCAAATGCAGTTTCTCTCCTCTTCTCGCACACTGTACTGATCGTTGTGTACAGTGTGCGAGGAGAGGAGAGAAATTAACCGGACATGCATCGGTTTGTTGACAAGTGATCACTCTGTCATTGGATGGAGCGATCACGTGTTAAAGGGCCGCTGTCATTGGCCCTTTACCACGACCCGTGATGCGCCCGGGACTCGGCGAGCACGGACAGCTCCGTATGCGTGCGGGAGCGTGATTCTGGGAGGACGTCATTGTACGCCCTCCCAGAATAAGCCGACTGCACTGTAGCCGTCATTCGGCTATGGCCCAGTCGGCAAGTTGTTAAACTGTTACAGAATTACGCTATGTGTCCCTTTTTCACTTATATGTCCACTGCCTTCCGTGTAATGATTATGAGTGTAAGGGGTCCAGTTGGATGTGGGTCATCCCCATAAGGAAATATTGGAGTCACTATCTGCTATTGCTGTTTGAGCCCTCGCTGCCCGAGCATATGAGGAAGGTTAAATCTGGAGGATTGTCAGCCCAATGGTGATTAAAGTATAATGCTTGATTGTCTGCGGATTGTGGTGAGTTTTCCACCATAGGGAGAGGGATCCAAGAGGTGCCGTGATGGTTCACTTAACATTTTGTTTAGCCACATCCACCTTTCCTTTGGCTTTCTGCCCACCTGGTGCTGCTTTTTAGACAGTCATTAATCCTTGATTAAATGGACTCCACTTTTGATTGTTTTTGATTGTGTTTTATATAATATGTGTTATATCACTGTTAGTTGCTTTATGTTGGACATTTGTATGAATGACAGCATTTTTCACATTTCTATAGCTATTAAATGCCTCTAAAGTATGCCCTTTGCGCTTCACAAGTATTTGATGGGTCATTAACTGCTTGTCGACCATATAACTTGCATATACGGTTACTCTGCTGCGCAGGATCACGTACCTAGTACGTGATCCTGCACTTCCTGGTCTGCGGCGTGCACCTGCTCTGCCGGCAACCAGCTCCCGCTCTGATTATATGTGTGGTTGTACACAGCGGGAGCTGAGCGGCGGATCCGCCAGCACCCACCAATGCTTTGGTACAGAGACAGACAACAAAGGCAGATCACTGTATTAGTGTCACTGGTCCCCAAAAAAATCAGTGTCCAATTTGTCTGCGACAACATCGCAGTCCCGCTATAAGTCGCTAACCATTGCCATTACTAGTAAATAAAAAATATCCCATAGTTTGCAAATGCTATAACTTTTGCGCAAACCAATCAATATATGCTTATTGGGAATTTTATTACAAAAAAATATGTAGCAGAATACATATTGGCCTAAACTTATGAAGAAATTCGATTTTCTTTTTATTGGATGTGTTTTATAGCAGAAACAATATATATATATATATATATATATATATATATATATATATATATATATATACACGGCTACACGGCATATGTGTGTGTGTGTGTGTATGTATGTGTGTGTGTATATATATATATATATATATAATATAATTTTTTATTGAGGACAAATTTTATTTGGTTGCACGACTGCGCAACTGTCAGTAACTGTAAATAACGCAATGCCATATCACAAAAAGTGGCCTGGTCATGAAGGGGGGTAAATCTTCTGGAGGTCAAGTGGATATGAGAGAACATATTGCATCTATTTGTGACTCTATATTCTCCATAACCTTACAGTCTTGCAACAGGGAGCCATTTAGTCTCCATGAAAAAATATTTTTCACTTCCTAGTTTTAATCAATCCTGTTATTAAAGAATCCAACCACTGATATTCTAGTAGATAGGATATAATCTAATCTTAAATAAGATATGTGCATGTAAGTAATATGCGTAATCTCTACAACTTGGATGTTTAACCCTCCAAGTGTCCATTATAAATTCCTGCAGCACTTTCTTGATCATAACTTGATATTTCTGTATGCCCCTCCATACTATGGTATTGGGACTAGAATTTTAGGTTGGAGCCAGAGGCTTGTGATTGGCAAAAGAATGCTTTGTGTGTTTTTATATTCGTATCCATTGTTTTAGTAAACTCACTCTCTATGGTTATTGCTGATCGAACCTCCTTTGTCGGAACAAACACCTTGTCAGTGTACAGCCTGCTACACACCGATTTGTGTCCATTTACTCAGTGGGTTGAATGAAAAAAAAACCTGTCCACTCCAGTTTTAGCCGCTGTACCAACGATCCAAAGAGCGCTAATCGGGAGCTGGACCGCTGCTGGTCGTCTTCTGTTTTTTTCTGTCAGACCTGCTGCCATATACACGGGCCGAATGTCGGCCTGTTTTTATTTAACCGACTGATGTGGCCCGGCATATGGCTCTTGTGTACAGGGCTTAAGTCTAGTCTGCATACAAAACATCCTTTAAAGGAGGACGCCATGATCCAAATCTTATCCCCTTTGCAGTTTAGGACTCTAGAAGCTGAGTAGAATACTTGGATGAGGGTTTTTCTACATCCCTTTATCCTGGAATATTTTCATCTTCTACCCCATCCTCCACGGGTTCCTCCTCTATTATTAGGGTCACAAAGCATTGGAGCAAGGTTCCCTTCAGGTAGCAGAGACCAACTAGGTGGAGAGAGTCAGAGCCTCATGGAACAAATTGAAACCCAGGTGATACATTGCACAGGGGACTGCATCCAGGTTCCTCCCTACATCCTTCTCTCTGCCATCCCAGAGACATGGCCTCCTGATGCGAATGCTATGACCTGTAATTCACCAGGCAGGCTGTACTGTGACCTGTAGTCCCACCAGGAATGCACTGCTATCTGTAGTCCCACCAGAAAAGCTTAACTACACCCCACAAGGATACTCTGCTGGTCTGCTGTTACCTGTAGTCCCACTGAGATGGCACACCACACAACAGCTATGTAGCACTCTGGGCCAGGAAACTATAGATGTAAAAATGCACCTCAGAGAAATTAACTTACACTAGGCCACCTTCCTGACCTGTGCTTGGGGGGGGGGGGGGGGGGGCACTGGTATAGGGTACCAGCAGGGACTACTCCAGGGCACTCACCAGTCCATGCTGCAGAACCCCTTTAGGGTCCGGTCTTCACCCATCATGGTGCCTCTGCCACTAAGAGCCTTCAGGAACCTAAATCTCCAGCTGGGGATCACTGCCCTGGACCTGTATAGCACCCTAATGGCGTGCAAGGCAATATATCATTGCACAGGGTCCAGTGCAACATTACAAGCTATATCCAGCGGCCAGGGCACCAGGCAAAGTTTTTAGTAAATCTCCCCCTCTGTGTCATGAAGTACAATAAAGATATAGTAAAAAAAAAAAAAAGATTCAAATACATAAATAGTTGAGCTGTCCCTTTTAAATACTTGTAATACAAATTGTGTCATTTGCAAGCCACAAATAAAGTGCATCAGTGCAAAATCAAAAAATACCGGTAATCAAAATGACTATGCAACAACACCCCAAAATATGATTTGCATCCATACAAAATGAAGAAGAATCACATGCAATTTGAAAAGGAATGCAGTGCAATTCCTGTTGCATGCGGTTTCCCTCACTGCTCCTGTGTGAACTTAGGCTGAAATCATTATGACAAGCCTGGATTCACACAGGAGCGGTGGGGGAAACCGCATGTGATTCAGACAGGAATCGCACCGCATTCGTGTTCAAATTGCATGTGATTCTTGTAGTGCGATTTGCACCCATGCATTTTGTATGGACGCAAAATTATAACGCAAAGTATCAGTACTTGGTATCGGCGCGTACTCGACCAAAGGTGTTGGTACTCGCACTCGCCAATAAAAGGTATCAGTGCATCTCTAGTCATTTTTGATACGTTTTATTCATTTTACACTCATGTACTTTATTTGTGGTATGTAAACCATTATATACTGTACTTGATTTGCATCACGAGTATTTAAAGGGACAGTGCACCTATTTTTATATTTACCGGTAAATCTTTTGTATTTAGGATGTCCACTTGCCGACTGTGCATTGTAGTTTTACTGCTACAGTGTGGGCCGACTGTGCAGAATCATGTGTGTGTGTGTGTGTGTGTGTGTGTGTGTGTGTGTGTATATGTGTATATATATATATATATATATATATATATAGCTTAAAATGTGTCGCTTTAATTTTTTGATCGGAGTATAGCATCAAGTCAGTTAAACTTCTGGAATATTAATCTGGTCAGTTAAGTAGCAGAGGACGTTGTTTTAGCTGCTTTTGTGTTAATGAAATTAACAGGGGCACTAGATGGGCAACAATGATACAACCTCCAAAACAGAATGGTTTTACAGGTGGAGGCCACTAAAAAAAAATTCCCTACACCTCTTTTCTGACTGTTTTTTTGCTAGTTTTGCATTTGGCTAGGGCCAGTGTCACTACTGGTAGCATGAGGCGATAACTGGACCCTTTAGAGGTTGCATATAGGGATGATCGAACTTTTCAAAAGTTCGGTTCGGCCAGAACATCCGAACTTCCCGAAAGTTCGGCCCGGATTTCAGAACCCCATTGAAATCAATGGGACCCGAACTTCGGTAATCAAAAAACACCATTTTGAAGCCCTAAAACCAAATAAATACCCCTAAAAAGTGCCTAGGGTTCTGGGTCATACCCCAGGGACTATTAATCGCACAAAAAAAAGTTCTTAAAAATTGTCATTTTTGATAGAGAGCCAATTATTGAAAAAATTAAAAAAAAAATAAAAATTTCTTTGGATTTAGCATCCGGGGGGTCTAAAAAGTGTACCTGTGAGGTTTCAGCTCTGTAGCATGTCCAGAACCATAAAAAAAAAAAAAATCGTTTGTATTAGGTCACTTATAGAACAGTTTAGTGGCTTCTCGCTTTTCACACCTTTCCGGTTTAGTAGCAGGCATTTTTTTGGGTTCTTTGGAGGCAGGAAAAACATCTGAACTTGTGTATAGTGATATATACCACTATATATATTTCACACCGGCAAGGTGTGAAAAGCGAGAAGTCACTAACCAGTTCTAGAAGTGACCTAATACAAACAATCTTTTTTTTTTTTTTTTTTATGGTTCTGGACATGCTACAGAGCTGAAACTTCACAGGTACACCTTTTAGACCCCCCAGACACAAAATCACACAAAAAAAGTTCTTAAAAATTGTCATTTTTGATAGAGAGACAATTATTGAAAAAGAAAAAAAAAAAAATTCTTTGGATTTAGTATCTGGGGGGTCTAAAAAGAGTACCTGTGAAGTTTCAGCTCTGCTCTGTAGCATGTCCAGAACCATAAAAAAAGATAGTTTGTATTAGGTCACTTATAGAACAGGTTAGTGGCTTCTCGCTTTTCACACCTTGCCGGTTTAGTAGCAAGCGTTTTTTTGGGTATTTTTTGGGTTCTTTGAAGGCAGGAAAAACATCTGAACTTGTGTATAGTGGTATATATACCACTATACACAAGTTCAGATGTTTTGCCTGCCTCCAAAGAACCCAAAAAAATGCCCAAAAAACGCTAGCGTAAAAAAAAAACAAAAAAAAAAACGCCCAGGTGTGTTGTTGCAGGCATTTTTTGGGGGTTTTTGGAGGCAGGCAAAACATCTGAACTTGTGTATAGTGGTATATACACACACATACTTATATGTATTTTACACTTAGACATATATAGGTGTTATAGGAGCGTAACCATATTTGTGTAAATGATTTCATTAGCGCAAGCATATATTTCTGCTACTATCACACCTATATATGTCTAGGTGTGTATATACATATAAGTATGTGTATATATACCCGTATACACAAGTTCAGTTGTTTTGCCTGCCTCCAAAAACCCCCAAAAAATGCCTGCAACAACACACCTGGGCGTTTTTTTTGGCGCTAGCGTTTTTTTGTGCATTTTTTTGGGGTTCTTTGGAGGCAGGCAAAAACATCTGAACTTGTGTATACAGGTATATATACACACATACTTATATGTATATATACACCTAGACATATATAGGTGTGATAGTAGCAGAAATATATGCTTGAATAGTGGTATATATACACATACTTATATGTATTTTACACTTAGACATATATAGGTGTGATAGGAGCGTAACTATATTGGTGTTAATTATTTCATTAGCGCAAGTAGTTTTTTTCTGCTCCTTTCACACCTATATATGTGCAGGTGTATATATACATACATGGGTATATATCCCCTATACACATGTTCAGATGTCATGCCTGACTCCAAACATGTGCTCAAAAAATCCCTATAGATGCCTGCAGCCAAAAAGCAAGCTGACGGGGGCGAAGCCATATTACTGCAGCGAAAGTGACTTCAGAGAAACTAGCTTTTCTCTATAGCGGTCACCCTGATATGGAAGGGTTTGGTCACCCTGCCATAGCAGTCACTGTCAGTTCACCCTACACTGCACTACGGTCACCCTGGCACTTAACAGTTTCCCTAAAGAAACTAAATTATTAAAGCTAACTAAAGTGTAAAAGAGCACCCTAACTACACTAGATATCCCTTTCCTCACACTAATAAATGCTAAATGACACTTTGTAGCAGAAGTCCACGAACTGCTTCCACTCTCTTCCATGTCCCTGTATAACAATGCTAGGAATTTGGCGGGGGCTATCTTATATACTGGGGGGCGTATTCACTAATGATTGTTCTATGGACCCCCTAGTCACTCCAATCACATTCATAGCATTCTCCTGCCCCCTCAATTGGCTTTTGCTAATGGTTCTGGTCCAATCATGGGCTTTTAAAGCCCATTTCCTGTCCCATTGCATTTTGGTTGGTTCTGGTTGCCGAATTCCGAACTTTTTGGGCAAAAAGTTCTAAATTCGGCCGAACCTCGAACAGCCAATGTTCGGGTCGAACCGATGGTCGACCCGAACCGTTCAATCATCCCTAGTTGCATAGGCATTTCAACTCCTCCAGGATGGCACATCAATATGGGCCATTGCCAGAAGTTTGCTGTGTTTCCCAGCACAGTCTTAAGAGCATGGAGGAGATTCCAGGAGACAGGCATTTATTCTAGGAGCGCTGGACAGGGCCAAAGAAGGTCCGTAGCCCATCAGCAGGACCAGTATCTGCTCCTTTGTTCAAGGAGGAACAGGATAAGCACTGCCAAAGCTCTACAAAATGACCTCCAGCAGGCCACTAGTGTGATTGTCTCTGACCAAACAATCCCAAACAGACTTCATGAGGGTGACCTGAGGGCCCCACGTCCTCCAGGAGGGCCCTGTGCTCATGGCCCACAACCGTGAAGCTCAATTAGCATTTGAACACCAGAAATGGCAGGTCAGCCACTGGCGCCCTGTGCTTTTCACAGATGAGAGCAGGTCTGTGACAGACGTGAAAGGGTCTGGAGAAGCTGTGGAGAACATTTTGCTGCCTGTAACATTGTTCAGCATGACCGGTTTGGTGGTGGGTCAGTGATGGTCTGGGGAGGCATATCCATGGAGGGATGCACAGACCTCTACAGGCTAGACAATGGCACCCTGACTGCCATTAGGTATTTGGATGAAATCTTTGGACCCATTCTCAGACCCTACACTGGTGTAGTGGGTCCTGGGTTACTCTTGGTGCATGACAATGCCCGGCCTCGTGGCGAGAGTATGCAGCCAGCTCCTGGAAGATGTAGGCACTGATACCATTAAATGGCTACTATGCTCGTCTGACCTAAATCCAATAGAACACCTCTGAGACATTGTTTTGATCCATCTGTTGCCACCAGATTGCACCTCAATCTGTTCAGGAGCTCTGTGATGCCCTGGTCCAGATCTGGGGAGGAAATACCCTAGGATACCATCTGTCGTCTCAAAAGGAGCATGCCCTACTGTTGTTAGGCATGCATACAAGCATGTGGGGGGCATAAAAACTGAGTACCATTTTGAGTTGCTGCAATGAAATTTCAGCAAAATGGACTAGCCTGCTGCATTATTTTTTCACGTTGATTTTTGGGGTGTCTTTGAATTCAGCCCTCTGTAGGCAAATAATTTTTCATTTACATTAAACGATGTGGCATCCTTTCGTTCCTAACACATTACCCAGTCCATATCAGTATAGATATCCAGCATGATATTTTTACCCATTGAGATTTGATATTTTTTCAAAGTGTTCCTGTAATTTATTTTAAGCAGTGTGTAAATATACAGTGGATGACTGCTGGCAGTGGCTGATCAGCGAGGAGGAAGGCAGGACAGAGCTCTGTCAATGTAAACAATACAGAGCTCTGTCCTATCAGTGGAGATGTGCTGGTTTTTGTTTCCCTGCAAAGCAGGGATTACAAACCAGCAAATCCCTTAGTGAAAGCACCTCACAGTACATATCCAAACACTGGTTAGGCACACATTTAACCTTTTGATCGCCCTAGATGTTTAACCCCTTCCCAGCAAGTGTCATTTAGTATAGTGTCAGTGCCTATTTTTAGCACCGATCACTGTATTGGTGTCACTAGTTCCTACTAAGTGTCAGATTGCCCGCGATACTATCGCAGTCCAGCTAAAAGTTGCTGATTGCCGCCAAAACTTGTTTAAAAAAACCTTGTGAATAAAAATCTCATAATATATTCTGTACCATAGTCTGTAGATGCTATAACATTTGCGTAAACCAATCCATATACGCTTATTGGAATATGTAGCAGAATACATATTGACCTAAATTCATGAAGACATTTTTTTTTTTTTTTAAATTTTGTTATTGGATATTTTATAGCAGAGAGTAAAAAATATAGTTTTTCTCGATCGTCCATCGACAGACGCAGCCTCATCATCATGAGCTGAGTGGCTTATGCTGCCACCTGCATGAGTAGTCTAGGCAGTACGTTAGTTCATAGCTTTTAACATATACACGACCACGGGGCTGTCCCTCCAGGCATAACCCCCACTGCCACAGCCCAGCACATCACTTTGTTTCTGCCTCCGAGTAGGACCTAGGTTTCCTGCTGGGACTCTGGTCTCAGTTTATTTCTTTTGAGACTATTTTCCTTTTTATTTCCCTTTACTCACTTGCTAGCTAGTTTTCAGGGAAGTATTTTCCTGGTGATTTAACGATGCTGGCAGGGGCTTCGCACTGGATAATCTAGATCCTTATGGTCCCCCCAGTCTGGCCTATGAGCGTGAGCAGGTTATAGTCCCGACCTAGGCCTAGCCATGACGGTCCCCCTTTTCCGGAGGAGGACGAGCCTGCGAGCCAATGCCTAGCCGGGATGCGACGACCTGGAACGCCCTGAGTCGCAGCATACCCCTCGGCTGGCAGTACCCCCACTTCGGGTGGGAGGCAGTCTGCCCGGACCGGAGCCCACCCGGTCGATGGGATGGTGAGTAAATGTACCCCCTTTGCTCCTGCTGACCTTGGGGGGATGTGGGCCCTCTCCTAGGGATAATGGAATTTGTGCCTCCCAAAAGATCCCCCTGGCCTGCCCGGTGCCCGATCTGTGTGTACTTCCTTCACCCTATCCCTGTCCCTGCGGTGGCTGTGTGTCTGGAGTGTTCTGGCGCTCTGGGGGGGGGGGGGGGGGGGGCTGGACATGGTACCTTGGGCTTTCTTGTCCCTGTTGTGGTTCTTGAGGCCTTCATGTGTTGGTCCCTAGCCTTATGGTTTGCTGTGGGCAATGTGATTTTTTTTTTTTTTTCCCCCATAGACTGGTATGGGGCAGCCAATTTCCCTGTAGCTTCCTATTGTTTTGTATGGGCATCATCTATGTGTAGCCCTGGTGCTATGCTCAGCAGTGTAACCTTATTCTGGCGACACCACTTCCTGTGCAGTCATTTCCTGCTGCTGAGCCGAGGTCACATCCTGCCTTTCTCTCCTTGCTGTGGGAGATCCTGGAGGCCGGTACAGTACTTGGGGTCCCTGCGGGCATATCCTTGCACTTTCTGCTGTCAGTTTGGTTTACAGGGGTTCCCTGCAGACCGCGGCGATCAGTGGTGGATACCGCGATCGGCACTCTTAAAGCGACAGTTTTGCATTATGGAGTCCCAAACTGTAAAATCACCCTCAGACCCACTCTGTGCGACTCCCGGACAGTCTGGATCGCAGTCGCTGGCCACGATTTCGGCAGCCCTGGAAAGCCTGGCGACTAAAGTTGATTTAGTCATGAAAAAAGGTTGATAGCCAAAAACGGCCGCTGCCTTCTCCTTTTGTGGGGGTGTCCTCTGATTCAGAGGCTCATGGGGTCGCCCCAGACGCCCCCCTACGTCAGGGGTCCCTTTCCTTGCAGTCAGATGGTGAAGAGGACCTTTAGTGGAAGCCCTGATTATTTCAGTGCGGGTTACTTTAAAATTGGCTGATAAGCCCACACCGGCAGGGACGCGGGTGGCTTTTGGCTCTCAGAAGTCTCCAAAAGCTGACAGGGTTTCCCCTTGTCCCGTCACCTTTCCAGATATTGTGAATGAGCAATAGCGGCGCGTTAAGCTCCTGTTAGTGGTGACTAAACGCTTTAAACGCCGGTACCCTTTTGCTGGAAAGATTTCCAACCGTTGGACCGTGCCACCTAAAGTGGTCCATCCTGTTTCCAGATTGAACAAATTTACCCTTGTGCCTATGGAGGATTCCCCAGTTTTTATTGATCCAGTGGACAGGTGGGTGGAATCCCTTTCTCGCCATCTTCAAGTGCTAGCGGGTTCCATTCTAAAACTGTTTTTTGTGTCTGTGTTAGTCTCACAGACGGTGATGGAATGGATTAAGGGTTTGCGGGAGTCCTTGGACCCAGAGACTGTTCCTCTGGAACAGCTGGTACTGTTGGACCAGGGGATCCAAGCTCTGGTGTTCCTGTGTGATGCGGCTCCCCTGGTGGCCAGGGTTTCGGCTGTGGGCCTTGTTTTGTGCCGCTTGGTTTGGTTGAAGAGCTGGTCGGCTAACCAAGCTTCTAAGAAAGCCTTAGCTGATCTCCCCTTTCTGGGGGAACGGTTGTTTAGCTACTTATTGGATGAGTTAATCAAGGGCCTGACTGGCGGGAAGAGTACTCTTCTTCCTCAATCGTCCGAGGGTAAGACTCCCCGTACTAGAACTTCTGGAGGAACTAAGAAGCCCTGGGGCAAGCCCAAGGCCGGTCAGTCCGGTGCTGCAGACAAGTCCTCTTCAGCATGAAGGGGCGCCCTTACCCGTCTTAAGGGGTGGGGGAACATCTGCGCTTCTCCAGGAACCCTGGATTTCCTTCATTCAGGACAATTGGGTTCGCAAACTGGTTTGCTCCGGGTACCAGATCAAATTCTGGTCCTGGCCAGGGGACCGGTTCTTTCAGTCGAATCCTAACCTGTCTCTAGAGCATTTGAAGGTTCTGTGGGAGGCTGTGCTAGATCTCCTGGCTCAAGGGATGAGTGTGCCAGTTCCTAAGCATTAACGTTCTCAAGGTTTGTATTTAAACCTGTTCAATGTGCCCTGAAAAGACCTCAAGGCTCTGAACTGCTTTGTACGGGCGCAGAAGTTTGGAATGGAGTCCATTCAGTCGGTGGTGGCATCTTTGAATCAGGGGAATTTTCTTGCTTCCATCATTCTCAAAGATGCGTTTCTCCAGGTCCCCATATTCGAAGGACATCAGCGATTTCTCTGCTTTGCGGGGGCAGAGGAGCACTTTCAATTTGTGGCGTTACCCTTTGGTCTTGTCTCAGCTCCCAGAGTTTTTACCAAGGTCCTAGGCCCCTTGCTGGCCTTGTTACGTCGGCGAGGTATCTCCATTGTGGGATATCTGGATGATCTCCTGTTGCGAGCATTCTCCCATTCGGATCTGCTGGACAACGTTTCTATCATCATTCAGACCCTTCAAGAATTCAGATGGACGATCAATGTCCCTAAATCTGCCCTGACACCGTCCGTGCGGGTCACTTATCTGGGGCTGATCCTCGACTCTGCTCTGGCGAGGGTCTTCCTTCCCTTGGACAAGCTTCAGACGTTGCAAAGGGCAGTCCAGTTGCTGATGGAGGCCGATCAGTCCTCCTTGCGGGCCTCGACCTTCGAATTGTTCCCGTTTGCTCAGGCTCATACGAGACAGTTGTAGGAAGAGATTCTGTGAAAATGAAACAGAGATCCTCGGTCACTGGACCAGAAGATTTGGTTGAGCCATCTCACAAAGTCGGCTCTCTCTTGGTGGCTCCAGTCACCTGTCCTGTGCCAAGGCAAGTCCTTTTCGCCCGTGTTTTGGACAGTGGTCACCACGGATGCCAGCCTGTCAGGCTGGAGTTGAGTGATGAAGAAGTTCTGTGCCCAGGGGATTGGGGGATGAAAGATCTTCCTTGCTGATCAATATTCGTGAGCTGAGAGCGAAAAAGCTCTGCCTGCTTCCCTGGATGAGTCGGGTATGTGGCCCTCCAGTTCGGGTCCAGTCAGACAATGCCACGGCCATGGCTTACATCAATCATCAAGGGGGCACCAGAAGTGCCCTGGCGGCCAAGGAGGTGGTGGAGATTCTAATGTGGGCGGAACACAATGGTCTGGCTCTTTCCACAGTCCACATCCCGGGTGTGGAGTATTGGCAGGCGGATTACCTGAGTCATCAGGGGAGTGGTCCCTGCAACCGGAAGTGTTTCATCTCCTGTGTGCATGGGGGGGGACTCCAGATGGTAGACTTGTTTGCGTCTCACCTCAACAGGAAAGTTCAGAGGTTTGTGGCCAGGTCTCGGGATCCTCTGGCCGACGCCACAGACGCTCTGGTGGCTCCTTGGAGTCAGTATCGCCTGATAAATGCCTTCCCTCAGCTCGTTCTCCTGCCGAGGTTTCTTCGCAGGGTAGCAATCGAAGGCATTCTGGTCGTTCTGGTGGCACTAAACTGACCTCGGCGGTCTTGGTACGCAGAACTGGTAAAAATGGTTGTGGCTCCTCCATGGCGTCTTCCTCTGCGGGAAGACTTTCTATCTCAAGGACCAATCTTCCATCCTGCTTTACGGTCGCTGGCCTTAACGGCTTGGTTGTTGAAAGCAAGATGTTGAGGGATTGAGGTCTCTCTGATTCAGTGATTCCTTCCCAAGGCCAGGAAGTCGACATCTAGGAAGATCTATCATCGTACGTGAAAATTGTACATTTCATGGTGTGAATCGCTGCAGCTGCACCCTCGCTTGTTCTCTATAGCTAGGGTTTTGGCTTTTTTTACAAAAGGGTTGAGCAGCGCTTGGCGTTGGGCACTATCAAGGGCCAGGTGTAGGCCTTGGCTATTTACTTCCAACAGCCATTGGCTACTAATAGTTTGATTCGCACTTTCATTCAGGGGGTGCATCATCTGGCTCCTCCGTGGAGATCCCCATTACCGCCGTGGGATCTTAATTAGTTTTTGTCTGTTCTTCAAAAGCTTCCTTTTGAGAATATTAGGGAGATTTCTTAGCCTTATTTGTCACAGAAGGTTGCCTTCCTAGTGGCTATCACTTCTGCTTGCAGAGTCTCTGAGTTGGCGGCGCTGTCCTGTCCTTTCACCTGGTGGTCGACAGGGATAAAGTGGTCCTCCGACCTAATCCGTCTTTTCTTCCTAAGGTGGTGTCGGATATTCACCTGAATGAAGACATTATGTTGCCTTTCTTATGTCCTCAGTCTTAACATCCCGAAGAAGTTTCCTTGCACTTTCTGGATGTGGTTCGGGTGATAAGGGTTTATCTGACGGTTACTGAGTCCTTCAGGAAGTCGGAATCTTTGTCCTTTCCGGACGGTCCTCGCAAAGGTTTGGCTGCTACCATTTTGAGATGGATCATGCAGACGGTTGTTCAGGCTTATTCACTCAAGGGCCAGGTTCCTCCTTTCCCTGTAAAGGCGCACTCTACTAGAGCGCTGAGAGCCTCTTGGGCTTTTCGCCACCAGGCCTCTGTTATACAAGTTTGTAAGGCAGCGTCTTGGTTGTCTGTGCATACCTTTACCAAATTTTACAAGGTGGATTTGTTGGCCTCTTCGGATGCCTCTTTTGAGCGCAAGGTTTTGTAGGCTGCTGTTTTAAAATAGAATGTTTTTTATTCTTTTCTTCGGGTCTTTTGCCCAGGTGAGCTCCTGTTTGGTTGATCTCCATGTTGCCCGGTTGGCTATGTTTAGCATCTTGGAGTTGACGTTACTGTCTGGTTGCGTTTTTCCCACCCCTCGTGCCTGTACTTTCGGACGTCCCACTCCGCTCATGAAGATGAGGCTGTGTTTGTCGATGGACAAAAGAGAAAATAAGATTTTTCTAAGATCTTACCGTAAAATCTTTTTCTATGATGTCCATCGACAGACGCAGCACCCGCCCCACTGATTGGGGATGGTTCCTTTGTCTTCACTGCTTGCAACTAAACTGATGTGCTAGGCTGTGGCAGTGGGGGTTATGCCTTGAGGGACAGCCCCATGGGCGTGTATAAAAGCTTGGTACTAACATACTGCCTAGACTACTCCTGCAGGTGGCAGCATAACCCACTGAGCTCATGAAGATAAGGCTGCGTCTGTTGATGGACATCAGAGAAAAAGATTTTACGGTAAGATCTTACAAAAATCTTTTTTTTTTTTTTTTTGTTTGTTTATAGCGAAAAAAATAAAAAAAACCCAGTGATGATCAAATACTACCAGAAGAAAGCTCTGGTGAAAGCTATTTGTGAAAAAAAAAGTGATTTAAATTTCATTTGAGTTCAGTGTTGCATGACTGCGCAGTTGTCAGTTAAAGTAACGTAGTGCCAAAAAGCAAAAAATGGGTTTAAAGGAGGGTAAATCTTCGTGAAGTCAAGTGGATATTACAGTGCTAGTGTTCCTGGCACATATATCTTCGACATGGAGCTCCAGGATTTTTAGTTGATTTTATATATTTTATTATTACCACTGGTGATGTCAGTGGCAGTTGTTTCCCTCAGTGTCTGTTAGTGTTAGATTGCCCGCTGCACTATTGCAGCCCATAAAAACGGGCGCTGGAGATGTGGATTTACTGCCCCTCTTTGTCTAAAAGGGCATTCAGAGGGGGTAGTACGCATGCCAAGCAAAGCATCGTGGTTATGGCAAAAATTATACTTACCATCACATTCAGCTAAAATTGCATTATCTCGGAAACCATCAAGTGTGAACCTAACCTAATGCATTAACCCCTTCCCACAGTCACATGATCATAAAGCTCCTGTTCGCTAGTATGCATCTGTAGCTTTCTGGGACACAACGGCTAAAGTGCTGGGAGTGCGCTCTCAGCAGGGTAGTCGTTTTAACAGGGCCGCCCATATGAGTGCTCGGCGTTAAGGCCCACCCACTGAGCGGCCGCATGTGTGTCTGGTTGTCATCAAGGGTTTAATGTGGATAGTCTGGATACAAGTTTACCTTAAAAATAAAATGGGGATCAGAGTTTTAATATAAATATTTTTAAGAATTCCAGGTATAGATATTTTTTACGTATTTACATTGGTCCAGCGTGAAGTGGCAGCCCAGGTGCATTATGAACACAGGAGGTAAGCTACTAGACACTAGTGCCATTTAGAGAATGCTTTTCTTTTTCTCATTGAGTGAAAAGCATTATCTGATTGGACAAGGTGGAGAGCATTATGTCACTATGCTGCCTCTCTACCTCAGTCAGGGAAATCTTTACAGTCATTGAGAAAATACAAAGCGAATGCTGAATGGTGCCTGTTCTGAGCGACCTGTGTTCTTGACCACCTGTGTGCAAAATGCAGTAGGTTTTGAACACATTGCGCATGCTCAATGGAATGGCGAAAAACTACAATACTTAAAAATCTCTATAGGCGACGCTTTAAAATGTATTACAGGTTACCTGTTTAGAATTACAGAGGAGGTCTTGTGCTAGATTTATTGCTCTCGCTCGACCGATTGCTGTGATAACTCAGATGGGGTTTTAACACCATTTACATATGTGGGCATGCCTTAAGTTTGCAAGCTCGGAGAGACGGGGCGCCTTCAATTTTTTTTTTTTTTCTTAATTTTCTTTTTTTATTTTTACACTGTCCCTTTAAAAAAAAAAAAAATGTAATTACTTTTATTCCTTTTACAAGGAATGTAAACATCTTAATCCCTTGTAATAAAAATAAGCATGACAGGTGCTCTTTAATGAGAGATCTGAGGTCAAAAAGACCTCAGATCTCTCACTTACACTTAAAAGCAAAAAAAAAAGTAATTTTACTTTTGCTTTAGAAAAATTGTCCCTTTAAGGCTGTTGGGCGGAAGTGATGTTTGACGTCGCTCCAGTCCTCGAGGGGCATAGAGTCGAGTGGGGATCATCATGCTCACTCTACTTCCTGCCCATTCGTGCAGAGAATCAGATTTTTCACGCTACTAATGGCTCTGGTAAGCGGGGAAAACAACTGGGAAGTGGGGGGTACCTCTCCCACTGCCCATAAAAGGGATCCTGTGGGGAATCCACCACCGGGACCACTTTTTATCAGATTCCGGATCGCTAGCTGTGTAAAAAATAAATAAAATACAGAGGTTATGGCAGCTTTCTGCTGCCTTAATCCCGGTATTTAATGGCAAAGTACCAACACGGTGGGCGGTCCGGAAGTGGTTAACTCTGTCAAAATCCAGCAATTTGTAAAATATATAGTATAGGTAAAGAGGGTTCAGTAATAGGTTGTACTGTAGAGTTTAACTTTTACCTTGTTCTTCATCATTTCCTAGGATTTTTACAGCTTTTTTTCTTTTTACACAGTACTACATACATTTTTAGATATTTGCACTATTGTGTCTAAAATGGATCATGCGCTACATGCAAACACATGGAAATTCATCATCAAGTGAGTAAACACACATTGGTTTATTCTCTATAATAAATGTACCAAACCTATGTCTGTTTGAAATATTTTATTCTTTAGCTTCTAATAAAATATTAGACTTGCATATGTTTTTACTTTTCTCATTGTAAATAGTCATTATAAGCATGTTAAATAGTGTTAATGATGCATTTACCCAACTTTTTACTGTTACTTTTTTTTTTCTTTAGCTACATAAACCTTGATTTCTTAATTGTTCATCAAAAGACACAGAAAAAGTAGGATTCAGTAGAACATTGGGTTATACTTCTGCCTTTAGGAGAATTTAAACCCAAAAAGCATATGTCCAGTTAGTATAACCCCTTACATTCTTATTCTACTTCAATTTTTTTCCTAGGCGGTTTAAACATCCTTTTCTCTTCGTATAAAAGCAAACCTGTTTACAGAGGGGTCTTGGAGTCTGTCATTCCTACCTCGCTGAAAGCAAAAAATGCCACTTCTACTGTTGTACCTGGGGAAATCCTTCTTTGTCTGGTTTGATCACAGGCACTTCAATCCCAGAAATTACTCTGTGCCTTGCATTGTGGCCTTTCTACAATCAGGTTTTAACCATCACTTTGCTTTAAGAACTCTGAAAGGAAAGGTTTCAACCTTGCCCATTGTTTTTCAAAAGCCTCTGGCTTTTGCTCTCACTTGTCAAAACCTTTATTCAGGTTGTATTTTTCATCATGCCCCTTTTGCAGCTTGGTTATCTCTGCCCTTTGAACCCATCAGGGATATTTTCTTAGATGTCCTCAATTGCAAAGTGGCATTTTTGGTAGCTATCATGTCTATGAGATTTGTCTCCAAGTTAGCAGCTCTCTCTTGTAAGGGGCCAGTCTTATGCCCAAGACCATCCTTTTTGTTCTAAGGTGGTCAGTCTTTCCACATTCAGTGAAGACCTTGTCCTTCCATCTTTATGCTCTGCTGTGACATAGTCAGAGCCTAAACATTAAACTATAGCCACAATGCTTTTTTTTTTTTTTTTTTTTTTTATTATTTTCCATAGAGCAAGGGAGTGTTATAACCCCTTTTGAGATCATCTGTGTCCTATTTTGGAGATTTTCCTTTACTTCTTATCCCATAGACAAACAGGAACTGAGAGCAAATCCCTGCAAATTAAGGGAATCTCTTGGGGACCCCCAGGTCACCAGAACTAGTGTCCCAATTGGAAGATTGGAACCCAAAATCTGGGATTTTTTTTTATTTATTTTTTTTAACTTTCAGTGGTAATGGTAAACAGGACAGATGCAGAGGCTGAATCTCCTTAGGGGCACAGACAGCAAAAAACAGACTGACAGGGGTTCTCATCCCTCTCCACTCTATCCAAAACTAAAAAAACAGTTTTTGATTTTTAGGTATACTTTAAGAGTCTACATCAATGCAACAGCTTCAACCAGGAAGACCGATTCCTTATTTGTTCTGTTCTCAGGACCTCATAAGGGGCACACTGCTTGTAAGTGCACCATCGTTTAATGGATAGGAAATCTAATTGCTAGAGCTTACACTGTCGAGGACAAATCTTCTGCGGCCCAGATCATTTAGAGTTTTTCTTGCCATTCTGGCACAGGCCTCTGTAGCTCAGCTTTGTAAGGCTACCACCTAGTCCTCTGTTCATACCTTTTCAAAGTTCTACCAGATGGATGTCCAGTCTTCTGCAGATGCAGCTTTCGGCCACAAGGTTCTTGCAGAGGCACACTGAAGTTAAATCTATTGTCCCTTCTTGTTGGGCCTATTAGCACAGTTCTGTTTTTCTAGCTGTTACCCACTCCACTTATCTATTTCTTAAGGGACATTCTAGTGTCTATGAATACATTGCCTATTTCCTGTACAATTAGGACCAGAGGAATTTTGACTTGCCTGTAAATTCTATGTCTTGGCTTCAGTAAAGGATATATCCAGCCGCACATCATTGTCGATCTGTATGAACCATGTATTGTATGATCTTCAAGAGCAGATAACACATAAGACACAAAGTAGCTGCTGTTGATGTGTTTCACACAAACTTGTGCTATGCACGACCCCCCCCCCCCTTTCATTCCTAGGTTACACACACACTCTCACTGCCTCTTCCTGCCTTTCAGAGTGAGAGATTTTGCCATTAATCCTAAGGAACCCAATGCTATCCTTGAGCAGTCAGTCAGTGGAGTTTATGCCTGCTGCACTTGTGGGTTAGTGGACATTGTCTGTCTCATTTCCAGAATGAGTCTCCTGACTTATTTTTAGGGAACTCTCTGGCTAAAAAATAGCGGTAAAAGTAAGTTTTTACATCAATAAAAGAAACCTGACCCCCCTATTCTGCTAATTCTACCTCTAAAGGCAAGGCAAGTTCCTTTCACACCTAGGCCAAAATCTGGGACCCAGTTCAAGGATGAATCCTGGGCTTCCAAGTCCTCCTTGCAGTGAAGGGAGGCCCCTACTTTCCAAAGGACATCTTTTGGCATTTGCGGACACCTGGACGAATAGCATTTCCAATGCATGGGTGCAAAATTTGGCATCTAGGGACTACAAGTTAGAGTTTAAATCTCTGCCTCCTCTTTGCTTTCTGTTATACAATTTTCAAGCTTTGTGAAATTTCTAGGTCAATGAGTCATCGCCATTTCTCTATCGTTCATCGACCGACACAGCTGCATATCTTCTTTAGACCATTGGCTTATGCTCCTCCCATCAAGAATAGGACACTAGGCAGGGAAAAGCTTTACCACACCTATGTGGGCTGTCATGTGGGCAGGCATAACCCCACACACTCTGCTACAGCATTTAGTTTGTTTCTGCCTAGTTTAGGAATAGGACCTAGTTCCCTGCTGGGACTTCGGTCTTGGCTATTAATAGTGAAATTTGTGGTTTCGGATTGGCTATTCTAGATCCTTATCGTCTCCCAGCCTGTCCAGTGAGCGTGAGCAGGTTATAGTCCAGAACTAGGCCTCGCCACGACAGAGCCCCGATGGATGGGGATGAGCCTGCGAATTGACAAGTCTCCCTGGGATGCGATCGACCTGGAACCCCCTGAGTCGCAGCATACCCCCTAGCTGGCAGCACCCCCACCCTTGGTGGGAGGTGGACTGTTTGAAGTGGCGCCCACCTGGTACTGTGGTATGGTGAGTAATACTGTCCCCCCAATCCTCTGGCGGACTCGGGGTTGACGCGGGCCCCCTCCCGTTGACACCATCAGACCCAAGGTATGCAAGTAGGTAGAGAGGATAGATTTTTTGCCAACAACCACCGGATCTCCCCCTGCCACTTCTGCAGCTTGTCTGGGGGGGGGGGGGGGTTAAGACCCTTGCTAAAGCTAAATCCAGAGTCGGGCACAGATAATCCAGTCTCAAGGAAGGTATCAGGGCGGACTTCTTGAAATTGATGTTCCACCCCAACTTCAGCAGGGAGTGGACAGTGATCGTCAGGTTGCTCATCAGGACTGAATGATAGTCTGCTCTCAATAGGAGATCATCCAGATACCCCAGTACCGCAATTCCCTGTTGGCGCAACAAAGCAAACACCAGGGCAAATACTTTGGTAAACACCCTGGGAACGGAGGCGAGACCAAAGGGTAACGTTACAAATTGATAATGCTCTTCTGCTACGGCAAAGTGAAGGAACCGTTGCGGAGCAGCATAGATAGGGATTTGTAGATATGTGTCCTTGATATCTATGGAGGCCAAAAAGTCTCCCTGCTGTGGTGATGTCACTACCGTTCAAATGGATTCCATGCAAAACTTCTGTACCAGCACTAAGCGATTCAGAACCTTGAGGTCCAGAATTGGATGCACTTTGCCTTCTTTTCTGGTCACAGTAAACCGGTTTGAATAAAACCCCTGAAAACGAGCCTGAAAGGGAACTGGCACAATCACCCCTTGCGACAGCAGATATTGTACTGCCTCTCGTAGATTCCTTAATCGGTCTGGAGATAGGCGCAGAATGGACAGGAAGAATCTGTCCGGACGAGACCAGAATTCGATCTTGTACCCTGATCGGATCAGTTTGTGAACCCATTTGTCCTGATCAAGTAAGTCCAAGGTCCCGGAAAGAAGCCCCTCTACTTCTGAGTGAATGGGGTTTTTTGTCTTCTAAACACTGCTCGCAATGAAACTAGATGCTGTAGCAGAGTGTGTGGGGTTATGCCTGCAGGGACAGCCCACATAGGCATGGTAAAGCTTTTTCCTGCCTAGTGTCCTATTTCTGATGGGAGGAGCATAACCCAGTGGTCTAAAGAAGATATGGAGCTGCGTCTCGAACTTCAGAGAAAAAGATTTTACGATAAGTACAAAAATCCATTTTTTTCCTCAACCAGAAAGGTTTTGGCTTTTAACCTCATAACTTTTCCCAAAGCCAAAGAGGGCATTGGCTCATTACTGGATCTCAAGGCACTCAACGTTTTGATTTGAGTGCAAATTTTTCACATGGAATCTAGCAGGTAAGTCAGTATCCCAGATGGAGAAAGACAATCTGCCCTCTCTGGCAATCAATGATGTGTACTTGCATTTCCCCATCTTTGCAGCACATCTACACTTCCTGCAGTTCTCTGTGGGCATTTAACACATCTGTTTGAGGTCTGTGCTTTAGGTCAGTCTTTTACCAAATGTCCTCAAAAGTCCTAGCTCGAGTGCTTGCCGCCTTGCATGCACAGGGCATTCCCATTGTGGGGTACCTGGGCTCTTACTGAGAAAACAGTTTAGAAACCTTGTCAGAAAATGTCAGCTGAACTGTCCAGACCCTACACAGGTTTGATTGGATCCTTAACCTTCAAAAGTTGATGCTGGAATGGATTTATTGCATGAAATATCAGTGTCTGATCCTAGATATGGCTTTGTCCAGAGTTTTCCTTCCTTGAGCGAAACTCTCAAATCTTCACTCGCAAATCCCAGGAGCATTCCAACTCTCTGCTTTTTTAATGAGCGCTTTAGGTCTGATAGTAGCCTTTTTCAAGGCAGTCCCATTTGTCCAGTTCCAATACATATCATTTGCAACTCAACATTCTGGCTTGGAACAAGAAGGTACAGTGGATAAAACCTATTAGTGTGCCTGACACTCAGAACCTCAACCGCTCAACCCTGGAATGGAGCAGACCTTTTCCTCTTTATGGATGCCAGCCTGATAGGCTGCAGAGGTGTCCTGTGCACCCTGACCATGCAGGGACCTTGGCTTCCAGCGACAGCTTGCCCCCATCAACACACTATAGCTCAGAGCAATACAACTGTCCATTCACCGCTCAACTTTTTTACTGCAGGGCCACCTAATAAGGATTCATTTGAATAGTACCACAGCAGTGGTGTACCATCAGGGGAACCAGAGGTCTCAATGTGGAAAGAGAAGTGGAACAGATTCTATCTTGGGCAGAACTTTTTGTTCCAGCCTTGACCACTGTCTATTCAGGCATTGACTATTGACAAGTGGATTACCTTAGCTTGTCCGCACCAGGAAAGTAGTCTCTTCACCCAGAGGTGTTCCAGGACTTGTGCCTGGAGTGGGAAACACTGGATTTGGACCCCCTGGCCTTCAGATTCAACAACAAATTTGCAAAGTTTATCTCTAGTCATCAGTACAGCCTGATCTATGCCTTTCCTGCTCTAAAGCTCTTTACTTGTCTGGTCCACAGGATTGAGATGGAGGAAATTCCAATGATTCCCATTGCACTGAACTGGCTCAAGTAGATATAATGCTCCAACCTCTTCAAGTTCCTAGCAGCCACCCTGGAGGCTCTTCCAGATTCCCAGGATTTTCTTTCCCAAGGGCCAATTTATCACTTTTGTTCACAGTTGCTAGCTTTTACAGCTTGCCTGTTGAAGCCCAGGTCTCAAGAGATAGGGCTCTTTCTGACTCTGTGATTCCTACACACCTGAAAGCTTTAAAGTCCACATGGTGTAAAGTTTACAACAGCACACGGAAGGCTTAGATTGCCTGATGCAAGGCAAGGAGACTTTATCACTGGAAACATTCCATGGGATGGATCCAGATCTTTGTGCAATCTAGTTTTGAGCACCATCCAGGGACAAATTTAATTTCTCATTATTTAGTGCCAAAGACCTTTTGCTTCGTGTTCCTTCATCATCTTTTTTGTACAAGGAGTGGTTTACTTGGTCCCACTTGTACAACTTCCTGTGACATGGTGGAATTTTTATTCAGATCTTTTGGCTGTTCAGAGACCTTCTTTTTGAATGTTTTCGTGAGATTCCATTATCTACTATGTCATAAAGTGGCTTTACTCATTGCCATATTCTCTGTTAGTCGAGTGTCTGTTTTCTGCCCTATTTGGTAAAGTGCCCTTTTTGATTCTTCAAGGACAAGATTGTTTTGAGACCTAGTTTCTGTTATTCCTAAGGGTATTTCTTTCCATCTTAGCCTGAAAATTGTACTTCCATATATCTTTTCTGGGTCATCCTAAGAAGATATCCCTCCTTTGCCTGAATGTGATGAGGGCTATTCATGTCTCTCTTCCAGCTACATGTTTTTTCAGATAGACATATTCTTCTTTTGTTATCCTGGAAGGTCCTTGAAAGGGGTAACGTGCTTCCCATTCCATCATTTTTTGGTGCATTAGACACGTCTTTGTACAAGCCTACCAACTTAAGAAAAAGGTAACACCCTTACGACCCTTACAACCTTGCAAATTTGCAAAGCTGCTACCCGGTCTTCTGTTCACACTTTTTTTTATTTTTTTTTTTATTTTACCTGTTCGGTGTTCAGGCTTCTTGAGATGTAAGTTTTGGACTTAAGGTCCTGCAGGCAGATCTATAAGCTATCAATACCCCAGTGTTTTGTTTCACTGTTGATTTTTTTTTTTCTTGGGCTGTTAGTCTTGTGCTGTTGTGTTGCTCTCTAAGTGTTCTAAGCAAAGATTGGATAATGGAAACTACTTTATAATATGTGAAGCTACTAAGAACAACAAATTACCAGATTCCTTGTTTTTCTGTCTCTGTGAAACCTCACTGATCTTGGTGGGTAGCAGCTTGCTTAAAGTTTTTAAAAATACAGATAGAGTCTTGATTTCCTGTCATCGCACAGTGGTACTCAAATTATTTTTCAGGTTTTCCACAAGTCTACCCATACTTACAGTTGTTCTCTTTATACAAATCTGTGGTTGAAGATGTGGTGCACTGGCACTGATGACCGCTTACTGGTAGCTAGGCCTGCTTCCACTCTTTGATCCAGTGTCTTCCTTTATTTTGTTGTTAGAACTGAGTTGTATCTATCGTGGGTTTCCTCTGTGATCTGAATTGATCATGGAAACAAATTGCTTGAAATTAGGGACTTTCATCTGAACAAAAAATGCTACAGGTATAAAGTGCTGACACCCAAAGGTGTTTGGCTTTTCTGACAGGCAAAACTTGTCGCTATCTCCAAGCCCATACACTTTCCTAGTGGCTCATCTCCATAATGGACTGAGTTACTGGCTAATAGGAATGTGCAAGAGACCGGAGAAGGGAAGTATGCTTTGGCAGCACTACCCGTAAATACCAGAGCTTGGGCTGTTAGGCTCTGCATTCATAAATGCATTGTGTTGGAGGCAGCTGCAAGTATTTTCAGTAAATTCATTTTTTATTCTCTTCAAATCTTAGTGATCAGAGACAATGTTGGGTAGTAATGAGAAATCCAGTCAGGTGACAATTATCTAGACAAATTTTATATGCCCCACGCATGTGTAAAAAAGTATGCCACTTAATAGAAAAATGTTTGAATTACAATATTTTTAACATTGGTAAATGTGTGTATTTTGTTTCTTTCTTAGACAGAGCATCAAGCATCAAGCGTTAGTAGAAAGCCAAGTAAGGCATCATGACATTGTGAGCAGCTTGTGTGATGACATTCTGGTATCCTTCCAATCATGCTTGCAAATAGCAGAACATATGAAGGTCACCGGAATACAGGTAAATGATGTCCTTAGTTTTTTAACTACAAAAGTTTCATAACTGTTGTAATGGTGAGGCTATTTTGTGTGACAATCACTTTTTTTTTGTTTTTTATTTCTGGTCAAACATAAATACTACTACAATAACGATTTTTAGGTCTATTTGTTTTTATTAATATTTTTGTTGTAAGAACAAAACACAACCTGTTTATACAAGAAAAAAAGACTAGTACAATCAAATACAGCTCAAGATCATTTGGCATTTAACAGGAAGAGTACATATTCATTAGGGATGCACCGATCCGATATTTGGATCGGATATCGGCGCCGATATGGCCATTTTAGATGGATCTGGGGATCGGTAACATTGACCGATACACTGGCCGATCCGGTTTTTGCTTAGTGACGGCTCAGCCATCCCTTACTTGGTGTAGTAGTAGTAGTATGGGATGGGAGCCGCTGCTTCCTGTATATGTCTGGCTCACAGACGGAGTGATATCAGATACACTCCGCCTGTGAATGGAGGAGCCGTACACATGAAGCAGCGGCTTTGCTCTGTACTGCAGCCGCTTGCTTTGTGTGTAGCTCTGGATCGGTTCCGGTATTGGCGATTTCACAACGCCAGATATCGATATCGGGTCCAAAAAAGTCAGATCGGTGCATCCCTAATATTCATATAACTTATATGTTCCAGTTGCTCCTTATATAATGGTATGCAAACCATGCACTCAAAACAGACACCTAAGAAGTTGAGGACATAGGCGCAACGGTTTTTACATTTTTAATAGTGGTTGGATGTGATGCACCTAACCAGCATGAAAAAATACGATCAAATTTATGTGAAGCATTACGCAGGAATTAGGTATTCTTCTCAAACACTGTACATCTAATAAGCTATTGTAACTATCCCTCTATGGTTAAGTCCATATTTTAGTAAAATTACAAATTAACTACTTAAGAACAAAGGGTGTACTTTGTTCATTCTAGATCGTTTTGCTATTGAGCCCAAGCTCCTATGTGTAGCTGTCACTGAGACCTAATTTGGGTATCGTGATAAAGGAGACAAATTGCAGAGTACAATTAATATTTCTCTATCATTCATTGACAGACGCAGCTCTATATTCTTTTTAACCATTGAGTTATGCTGCCCCCTACAGGAGTAGGACACTAGGCAGGAAAAATCTTTACCATGCCTATGGGGCAGTCCCTGGGGGTATACACTCACTCTGCTATAGGCATTCTGTTTTTTTCTGCCTAGTCAGGAGCAAGGACCTAGTTCCCGGCTGGGATTTCGGTCCTAGCTGGTTTATGTAAAAAGGGAGCCTTTTGTCTAAATTCTATTGTTTTAGCTGGTTATGTTCCTGAGAGAACTACAATCAAAAGCCAAACTGGGCGTCAGACTGGATATTCTAGATCCTTATGGTCTCCCAGTCTGGCCAGCGAGTGTGTGCAGGTTGCAGCTCCGCGCTAGGCCTCGCATGGCATAACTCCACTGGGGGTTGGCCCGCAAGTGAAACACCTCGCTGTGACACACATGACCTGGTTTGGCTTGAGTCACAGCATATCCCTTGGCCGTCAGCATCCCCACCCCAGGTGGACAGGTGGTCTGTCCATAGTGGCGCCCACCCTATTATCGTTGATATGGTCAGTAGTGTCCCCCCATATCTTTTGGGGTCTCAGGGTGGATGTGGGCCCCTCCTTGTAATGGTTGGACCCCCCCCCACCGGTTCCCTTCTATTTGCCCCACAGTCATGGTGGTCTTTTGGCCCAAACCTATGGGTGGATGCGGTTGTTGCTCACCAGGTTATCCGGATCGCACATGGGGGTCTTTGAGCAAGTTTCCGGCCCCCTGGGGATTAGTAACTGGGGCAGGGATGTCCTTTGGGCTGCGGTGGTTATGGGCTGGGGGGGGGGGGCGCATATGTTTCTTCATCTGCGGCTCTGCGCCTCACTTGGCTGGGTAGAGCAGGAAATTTAGTCCGTGGCTTTGTGATGTACTCGCGGCTGTTCGGGTACCTGACTAAGATGAGCGGACGGTAGTGCCGACAGATGCGCGCCTCACGCGGCCAGATGAGGCCGAAAATTAAGGTCGCAGCTTTGCGGCCTACTCGCGACTGTCCGGGTACCTGGCAAGCTGTCCGAGGGAATGACTAAGCTGTCCGAGTGTCTGACCAAGCTGACCAGCAAATGCCGATGGATCGCGTGAGGCAGCCGGATCGGGCCAAAAATTTAGTATGCAGCTTGCGGGCCTACTCGCGGCTGTTGGTGCTGGCTGTCTGAATGACTGACCAGGTCGTCCGAGCTCCTAACTGAGCTGTCCGAGCTGCAGCTGATCAAGCGCTGACGGGACTCGCGACCCGATTGGGCCCCAAATTTAGGCCGCGACGCTGTCTGAGCTGCTGTTTGAGCAGCTGACCGGGGTGATAGAGCAGCGCATGGGAGTCCGCCCCCCTGGGGGGGGTGGACATATGGACTGCCTGGGGCCGTGGGGGCATTTTTGTGTGGGGGTACTCTGCCTGTGCATCTGCATCCCGGCGGGCCCCCTCTTCCCCCTTTTATAGGGGACTATGTCCTTTTTATGTCATTTAGGGTGGGCGACCCTTAGGTCTAACGGGTCTTTTTGTGGAACTTTAGCCGCCGTCTCCTTGAGGGACTGTGGTCGGCGACCTCCCCTGCTTGTTATGCTCTCAGGGTGAGCTTAGCATGTAGCGAATCTACTGGGCCTGCTTCCAAACACTTCGGGTGCCTTGTGGTGAGGAGGATTCCTTTTTGACTGCACATGTGCATGCAAGGGCTCTGGTGGATGTACTGATTGTATCGGTGCAGAACATTTTAACAGGGGGGGCGCGGGTCCCCTTGGGGCCCGCAGATCCCCTAAAAACGCCAAAAGTACTCCCTTTTCCTGCCTACTGTGAAAAAATTGACGAGAGTCAGTGGAATTGTTCTAAACTCAATAATGGTAACCACGCATGGTGTGGCTAAAATGCTGGTCTGCAGACCAGGCTTTTAAAAAGGCTCTATCAGATCTCCCCTTTACTCTTACTCTTTTTTCCTCTATCCGCTAAGGGCAAGTCACTGCGTAATAGGCGGGGTCCTTATTTTTCAGCACACAGACGGCCCCTTCGTGTCTTCAGCATGCAGGAGAAAGGCCCAAGCCTTTTAGGTCATCTGGGGGTTCCAAGAAAATGTGGTCGGGTAAGCCGAGAACAGCCCCTCCAGATCTGCGGAAAAATCTCCGTCTGCATGAAGGGACGCTCTTACCCATATCTGGGGTGGGGGGGGACGTCTTTTGTTTTCTGTCCAGAACCAGGGACCTCTTTGATTCAGGACAAATGGGCCCATGAGCTGCTCCGATAAGCTTACAAGATCAAATTCAGGTCCCGACCGTTGGACATATTTTTATTGTCCAATCTACACCTATCTTCAGATCGGCTAAGGGATCTACGAGAGGTGGTACAAGATCTGCTGTCGCAAAGGGGATTGTGCCAGTTCCTTCTCGGGAACGCTTTCAAGGGTGACCTGGCAGCCTGGGACGTGGCAGAGATCCTTATATGGGCAGAAAATTTTGTTCCAGCCCTCTCCGCTGTGCATGTACCTGGAGTGGAGATCTGGCAGGCGGATTACTTGAGTCAACTTGGTGTTGAATCGGGGGGAATGGTCCCTGCACCCAGAAGGGGTTTCACCTGTTGCGTGTCCGGTGGTGGACACCCGGTGTAAACCTGTTTGTTTCTCGGCTCAGCGAGAAGGTACAGAGGTTTGTAGCCAGGTCTCAGGAATGTAGGTGGAAGGGTTTCTGGTCATTCTGGTGGCCCCAGACTGGTCTTACCGGTCTTGGTACGCAGATCTGGTAAGGTTGGTCGCTGATGCTCCTTGGAGACTTCCTCTCGGGGAAGATCTGTTGTCTCAAGGGCTGATCTTCCATCCTGTTTTACAGTCCCTGGTTTTAACGGCATGACTGTTGAAAGCCAGGTATTGGATAGGGGTCTTTCTGACTCAGTGATTCCTACAATGTTGAAGGCTAGAAATCTACCTCCAGGAAGATGTATCATCATAAGTGGAAATTGTACATCTCATGGTGTGAATCGATTAAGTGCATCCCTACGCTCCTTTTTAGTGGCTAGGATATTGGCTTTCCTCCAAAGAGGGGTTGGGTAGCGGTTGGCCTTGGGTACTATTAAAGGCCAGGTGTCGGCTTTGGCTGCGTTTTATTTTTTCAACGCCCTTTAGCTACGCATTCTTTAATTCACACTTTTATCCAGGGAGTTTGTCATGTGGCTCCTCCGATACGGTCCCCGTTACCTCCGTGGGATCTTAACATGGTACTGTCTGTTCTTTAAAAACCTCCCTTTGAAAACTTAGGGAGATTCCTCTGCTTACACTGTCACAGAAGGTAGCCTTTTTGGTAGCTATTACTTCTGCCCGCAGAGTGTCTGAAATGGCGGCACTGTCCTGCCACTCTCCTTCTCTGGTGGCCCACAGAGATTAAGTGGTACTTTAACCTAATCAGTAGTTTCTTCCTAAGGGGGTTTCTGATTTCCATTGAATGAAGACATTGTGCTGCCTTCACTCTGTCCTAAGCCCAAGCATCCCAAGGAATTTGCCTTATATTCTTTGGCTGTGGTTCGGGCAATTAGGGTTACTGAGTCTATCAGGAAATCAGACTCTTTGTCCACTCGGAAGGACCTCGGAAGGGATTGGCTGCGTCTGCTGCGACCATATCCAGATGGATCAGGCAGACGGTGGTACAGGCGTATTCACTTAAAGCGGAGTTCCGGGCACAGAAGTCATTTTTCAACAAACATACCCCCGGGACAGTCAGGGCTAGTACATTCCACAATGGCTAGCCTCTGATCTGTCCCGGTTTGCACTTACCTTTTAGAAGAAATACTCACTTATAAAATTTCTTCCACAGCGTTTCCATCTCTCTTGTGGGCAGCTGAAGCCGGCGCGGTCCTCTTCGGCGTCTTCTTCCGCGTCTTCTTCTCCCAGAATGCGCCTGCACCGGCCCCTCTCGTCACTTCCGGTGCGGCGCCGCATTCCTCCACAGCTTCTGGGCATGCCCAGAAGCTGTTTAGCAGGGGAATGCGGTGTCGCCCGGAAGTGACGAGCGGGGCCGGTGCCGTCGCATTGATTCCTGGGAGCGATGACGTTCAGCTCCCAGGAATCAGTGCAAGCCCGGAAGAGACGACTGAGCCTCGGCACAGAGGGAGGAAGTGAAGACTAGGTGAGTATCTTCGATCTTCAATTACAAGGTGAGTAAATAAAAAAAAAAAAACCTAACCAATTCCTTTTCAGGTGAAGGTGTAGAAGCGGACGGGCACAAAAAAAAAATATCGATTTTTGTGCCCGGAACTCCGCTTTAAGGATCAGATTCCACCTTTCCCCGTGAAGGTGCATTTTGCTAGGGTGCGGAGAGCCTCTTGGGCCTTTCGCCATCAGGCGTCAGGATTACAAGTTTGCAAGGCAGCAACTTGCTCGTCTGTGCACACGTTCACTAAGGCTGCATTCACACTTGAGCGTAGCGTTTTTTACCGCGATTTTACCGCGATTTTACCGCGATTTTTACCGCGATTTTTACCGCGATTTTTTCAGGCGTTTTTCATTGACATCTATCAAAAACGCTGGTAATCAGCCCAAAAAGAAGCTCATGTACTTTTTTCAGCTACAGGCGTTTTGCAAAACGCTCAGATGTGAACAGGGGCCATTTAAATGAATGGGGTTTTACTTGTTGGGCGTTTTGGAAGCGTTTCTTTTGAGCGTTTTTGGAGCTGAAAACGCCCAGGTGTGAATGGAGCCTTAATTCTACAAAGCAGATGTGTTGGCATCCTCGGATGCTTCTTTTAGCCGCAAGGTTTTGCAGGCTGCTGTTAAAAAGTGAGATTTTTCTCTTTGATGGTGTTTGTTTCTAGGTGATTTCCAGTTGCTCCTGGCTGAGCACCATGTTACCTGCTTGGCTAAGTTTAGCCTTTGGGGAATTACGTTCTTTCTCTGCGTTATTTTCCCACCCCTCATGCAAATACTGCTTTGGGGCGTCCCAATGGTAATCAATGAACGATAGAGAAAATTGGATTTTTGACTTGCCGTAAAATCCTTTTCTCAGAAGTTCAATGACAGACGCAGCACCCGCCCCTCTATTTCTGAGTGGGTTGGGGTTTTTTACTTCTGACACTGCTTGCAACAAAACTGAATCCTATAGCAGAGCGAATGGGTGTATGCCTTCAGGGACCGCCCCATAGTTGTGGTAAAGTTTTTTTCCTGCCCAGCATAACCCAATGGTTAAGAAGAATATGGAGCTGCATCTGTCAATGAACTTCAGAGAAAGGGATTTTACAGTAAGTCAAAAATCCAGTTTTTGCAACAAGAAGGTTGTGAAGGTCTTGGGGAGAGCTCTTTGCTTTTATTTTACCCATAATGACATGTTTCTTGCGTGACTTTTTTATAGGCCATCAGTTGTCTTGGCTTTCCATGCCTTTGTGCACCTTAGTTTCTCCATATGTTCAATACTTTTTCCCGGTTTCATTCCATGTTATTACACATAACTTCATTTTTTAATGTATTTGTTTTGGTTTCTTTGTATGTATGGATTGCATGGGTTGTTGCCAATATGTGGTAAAAATTTCATGTCAGTAGCATCTTTAGAAATATGCTCCAAAGAGGATGCGAGCATGTGAGAGGCTGTCTCTCACGGAGCTCCCGCCGACTACAAGTGTAGCACAGATCAGTTGACCGGCAGCAACTTCCGAGGCACGAGCAGTGAGAGGGACGGTGCTGAGAGCTGAGGGAGATGAGAGAGAGGTGGGAATCCAGGTGGGAATTCAGTTTGAACAGCCTGAACAGAATGGCCTCTGTGTATAGGAAGAGAAGGGACTGGTCGAGTCTCTATTCCTACCAACCCCCGCTAAGTAAGGCGATGGGGAAAAACACCTACTCGGGTTTCAGTAGAGGCTGGTGAGAGGCTCATGGAGCCAGAGGCCGCACGGCATCAAACGATCTCTGTGATAAATACTTAAACTGCAAATATCCCTGAGACAATTTATGAGCTATCAAAAGAGACAGCAGCAATAATAGAGGGAAGATGCCAGGGAAAGGGATGAGACATTGGAGAGTGAAGGTGGAGATTTTGCGCAGCCAATTTATGTGCCTATTGATGATCCCATTTCCACTTCTGGGGACATTGTTAAAGCCAATTATGTGACCCAAAGGTCAGTGAAAACGCCATTAATGATATTAAAAACTCCTCTGAAAACATCTATATCCCATACCTCCCAGACTTCTGTGACTCCTATTTCTTCTATCCCTCCCCCTTTACCTGTAAATGAACCAACACATATGGACGTGTTCATTGCGATACAGAATTGCAACCATACTTTAAACTTGATGACAATACAATTTAACCATCTTAGAGAAGATTTTTCTGTCATGAGACAAGATATGCAGAAAGTGCGTGAGCGTACCTTAGCTGTGGAAAGTAGAATTTGCATTTTGGAGGATGAAATGGGTCCTGCTATAAGAGAGATAAAAAGACTAAGCATGGAGTCTGTTGCGAAACGCATTGATGACTTAGAGAGTAGACTTAGGAGAAATAATGTATGGATATTGGGTTTTCCTGAGCAAACGGAAGGAAAAAATCCTACAGGGTTTATAGAGCAATAATGGAAAAGGAAAATAAGCGCACTCTCCCAAAAATTATATTGTGTGCAATAGACAGATAAAGAAGGTGCTAGGTTCAGAAGTGCCAATAATACAAAAAAACTGATAATCCACTACAAAAAATCAGAAAATTCCAAGTGTGGCTGTAACTAGGTGAAATGATGTGACAACACCACATATAATATGCACAAACCACAATATGAAGGAATAAATGGCAAAACTTTCATAATGTTATGAACAAAAATAGGAAAGAAGGTCCTTTCGGACACAAGTCCATTGGCTTCTTCACAATAGATTGTTTTGCGTGAAAAGGGAAAATAAACGTCCAAAACACTTCAGTCTTTACCCAAGGACAGGGTGGGACATGCACTGTAGGTGGCTCCTTACCACATTGATAGCAATAAATGGCAATCAAGATGATCCAACGGCCTTTATCCTCACAGTGTATCGTCCCCTCCTCTCCATATACACCTCGTGCTCATGAAGGGAATAAAGTGATTGGCTCCTTACCAGATAATACATAAATAAGGCTCAAAACGTGTGTTCATGTATTGCCTGCAGTGTAGTTTCCATATTTTCTCCAGAAGGACAGTACAGATGATAGATCCCCTCCTGTGTTCCAGAACCGATACTGCTGTATGGGAGTTAATCATGCAGCTGAGGATGTTTTTCTATTACATTAGCACTCCCAAATTTGGTAAGCGACACAGAGATGGCAACGCATGCACTGGACGCTGTGACCCGGAACAGGAAGTTGTCTTGTCCCTACATACAAGGCTCCCCAGCCTCATCTAGGAGAAGAAGAAGACATTGAAGCCAGCAGTGGGACAGCTCCAGCTTTGACATGTCATTTTTGGGAGAGCGCGCTTATTTTCCTATTCCATTTATACTCTCCAGTTTTTTTAGAGTTTTAGTGCTGCCTCCCCAATTTACAGGTTAGCACACTCACAACATACATATTTATAGAGCAATAGCTAATAAGTACATTTGGGAGAGAAAACTTTACATCATCTTTTGCGGTTGAGAGAGCGCATATGATTCCAAGCAGACCTTCACCATCTGGCAATTATCTGCGCTCACTTATATTAAAACTGTTGAATTATAGAGAGAGAGACAAAATTCTTGCATTAGCTCGCAATAAAGGCAAGGATGAAGTTAATGGCTCTAAATTTTTTTTTTTTTTTTTTTCGGACTATTCCATAGAAGTACAAAAACAGTTCAGTTTATGGATGTTAAGCAGCATTTACGGCAGCTTCAACTCCAATATGCCATGTTATACCCCGCACGGTTTAGGGTTGTGGTTGGAGATGAAATAATGTTCTTTGAGAATTCTCAAGCTGCTGTCACATGGTTGGACAGGCATGAACAACATACATGAACATGAACAACATACAAAGACCATAAGAGAAAGGGTGAAGAAAACAGAAGATAGAAAGAGGAGGATAAAATGCTTTGAGATATTTCTTTCCCTTTTTTTTTTTCCCTCTTTGACCCATAGGAATGCCGGACACTACATACTCAGCTAAAGGCGGTTAAAAATCAAGGCTATAGGATATATCCGCTGGAGAATAGCCTTGTTTAGTCCAAGTACTAGAAAGGATGTATACCCAGAATTTGTTCTGAAAGGGTCCTCTTTCCCTTCACGCTCTCCTGCGGGATTGGGGTTACAGACCCAGTGGGGTGTTTTTTTTTTTTTTTTTTTTTCCCCTTCTCTCTCTCTCTGTCAGCCAGGGAAAATTCTGGATGTGTCGTGGCTATTGAATACATTATTGATTAAATATGGTATAATAATATAAATGTCTACTAAAATTAATTTATTATCTTGGAATATCAGGGGAATCAAAGATCCTACTAAGAGGCGGCTGTGTTTGAAGTTTTGTCCCAGTTCAATCTGTCGATAGTATGTTTGACGGAGACCCATTTGACTAAGGATACCAGATCTATTTTGAAACGCAAGCTATTTTTAACTCAATATAATTCAGTGCACTCTGCATATGCCAAGGGTACAAGCATATTTATATCTTCCAAATTACAATTTCCCTTCAGACATGCATCTATAGATCCACTGGGGAGATATGTGTTATTGGTATGTGAGGTTTTTTTCTACACAATGTATTGTAGGATCGATATATATTCCTCCTCCATATAGAGGTGAGGTGCTACGAATAGTAGGTGCTCTAATAGCAGTATATTCAGATTATCCCCTGTTATTGACTGGTGACTTTAATAATGTTAGCAACCCTAGCATGGACAGGCATTCGGGTATTACACGAACGGAAACCCCATTTTATAGACATTACAGAGAGTTGGGATTGCATGATATTTGTAGTCTACTTATTCCAAGGGCTCATGCATATTCATGTTGCTCTAGTACTTTTCAAACGTTATCCAGGATAAAGATGATTTTGGGTACAGATATGACATTACTATGGGTCTCGGAAGTTCAATATTTGACTAGGGGGCTTTCGGATCATTCTCCTGTTTAATTACTCTTGATAAGATCAAACCGTATATTGCGCCCATTTGGAGGGTTCAGGCCTCTTGGTTGGGGGTTATAAATGAGGAAGATATAACTAATACTGCCTCTATAGACTTTTTTCAGCATAATGCTGGGTCTGCCTCCCCGCATATTGTGTGGGATACAACGAAAGCTTTCCTTTAGAGGAGTGTTACTTAAATCCATCAGTAAACATAAAAAATCTGCCCGGGAAAGGGAAAATACTTTGATAGAGGAAGTCCAAAAAAAAGAAGAAGCCTTATATATTAACCCCACCTCTTCTAGTAGGTCGGCTTGGAATGATAATCAGCAACTCTGCAGGTGGGCTATCCTGGATAGAGCTAATCGTTCAGGATTTCTTAATAAATGTAGGAGTTTGGAGGAAGGTGAGAAAACTGGTCGCATTTTTGCAGTGATTGCAAATGTTCAAGCCCAGTCAAATTTTATTACAGCTATTAATACAGCAGCGGGAGTTTGTTCTCATAATCAACAGGATATTATAGAGACCTTTCAGATATTTTATAGCGACCTTTATAGGTGGACTATCATATGGAAAGGCTCCAAAATTTTCTGGGAACAATGAGGCTACCTTCTGTTTCAGAGGCGACAAGATGTGAGCTAAATGATCCTTTGACTCTGGTTGAGTTACAATTGGCAGTTGCGGACTCTCCAGGGGGTAAGACACCTGGTTTGGATGGCTTACCAGTGGAAATTTATAAACAATATGGAATTTTATTGCTTCCGGAGCTTCTGAAAGTTTTCAATCAGGCTCTGGACTCAATGGAACTCCCAGCGTCAATGAGGGACTCATGCATCCTAGTGATTCCTAAGCCAGGAAAAGATGCATTGCTACCAGAGTCCTACCGTCCAATTTCATTATTGAATACAGACGTTAAAATTCTGGCCAAGGTATTAGCAACTAGACTTCGTAAAATGATACAAGATTTGATACATCCAGATCAGACTGGCTTTATCCCTACGAGACCCACGGCAATAAATCTCAGGAGGCTCTTCTTGAATATGCAGTTACCTGCTGATAATGTGGGAGGAAGGGCCGTTTTGTCAAAATGACTGTATTTGGTCTCCAAGGGTCTGAAAGCCCGTTTTTAGTCAAAAAGGCTTTTGATAGCGTTGAGTGGCTGTATCTATGGGAGGTTATGGATAGGTTTGGACTAGGATATAATTTTATACGCTGGGTCAAACTATTATATGCTACCCCGAGAGCGTGTGTACAAGTTAACGGTTCAGTCTCTAAATATTTTCCACTCTAGAGGGACGTGTCAGGGATGTCCCCTATCTCCCTTATTGTTTCCGCTGGCCATCGAACCATTAGCGGAGGCAATTAGGCAATCAAATGACATTCATGTTTTTTAATGGGGGCATAGATATGAAAAAATCTCACTTTATGCGGATGACGCGCTCTTATTTTTGGGAAATACAGAGGGATCGCTGTTGTCTCTTATGTACCTTATTCAGACCTTCGGCTCCTATTCCGGGTTTATCATCAATTGGGAAAAGTTGGTTCTTTTTCCTTTAGACATTCATGATTTATCATTGCCATCAGAAACTCAGTGTATTTGGATAGAACATAGTTTTAAGTATCTCGGGATATGGATTTATCCCCAGTTAAAAGATTATCTGAAATATAATCTATCCCCTCTTCTCCATAGACTTAAGGCTAAAAGTAAAGTATGGTCTAGACTACCGTTATCCGTTGTTGGCCATGCTAACTTAATTAAAATCTTTTGAACTCCTCAATTGCTTTATATATTTCATAATTCACCTATCTGGATTCCCAACTTATTGTTTAAACAAATAGAATCCTTGTTCCGAGGGTTGATTTGGAGGGGGGGGGGGGTATATCCAAAATAGGATTAGCTGTCCTTCAAAGACCAAGGGAGGCAAGAGGCTTGGCAGGCCCTCATCCGAAAATGTATTTTATTGCCTCCCAATTTACAGCATTTTGCAGGTTGGGAGTAAATAAATTTGAGATCCTATACAAGCTCTATTAATGGATGAGAATATTCGGTATCATCTTATGGCACAGCTGGAGGCTGGGCTGTTTACTAGAAACAGAACACTCTAATACTTATGCAAAAAATTTGAAATGCAATGAAAGCTATGATGCGTTATGATGGGATTTCAGTTTATACACCTATCTGGGGAATAACAACTATGCTGAACTTGATAAATTTAAAAGGTTTTGATAAATGGCATCTGGGGGGGCTCCAGTTTGTTTCACAGATGTATACAGATGGTACCTTTTTAAAGTTATTTGAAAATTTGCAGGAGATTTAGCAGATCCCTCGTCAGAATTTTTTTTTAGTATTAACCGGTACGGCTCGCACTTCAAACTCAAACTTCAAACTTGAAAATGAAGAAATTACTCTGAGACCCGTGGTAATAATGTCACTTCTTGAGCGGATTGATAGGAAAAAAGGCCTTCTCTCTTCTTTATATGATAAACTACAACATAGGACACAAGACATTAAGATGGAGCAGGGTGGGAGGGGGTTTTGAGGGATATTTCCGACGAGGAATGGCAAAATATTTTACGAAAAATACTGGCAGTTTCTTTAGTACCTACACAGCAATTGACACAGATGTTTATAATATATAGAACATATCATACACCTATTAAGCTGTTTTGATGGGGCAGATGGGAATCTCCGGACTGCTCAAGATGCTGAGAAACATCGGCTGATCTTCTACGTATGTTGTGGAGATGTCCCAAGCTATTTAGTTATTGGAGTGACCTGGTGAACATAATAGAGTACTCAGAATTCAGATTTTGTTGATCCTAAAATATGAGTGGTTTTCCAGATGACACATTATCGCCTATGGTTGAAACATTACTAAATAGGTTATTATTTATTGCACGAAAAAGTATAGCAGCGAAATGGTTATCCCCTATCCCGCCCTCTTTGGAGGATTGGAGATTTCAAGTAAATGACGCTCTGCAGAGAGAACAACAAATATACAAGAATGGAAAAAAATCGACAAATATTTTATAAAATATGGGAGCCCTGGTTAGTGTACCCTGATATGATCCCTATTTTCTTTATTTACAGTCAGATGGGGTTAATAGGGATCCTTGTGTATTGCCATGAAGGATAAATTGATCATTGGTAATGGAAGGTAAAGACAATGTTATTATTGATGGTATGACCAAAATGATTGATAAAGAGAGAGGAATAGAGAAATCTTTATATAATTTTCCCCCTTTTTTTTTTTTTCCTTACCCTTATTTTCTCTATCGCTCATTGACAGACGTAGTCTTCTTGATTCTCAAGAGCTGGGTTATGTTGTCTCCGCAGGAGTAGGACTAGGCAGAATGACAAAACGTTCTGGCTCCACCCTAGGGGGCAGTCCCTGAGGGTATATCCTCCCTCTCTCTGCTACAGGGAATCAGTTTTTTTTTCTGTCTAGTCAGGAGTAAGGACCTAAGTTCCTTGCTGGGATCTTTTGGTCCTGGCAAGACTTTTTTTCTTTAAGAAAAAGACATTTTTTAGGTAGTTTTCTCCAGTGTTTTTTTCCTGTGAGATCTTCAAGCAAAGATGCCGGACTGGGCGACACTTGTGGTCACCCCAGCCGGCCTACGAGCGCGTGCAGACCAGGCATTGCGCTTGGTCGGCCGCGACATATTCAAGTAAGTATGCGGGGCCGGGCGACGGGCTGGATGTGAGATCCAGTGGTCACCCCGGTTTCTGCCTAAAAGCGCGTGCAGACCAGTGCGCTGAGTCGGCCGCGACGGAGTCCCAGTAAAGGGACTGACTTTGCGAGTTAAAAGCTCGCTTGGACGCCAGGACCAGAGAGTCGAGGCGTCCACAAACCCCCACCTCGGTGGAGAGGGTATTATGAAGAGAGGGTGCCTGTCGGTTCGGTATGGTGAGTAAAACGTTCCCTTTTTTTCCTCATTTATGAGGCAGTATATATTATGGGCCCCTCCATATATGGTCAGTATATATCTGACACTTACAAGTCCCCCTTGTAATACAGCATGTGTTTGTGGGAAGTGGACTTGGTTCAAGAGCTAACACTCTACCCAGCAGACTGTAACATTACAGCAAACATAGGAGGTATAATCCTACCTTATGTGCAGTGTATCTCTGTAGATCCATATGTCACCTCTCAGCAGAGTGCAGGTGGATGTGCTGGGAAAACGATATCGGCGGTCCGCCGCCATTTTGCCGTAGACCGAATGCATGTATGTCCTCAGGTCACGCCAGCCGCCATGTTTTTGGAGTCTTATGTCTCTTCTATGGGGGCGGCCATGTTTTGTGAGCCCAGCTTCCTCGTGGAGGGCTGGGAACGCCGGAAGGCGTACACAGGGGGCGGAGCCACGCCTTCTGCCCGGGAAAAAGCAAACAGCTCCTTCCAGTCTGTGTAAGACAGACGCTGGCTGCAGTTTGTTGGAAACTGCACTGCATCAGTTGGTGAGCCTTGGGGGTCCCTCTCTCTCTCTCTGGGATCGAGAAGCAGGTACTCTGAGGGGCGCTATTGCGCTAGGGGGAGACACACAAAAAAAAAAAAAAAAAAAAGTTTTTTTGTTTATTGCTGGGTCCTGTATTAACATGGACCCTGCCACTCATGTATCTCCTCCGGATCCCCTCGAGGGGTCTGCGGGATCCTCCAGCACCCCATTGACAATTGAATCTTTGTCAGCCATTATGGAAACTTTTGTGTCCCGGGTGGAAGTGGCTTGTCAGGGACAGGGCGCAAGAAAGCGACCCCCGCCTAACCCCTTATTATCTGAAACTTCGGATTCAGACTCTGAGCCTATTTCTGCAGTTGCAGGTACTTCTTCTGGTATTGGTGTCTCGGGTCCTGTCTCTTCAGACAGTGAGGAGGATGTTTCGGCATCTGCCATAGCCCGAGAGGAAGCGTTGGTAAACGCACTCATTGTATCTGTTCAAGAGACTTTAAGGTACAGGGTATTCCATCAGAAATAGCTGAAACTGAGATCCCTTTTGGGACTAAAAAGCGCATCAAAGTGGCAAAGGTTTTTCCATTGCCCAAATGTTTTGGCAATCCAATCGATGAAGAATGGCGTCTGCCAAAACGCACTTTTAATATTTCCAAACGCATTGACAGGCGTTATCCGTTTGAGGAAACCCTTATTAAGAAATGGACAGAACCACCTGTGGTGGATTCACCAATTGCTAGATTGAATAAAGCCACGGTTATTCCTTTAGAAGACGCTCCGTCTTTTAAAGATCCAGTGGATCGCAAGATAGAAGCTATGTCTCGCACCATGTTTTCCTTGATTGGATCAGCTTTCAGGCCAATAATTGCTATTGGTCTGGTTTCGCAGGCTGTAACTGAATGGACCAAGTGGTTACGCCGGGACTTAGAAGAAGTCCCTCAGGCGGTATCAGATTTGTTGGAACAAATGATACAGGGGTTACAGTTTGTATGTGATGCGGCGTTAGACGCCACTCCATTAATGGCGCGAGCATCAGTCTCAGCAGTGGTTCTCAGGCGTACACTGTGGCTAAAAGGTTGGATAGCCGACCAAGGTTCCAAAAAAGCATTGGCTAATATCCCCTTTTCAGGAGAACGTCTATTTGGAGCCAACTTAGATGAGATCATTAAGGATCTCACCGGTGGAAAAAGCACCTTTTTACCGCAAAATTTTAAAGGTAGAGGAACTCGTCAAAGACGAGGGCCTTCTTTTTCTGCTCACAAGAGGTTTTTTCGTCCAGCGGGTGAAAAAACTAAGTCCTCCAAGGTTCCTACAGGAGGCGTCAGGGGTCGTTGGTCGGGCAAGCAAAAGCCCGCCCCCTCCAGACCTGAAGATAAACCATCCAAAGCCTGAAGGTGCGCCCCCACCCATAACTGGGGTGGGGGGACGTCTTCGCCGGTTCCCGGATCCATGGCTTTCCAGAATCCCGGACAAATGGTTTTGCGAAGTCATAAAGTCAGGGTACAAGATCGAGTTTCGATCTCTCCCACCGGCGCGATTCTTCCCTTCCAATATCCGACTATCTCCGGATCGTCTAGAAGATCTGCGGAGAGCAGTCACAGATCTACTACAACAAGGAGTGGTAGTCCACGTTCCTTGGACAGAACGGTTTCAAGGGTTTTATTCAAACCTGTTTACAATACCCAGGAAAGAGGGCAAAGTGCGTCCAATTCTGGACTTAAGAGCGCTCAATTCTTTCGTCAACATAAGAAGATTCAGAATGGAGTCCATTCGCACGGTAGCAGCCTTCCTGCATCCAGGGGATGTCCTAGCGTCCATAGACATCAAGGACGCCTATCTTCACATTCCCATTTTCGCAGGACATCAGCGTTTTCTACGCTTTTCCGTAGAGGAGAACCACTATCAGTTTGTGGCGTTACCTTTCGGTCTCGCCACGGCTCCGCGGGTCTTCACAAAGGTGTTGGCCCCTATGTTGGCACTTCTGCGCCAAAGAGGTATATCGATTCTAGGTTACCTAGACGATCTTCTGCTTCATGCAGAATCTCCTCAGACCTTGCTACAAAACATAGAAATTACTATGATTTCTTTACAGGAATTCGGGTGGCTGGTGAACCAGCAAAAGTCATTTCTGGTTCCCACCCAGAGGCTCGAATATCTGGGTCTAATTCTAGACACAGTCAGGACGAGAGTTTTCCTTCCGGTAGGGAAACTTCGAAAGATTCAATCAGCAGTCCAGTTGTTACTGTCCAACAGCTGGTCTTCCCTTCGGACGTGCATGAGGGTTCTGGGGTTGATGGTGGCTTCATTCGAAGCAGTCCCATTTGCCCAGTCCCATACCCGAATTCTTCAGCAAGAGATTCTTCTCAGATGGAATCGGAATCCGGAATCCCTGGACAATCAGATACGATTGAGCAAACAGACCAGAGAGTCTCTGGTTTGGTGGCTTCGGTCTCCGATGCTCAGCCAGGGAAAGTCATTTCTGCCAATATATTGGACGATAGTGACCACGGATGCCAGTCTATCCGGATGGGGAGGAATTCTCGGTCAATTATCTGTCCAGGGACTTTGGTCCCCGAAAGAATCCAGGTTACCGATAAATGTATTGGAACTGAGAGCGATCAGACTTTGTCTGATTCACTGGACCGAGCAGCTCCAGGGCAGCCCGGTTCGGATCCAGTCGGACAATGCCACGGCCGTGGCTTATGTCAATCATCAGGGGGGCACCAAGAGTGTCCGAGCGGCCAAAGAGGTGGCTTGCATTCTTCGCTGGGCGGAACGATTTGTTCCAGCAATCTCTGCGGTGTTCATTCCGGGGGTGGAGAATTGGCAGGCAGATTATCTCAGCCGTCAGACCCTGGATCAGGGGGAATGGTCCCTCCATCCAGACGTTTTCCACCAGTTGTGCCTACGGTGGGGCACCCCGGATGTGGATCTGTTGGCATCACGATTCAACAGGAAAGTTCAGAGATTCGTGGCTCGCTCCCGCGATCCTCTAGCAGAAACCGCAGACGCACTGATCGCCCCGTGGGGGCAATACCAGCTAATATATGCCTTCCCTCCTCTCGCGTTACTGCCAAGACTACTTCGCAGGGTAGAGGAGGAAGGAATCCCAGTAATCCTGGTAGCTCCGGACTGGCCTCGTCGAGCTTGGTACGCCGACATGGTCAGACTGGTGGCGGACGTCCCATGGAGACTTCCTCTCAGGGAGGATCTACTGTCTCAGGGACCGATCTTCCATCCTGCTTTACGATCGCTGGCTTTAACGGCCTGGCTATTGAGACCCAGGTGCTGAAGGACAAAGGTTTGTCAGCTTCAGTTATTCCTACTCTAGTTGAAGCAAGGAAAGCGACTTCCAGAAAGATTTATCATCGCACATGGAAGTCCTACATTGCATGGTGTGAACCTTTGGGGTTCCGTCCTCGGTCTTATTCGATTAGTCGAATATTGGCTTTTCTGCAACAAGGGGTTGAGCAGAAACTGGCCTTGAGTACTATCAAGGGTCAGGTCTCAGCATTAGCCATCTTCTTTCAGAAGCCTTTGGCTACTCATTCCTTGGTGCGGAATTTCATCCAGGGGGTGCGACATCTGGCTCCGCCAGTGCACGCGCCGTTACCCCCCTGGGATCTTAATTTAGTGTTGTCGGTTCTTCAGAAACCTCCCTTTGAAGATATTAGGGAGATTCCTCTACCCACGTTGTCCCAGAAGGTGGCCTTCTTGGTGGCTATTACTTCTGCACGCAGGGTGTCAGAACTGGCCGCATTATCTTGTCGTTCACCATATCTGGTGGTTCATAGAGATAAGGTGGTTCTTCGTCCGAATCCATCCTTCCTACCAAAAGTGGTTTCAGAATTTCATCTGAATGAAGAAATTGTATTACCTTCCCTGTGTCCTAAGCCCAGTCATCCTCGGGAATTTGCTTTGCACTCCTTGGATGTGGTCCGGGCGATCAGGGTATACTTGAAAACGACAGACTCGTTTCGCAAGACGGATTCACTTTTTGTGATCCCAGATGGACCCAAAAAGGGGTTGCCTGCATCTGCCGCGACCATCTCCAGATGGATCAGACAGACGGTAGTGCAGGCTTATTCTATTAAGGGTCGGGAGCCCCCGTTCCCTGTTAAGGCGCACTCCACTCGGGTACTTAGTGCGTCATGGGCCTTTCGCCATCAGGCGTCAGTGGTCCAGGTGTGCAAGGCGGCTACCTGGTCGTCGGTGCATACCTTCTCTAAACATTATAAAGTTGATGTAATGGCATCGTCTGATGCCTCATTTGGCCGCAAGGTTTTGCAGGCCGCAATTTGAGGAGACCAGTGGTCTACCTCGAGGGTTTTTTCCGTTGGAAAATTTTTTCTTTTAGTCTCATTCTTTGTTTATAATGAGCCTTTAAAACTTCTAGTTTGGCACCGGTTGGGCCTACTAGATTGGATTTGATTTTGTCAATCCCACCCCTCATTTGTGGCACTGCTTCTGGATGTCCCAGCTCTTGAGAATCAAGAAGACTACGTCTGTCAATGAGCGATAGAGAAAAATGGATTTTTGTAAGAACTTACCGTAAAATCCTTTTCTCTTAAGCTCATTGACAGACGTAGTACCCGCCCCTCTATCATTGAGTTGGGTTGGGTTAATTTCTCTGTACTGCTTTAAACAGAACTGATTCCCTGTAGCAGAGAGAGGGAGGATATACCCTCAGGGACTGCCCCCTAGGGTGGAGCCAGAACGTTTTGTCATTCTGCCTAGTCCTACTCCTGCGGAGACAACATAACCCAGCTCTTGAGAATCAAGAAGACTACGTCTGTCAATGAGCTTAAGAGAAAAGGATTTTACGGTAAGTTCTTACAAAAATCCATTTATTTTTCACAGCTGGGGTTCTGTGTGGGCCGGCTGCACATTTAATAGTGTGAAATACTTTCATTACATCGCCGCTCGGCCCTTCCGTGACCCCAAGCTGTCAGTGGGGGAGGAGAGGACAGCAGAGTAGGAGATTAGCTGAGCCCCGAGCGGCGATGTAAGGAATGGTATTTCACACTATTCTAAACAAAGACCCCGCGTTTCTGTGTACACTGCAGAGGGGAGGGGCTGAGATCCTCCTCTGACAGCTATGAGAGGAGAAAACCGCAGAGTGGGAGATTAGCAAGGAGAGCCCGGAGCAGCGATGTAATGAAGGTATTTCCCACTATTATATTACAAAAACACACACTGGACCTTATATAAAACATTTATAAAGTGGATTCTAGGTGTTTAGGTTTGACCTCATATTATATGGTTTTGGTAAGTCTAAAGGAAAAAGTCTTCAGAAAATCTTATAGTGTGTATGGCCCATAAGTGCTGGTTCACATTTCTGCGATCACAGAATCACGCACTGCTCTTAAAATTACATGCTATCTCTGTGCGGTGCAAATTCAGCCATACAGTTTGTATGGCTGAATTCGCACCGCAATCGCACCCAACAAGCACGGGACCCTTTTTTATGGTCCGCAGCAGAATCGGATCGCATGGTGGTTCACACTAGTGCGATCCAATTCTGTGCGAACTTTCAGATCGCACTGCGATATGCGATCTGATCTGGGGGTGTCGTTAACTTTTAATTGACACCCCCAGCGTATCGCATATGGCAGTGTGAACTGCCAGGGGTGCGAATGCGATGCAGGAACACCCTGTATATCCACAGCGTCCCCACATCACAGAAATGTGAACCGGGACTTAACTAGGTTCACACGGGATTCCTGGCAGGGAGAAAAGGGAAGACAGCACATTACAGCTAAAAGACCTACCCCACATGTTCAGTACCAGATTTGTGTCAAAAATTGTCTTTATTCTTCAAAACTTTAAATGTACAAAATATCGGCGGATACCAATACTTAGTGACCAAAATATCAGTATCGACCCTGAAAAACCATATGTCTATCCCTAATATAAAGTGGGTGAATCTAATGGACACAGACAGAAAAATAAAATGGGTTCTAATCTAAGCCTTCTCTACTCTTTCCTATCTTTTCCTACAATGCTAAAAAAAAAAACAAGCAAAGACTAAAAAAAAAAAAAAAAAAAAAAAAATGTTTGCCTCTACATACACTTAAAAAACATTACATTGCCTGTAAACTTATTACAGCTTGCTCCTGAAAGTGCCTCTTGGTTCATATTACTTTGTTCAGGCGTAAGGTCTGGATCATGCCTAATGAGCACCTAGCAAATAAGCTTAAAGAGGAAGTAAACCCTCCTCTACAACTTGTACCTATAGGCAAGCCTATGATAAGGCTTACCTATAGGTACTGTAAATATCTCCTAAACATGTACCGTTTAGGAGATATTTACCTTACATGTCGCCAGTGACGTCACTGGCGCATGCGCTCTGAAGGAACGGCCGATCGTGCCGTTCCTTCAGAGCCCCGTGCCGTGACTGTCGGCTCCCGCGCGCGTGCGCGGGAGTGACGTCACCGCGGCTCCGGCCAATCAGATGGCCGGATGCCGCGATCCCGGAAGACGGGCGACTAGACATGTCGCCCGTCATAGAGGTGAGTGAGCGGCACGGCGGGGGCTCGTTCTGAGGTAAGTATTGCATAATGAGCTAATATGCGATGCATACTAGCTCATTATGTCTTTCTTTTGCAGGGTGTAAAAAAAAAAAAAAAAAATTTATACGAGTTTACAACCTCTTTAATGTAGGTATGGGAAGCATGGGCACATTACGTTAATATTGAAATGTATGAGCTCACTTCCTAGACCCTGGTCAGGATTTCTAGTTTTGAGATAATGCAGGCTCTTCATCTGGGTTTCCCTCTCTTTATTCTTACTGTCTTTTGACTCTTCTAGGACCCAGGTTCTGGCGTTCCAACTGGGTCCCCCCTTTTACTGCCCTTTCTCTTTCCACTTCTTCCCTTCTGTATTTTTAAATTGTATGATATTACAGTTGGGGCTAGACCTTCTGTACGCATCAGGTCCCCAGGCTCAGATGTCCTCTTAGTCATTTGAAATATTTTAGTACTTAAATGATTATTCGTTTTTCCATTGCCTCTGTGTTTTAGTCTTTTGTTTCTTAGTTGAGGCTGACAGTGAATTTATGCTGTACTTTGGCCGGGGCTCCGACCTACGTGAGCACTCTGTACAGAATGACTTTTGTATTGTGACTTTCTTTAATAAAAAAGATTGAAAAAAAAAAAAAGAAATAGGTTTACCTAGAAAAATGGTGATGTGCTCAATACTTATTTTACCCGCTGTATTAATACACTGCGTATAAACTTTATAAGCCTTTGGATAATGCATATTCATGCTTGACTCCACATATGCCTACACTTTTGTAATTTTATTGCCCATCAACATTTTTTAACAAAAAATATTCTGAAAAAAAAAACTGTGCCAGATCTAGCAGTTAATTTGTTTATTTTTTTTTTTTTAATGGTGCAATTTTGTTTCCAGAAATTGTTAAAGATAAATGTATTCTTGTTGCCTGAATATATGTTTGTCACTCATCCCAGCTCTAATTCATTCATTTGTATTTAAAGATACATGGTAATAACAGTGAAGAAATTGATAAATAAAAATAGTTTGTGCAGAATCAAATTTTGTTTATTTTCTGCAATCACTTTCATTTTGCTCAGGAAAACACAGACCAACGATTATTCCAGAAGAACTTAAAGCTCTGTCGTTTTTTTGTTAACTCACTTCTGCACTACATCAAAGTGAGTATGCTCACATGCAAATATTCATGTTCTCATTCATATTAAAAAGATTGCTTTAGTTGTGCCTATTCATATTTGTTTTATTTTGCTGCAGTTGTAAATGTTAAAAATCCACGGTTATTTATAAGGTTGCAGAAAAATGCTAATGCTATAATTTGTATGCTATAAACATGGACATATTCTGTTTAATCCTTTTCATATGTCAGTGGTCATAAGCCACTTCCTTTAACCACTTGTTTTACAAGTTAAAATCAGTATTTTTTGCAATTTTTTGGAAACAATAAAGTTAGCTCAAGTTTTTCTATAATGTGAAAGATGCTACACAGAGTAAATTGATACCGAACATGTCGTAACGCATTTCAAATTCTGCATGCTCGTGGAATGGGGACAAGCTTTGGTACTTAAAAATCGTCATAAGCGACGTTTTAAAATGTTCTGCAGGTTACCAGTTCAGAGTTACAGAGGAGGTTTAGTTCTATAAATATTGCTTTTGCTCTAACGATCGCAGCGATAACTCACACCCGGACTGGGTGCTTTTAAATGTATTTATTTTTTTATTTTACTTTTTATTTTTACAATGTCCCTTTTTTAAAAATGTTTTTATAACTTTTAATCCTATTACAAGGAATGTAAACATCCTTTGTAATCTAAAAAGGCAGGACAGGTCCTCCTTTTAGTGTGAGATCTGGGGTCAAAGATCTCAGATCTCACATTTACACTTAAAAGCAAAAAACAAAAAATGTGGCCCTTTAAGGCAATTGGGGTAGAAGTGACGTTTGACGTCGCTCCAGTCCTCCAAAGGCATAGAGTCGAGTGGGGGCCATCTTGCCCTCACTCAACTTCCTGCCCAGCAACACAGGGGATTGGATCGTTTTCCCCGCTACCGACGGCTCCAGTAAGTGGGGAGAACGGCCAGGAAGCAGTGGGAGGGAGGTGAGCACCTCTCCTGCCACCCATAAAAGTGATCCTGTGGCGAATCTGCTGCTAGAACCACTTTTATGTCAAAGCGGACCGCCAAATGTGTAAAAAAAAAAAATACTGAGGTTATGGCAGCTATCTGCTGCGATAACACCCTGTATGTAATGTCAAATTAGCGATGTAAATACACGGTGGGCAGTCTGGAAGTGGTTAAAGGGTTAGTTCACCTTTACCAAAATACTGCCTAATGTGCCTATACAGATAAGGGACGTCTTTAGATAAAGCAAACTGTGCAGCTCTGACTATAGGTAAATAATGCCCTTGCTATAGGTTTAGGCCATTTACGTACCTCCTGAAGCCTGACTGGAATACTCCTAGGACAGTGAGTACAAACACCCTTTACCTGAATAGGCAGTTTTTTTTCTAAAGGTGAACTAACCCTTTACTATTAACAGTGCATATACAGGATATGTAGCATTTGGTTTTACAGAAATCATTCATGGTCATGCTACTAATGGCAGCAGTGGGTTGCTTTTGCAGTGTGAGTCTTGAGAACCATAATAAAGCGTGATCTGTAACTTTGATTGCTGCTAATACTTATTCCATTATCTGCACACACCGGAAAGTTTTTTGGGTTTTGTTAGACTGCTTCCTCTTAGCTTACTAATAGCAGAGGAAGGTTTGACTAGGTTCACATCTGTGCGGGTGGTTCCCCTGTTGGCCCTCCAGCTGTTGCAGAACTACAAGTCCCATGAGGCATTGCAAGGCTGACAGTTACAAACATGACTCCCACAAGCAGAGGCATGATGGGACTTGTAGTTCCGCAACAGCTGGAGGGCCGCCCTTTTGACACCCCTGTGTGAGCGGGTCTGCACCTGTTCCTGCAGCCGCAACCACTCACACAGAAAAATGTGCTGGATGCATGCGGGTGCCATTAATGATATGCATATGAGGAAACCTAGCTTACCATAGTTTATTCTGAGAATACAAGTATATTTGGATAAACAGAAAAAAAAAAAAAAAGAATCGTTAAAACGAATTAAACCCAAACCCTTTTCTCCATCTGGAAAGAGTGTAGAAGGGTTGGATCTCTGGCAGTTTTACATTGCTTTTGGGTGTCTTTCAGATATTCCCTATTTCTTAAAACAGGCATTCCCAGTGTTTAGGTTTATGTCCATCACTAACTCACTGTATAGAACTGCTATTTTAGTGAGGGAGAAATTAGTAGCAAAGAGTTTTCTTTACTGATGGTCCAGGTTTTAATCAGTTTGACCCCATAGAAAATGTTCTATTGGTGTGCATCTACTTCTACTAAAGTGATGCTTTCAGGAGTCATTCGATTTGTACAGTGGGCTCCATTCACTAAAGCAGATTGCATGCAGTATTTAGGTGTCAAGGCACATTTTCCCTAAATATTCAATGCAATCCTGAAAATTGTCAATTTACTATGCCGTTTTGTGGTATTTAGAGGTTAAAGCCAATTCACATAATAAAATTAATGTGGTAATTATGTAGTGGTCCAGGCATGCGGTATATGAAGAATGTAAAAATAGAATAGCCAATTTTTTGAGTAATCTCTGCCTTTTTTGGATCAGTTCTCTCAACGGGAATGCATAGAAACCTAAATATGGATCTCATTGGGGTAGATTAATTTAAAGTATAACTAAAGGAAAAACTTGTTTTCTGTTTTGGACAAAGTGGAGGTGGATTACAACACCTGTCCAGTCTTTATTGTTGTCAGTCTTTATTGTTGTCAGTGCCCCTCTTAAAGCGGTAGTATTCCGCTTTTTTACACTTTTACCTACAGGTAAGCCTATAATAAGGCTTACCTGTAGGTACAATTAATATCTCCTAAACCGGCACGGTTTAGGAGATATTTGCAGTGCATGCAGCCGCTCACGCGAGCGGCGCATGCGCTCTGAAGGTCCGGGGGGGGGGGCCTTCAGTTTTGCCTGCCAGAAAATCACTCCCGCGCGCATGTGCGGGAGTGACGTCATCGCGGCTCCAGCCAATCACAGCGTCGATGCCGCCGAACCCAGAAGAGACGGCGAGGGATCATGGCAGCGGCTGCAGCGATGTCCGGGGGTCCGTGTTGGGGCTTCGTTCTAAGGTAAGTAATACATAATGAGCTAGTATGCGATGCATACTTGCTCATTATGCCTTTGTCTTGCAGGTTTTTTTTTGTTTGCGTTTTTGGGTTTACAACCGCTTTAAGGAGATTCATTCTCTCCATTTGTCCTGTTTACCATTATCATTAAAAAGTAAAAGAAAATTTTGGGTTGTCCTCAGAACAGTAATAGAGGGAAAATTTTTCAATGAGCACACTGGTTCTGGTGACTTGGGCAGCCCCAAGGAATTCCTTTAATTTGTAGGGATTTCTAGGACCTATTTCACTTTGTGGTTGGTCCACAAAGCAAAATAGATCCTAGTGTGACCTGTCAGGTTCTGGTGTGAGCACAAGCAATATTACAGTTCATGAGGTGGATCTTCCCACAGTTTTTTCCAAACACGGCGTCAGATTACACACATATATATATATATATATATATATATATATATATATATAATATGGACTATATTAATACTCGCGTAGATTTTTGATATACATTTTTTGTCATATGCAATATTTATTTGGACATTGAGCACTTTATTATTTGCCACATTAAATTGCTGATTAACTTATGTGAAAAGTCACTATAAGTATTTTTGTGCACACTAAGCACTTTATTTATCAGCCATATTCAACAGTCACCATTTTTTGTGTCTTATGTAGTATAACAACATATTTTCCCATTATTCATTGATATTGCAGAATTATTAACGAATTATGGACTGACGTTTTTATTTATCTTGTTATTTATTCATATATTTATTTCACGGTATCGATTAAGAAACCCTCACACCCCATATTAATTTTAAGAGTGATTTTTGCACCAGCGCCCACTTTCTACTTTTTCATTTGCTCATATTTGTGTTTACCACACACTTAACCACTTAAGCCCCGGAGGATTTGGCTGCTCAGACCATGCCCTATTTTGGGATTCGGCACTGCGTGGCATTAACGGACAATTGCGCGGTCGTGCAAACAGCTTTCTTTTGGTGGTATATGATCACCTGTGCGATTTTTATTTTTTTGCGCCACAATTTTGAAAAAATAACAATATTTTTCACATTTTTTTATATGAAATTCCCCCCCCCCCCCCAAAAAAAAATTTAAAATGTAACATTTTAGGCCAATTTGTTTTCTGCTACATATTTTTGGTAAAATAAAATCGCAATAAGCGTATTTTGATTGGTTTGCGCAAAAGTTATTGCGTTTTACTAACTACGGGAAAGGTTTGTCATTTTTTTTTTTAACTAGTAATGGCAGTGATCTGCGATTTATTTTATTTTATATTTTTTTGCGGGGGTTCCAACATTGCGGCGGACAGATCGGACCCTTGACTGACATTTTTGACACTTTTGGGGGTACCAGTGACATTACTACAGTAATCAGTGCTATAAATAGGCACTGTTACAGTAAAAATGACACTGGCATGGAAGGGGTTAACTTTATTGGTGATAAGTGGGTTAAATGTATCCCTAGGGGCGTGATTCTAACTGTCAAGGGGCGTGGCTTGTTAGATCATAACAGAGACTTAGAATAAAAACAAAAAGCAGAGCGCCTCTAAGTGTTATCAGTTTAATTAAAAGGGTAATGCAGGTACAGGAAAACTGCTCACATTTAAAACAGTATAAAATAGCTCATCTGTTAGGTGGTCTGCAGGAACACAGGGGTCCACGGCTGGATGTTAGTAGCTCCAAGAGATGGTGCAGGGGATGCTGAAGGAGGGAGATGTCTGGAGAGCCAAGAGACCAGATAGTAGGATGGTCAGCAGCTTCAGGAAGGTGTTCTGTTCCTCAGGGAGACACCTGGTGAGCCGAGAGACCGTTAGGTAGAATGGCTGTCGGCTTCAGAAGGGCGCCCTGCTCCTCAGTACATCCGGCGCCAACAGATAGGGGAGCCCAGCGTGACAGATCCAGCAGCCAAACGCACAACGCGTTTCCGAGCGTGCGCAGTAGCCTCACAGGGCGTGTGCGCTCCTTTCTCAAGTGCAGTGGCATGACACAGAAGAGCTGAACAAGTTTATAGGAAGCCAGCACTCAAGCTGGGTGGATACAGATGGACTTAAAGTGGCCATTGTAAATGGGCTGGACAGTGGGACCACAATACTTAAAGCGGCAATAAGAAAATAAACACAAAAAAAAAAAATCGCATACAAATGAAATCGCATTAAAAAAAAAAAAAAAAAAAAAAAAAGGTTATTTAACAAGGTAAAAAGACATACATCGGCTCTAATCATAATATGGTGTTAACATCTAGCTCTTCGTTTAAACCCTTGGGTGAAAGTGAATCCAGGGTATAGATCCAAAATGTCTCTCGTTGGCATAATTTGGCAAATCGCCCTGTGAGGCTACTGCGCACGCTCGGAAACGCGTTGTGCGTTTGGCTGCTGGATCTGTCACGCTGGGCTCCCCTATCTGTTGGCGCCGGATGTACTGAGGAGCAGGGCGCCCTTCTGAAGCCGACAGCCATTCTACCTAACGGTCTCTCGGCTCACCAGGTGTCTCCCTGAGGAACAGAACACCTTCCTGAAGCTGCTGACCATCCTACTATCTGGTCTCTTGGCTCTCCAGACATCTCCCTCCTTCAGCATCCCCTGCACCATCTCTTGGAGCTACTAACATCCAGCCGTGGACCCCTGTGTTCCTGCAGACCACCTAACAGATGAGCTATTTTATACTGTTTTAAATGTGAGCAGTTTTCCTGTACCTGCATTACCCTTTTAATTAAACTGATAACACTTAGAGGCGCTCTGCTTTTTGTTTTTATTTTCACTTTCAGAGCTGACTTCTCTCTGCAGCTGAGCTGGCCCTGAGTGTAATCTATTTCAACCATCAACTACACCAGATTAATGACTATACATGAACTGCATACCCCTTGATGCTATATAGGTATGTGTGATGCGCCAACTCTTATCCTGCTATAACAGAGACTTAGGATCCTACAGAGCAGGACCGCATAGGGAGTCATGATCTAAGGGGCCACTCGCGATGTCCTGAGCGAGATCGCGAGTGGCCGGCGGACATCGGAGCCGCCGTTTACACGTGCGGGGATGCCCGTGAACGGGCGGGGGTGGGAGCGCGCCTCCGGTGGCGCACGCTCGCCCCCTACAGGCTCCTGGGCGAGCGACGTAGTACTACGTCGGTTTGCCCAGGAGCGGCTGAATGCCGCAGTAAATATACTGACGGCGGTCGGCAAGTGGTTAAAGGGGCAGCAGATCACTTACCATCTACATTTACATACATTTAAAGACCAGGCGCCTTCTACAGCTTGCATTATTGTAGAGCTGCACGATTCTGGAAAAATTTGTTTTACAATTTTTTGGCTTAGAATAAAGATCACGATTCTGAACTTTTTTATTTTAAAAATATTCAACCCCTGAACATTAGGTCATCAAACAAGATGGCAATAAAAAAAAAAACCCATAATACTCTTCTTCAATCAAATTAAAAGAAATGTAATGTACCCATAGAGAAAACAAAACAAGATAGCACACACTGTCATCTGCCTTATTGTAATACTGTTTGTTCAGACTGTCAGACAGCCAGGTCAGGAATAAAAACACTTGCATCTAATGCACTGACCTTTAAAAGGCAATAAAAAGAGTGTTTAGAAGTCACACTATAAACCTGGTGCTGGAGGACTAATGGGCTAAAACGCTGGGAAAATGTCAAATTGCAAGCCATAAATCCTCTGATATAATTCAAATATAGGATTCGCAAAAATACAAAATCAATAAATCCACATTAAGTTCATAAGAAAAAGTAAACAAAAGTGAAAGAGTCCCATACAGCATGCTCTTGTAAGTGAAAGGTGACTTACAAGAGCACATTGTATTGGCATTGTATTGGACTCTTTCACCTTTTTTTTTTTTTTTATGGACTTCATGTGGATTTATTGATTTTGTATTTTTGAGATTTTTTTTCATACATTGTATGAAATTTGGTCTATATTTTAGAGGATTTATGGGTTGCGTGGTGCACAACTTTTGCATATCAGTAGAAAGTCGTGCATTTGGACTTTTATAAGTAGCAGGACCTTCAATAGTATTTAGTATACACTTCGCTTTTCTGGATGAGCGCAAAAAACATATTTTTTTTTTATATAGATCATAAAAGTAAATTAGGTCCTCAAACAATTAACATGTGGGAGCCAGGAGGTAAAACACTATGCATCTGCGGCAGCACCCTTTAAGAGTGAAGCAGTTAACAGACGGAAACGGCAGGGGAGCCAGACAGAATGCAGTGATAATGGGTTTAATATGACACACACAGTAAAAATTGGCAGCTCACATTTGAGTAGATAAAAAGCATGTACTAAATCATACGACAGGCATCAAGGTTGCGGTGTCCCTGGGACCTCTGTCTGAAGAAAAAATTGTGGTACCGCCCATCCACAGCATCATGTTTTCCTGCTAATGTCTGTTCCAGTATCGGCGCCATTTGCATTCCATGCTGGCTCCACTGTGACCGTCGACTTTCCCTCCAATCCAGGCTGCCTTACCATCCCGCGACAAGACACCAATGCCAGCATCCCGGGGACACCCTTGATCCCAGCTGTGTGATTTAGTACATACATGCTTTTTGTCTACTCAAATATGAGCTGCCATTACTGTGTGTCTTAATAAACCCATTATCACTGCACTTAGTACTGGGTCTGCGTCTGTGTGTTCTGATAGTGAGGATGATTCCTCTTCCACTACAGTTGCGCATGAAAAGGTGCTGGTGGATGCATTGATTGTATCAGTGCAAGAAACTTTAAAATTGGAGGAGGCAGCTACATCTGCGTCGGCTGCTGCAGTTTGGTACCCGCAGAACCTTCAAGGTGGCAAAGGTATTCCCCTTTCCCGCCTATTTCGACAACATTATCGCAAGTCAGTGGGGTTCCCCCCAAACACACTGTCAGGGTCCCTAAGCACTTTGCTAGATGGTATCCATTTGAAGAGTCACTGCTAGAAAAACTTACAGTATCACCCGTGGTGGACACTTAGGTTTCCAGGTTAAATAAAGCCACCCTCCTTCCGGTGGAGGACTCCCCGTCCTTTAAGGGCCCTTTTGACAAGAGAGCTGAATATCTGGTACAATACCTTTTCACCATAGCCGGTTCCATTCTGCAACCAGTGTTTGCCATAACCTTGGTTTCACAGACGTTAAACGGAATTGGCTAAGCTCCTGCGCCAGGATTTGGAAGGTGGACAACCTCCTCCTGAGCTGGCAGACCTGTTTGTTCAGGGGTTGCAGTATATCTGTGATGCCTCTCTGGATGCCGACCCCTTAGCCTGCAGGGTGTCCGTGACGGTGGTGACTCTGCGCCGCATGATATGGCTGAAATACTGGTCTGTAAACCAGTCTTCCAAGAAGGTATTGACTGATCTCCCTTTTGTAATAGACCACTTGTTCGGTGCTTCCATGGAGGATATCATTAAGGGTCTTACAGGAGGTAAGAGTACTCTGCTTCCACAGTCTGCCAGGAGTAAAGAGACTCATCGCAAAGGTGGGCCTTTCTTCTTGGCCCACAAGCGGTCCTCGTCCTTCGGGATCTAAGGACCAGGGATCAAAATCCACCCGTAACCCCGCAGCGAGTTCCAAGAGGCCCTGGCTGGGTAGGTCGAGAGCGGGCCTCTCCATGACCGCAGACAAGCTTGCTTCTGCCAGAAGGGGTGCCCTCAACCATACTTAGGGTGGGGGGACATCTTTGCTTCTTTCCGGATCCGTGGACCTGCTGGATTCAAGACAAATAGGTCCACGAGTTGATTTGGTACGAGTACAAGATGGAGTTTCGATCCTTGCCTCCAGCAAGGTTCTTTTTTTCGAATCTACGTTTGTCCCCAGATCATGTACAAGGTCTTCTTGGGGCGGTACAGGATCTGCTCTCACAGGGGGTCTTTGTACTGGTTTCGGAATCGGAACACTTTCAGGGGTTTTATTTGATTACTGTTCCCAGGAAGGAAGGCAAGGTCCATCCTATTCTGGATCTCAAGGTTTTGAACCGCTTTGTGCGGGTTGAGAAATTTCTAATGAAATCCATTCGCATGGTGGTGGCTTCCCTTCATATCCCAATATATTGGGCATCAGAATTTCCTTCGCTTTGTCATTGGCGAGGAGCACTAGCAATTTGTGGCATTACCCTTTGGTCTTGCCTCGGCTCCTTGGATGTTTACAAAAGTGTTGGCCCTGGTCTTGGCTTTACTGAGGCAGAAGGGGATTGCGGAGCTGGGGTACCTGGATGATCTTCTGCAAGCAGAGTTTCTGAATGGCCTGAAAGACAATCTGGACATTTTGGTGCAAACTTTTAGTGCAAGAGTTCGGATGGAAACTGAATTTCCAAAAATCTGTTCTGGTTCTGTCCACAAAATTGGAATATCTGGGCCTGACTGTATTTGTTATTTTTGACAGGTGAGCTTCAGTTGTTCCTGGTTAAGCTCATGTTTTGCCTGGTTGGCTATGTTTAGCCTTTGGGAAGTGCATTTTTTCTTGCTGTGTTATCCCCACCCCTCATATTGACATTGCTTTGCGACGTCCCATCAGTCAAGAAGATCTGGAGCTGTGTCTGTCAATGGACGAAAGAGAAAACTGGATTTTTGTCTTACCGTAAAATCCTTTTCTCTGATCCTCATTGACTGACACAGCACCCGCCCCTCTATTGAGTTGGGTTTATGTTCCACTGCTTGTTACAAAACTGAAGTCCTATAGCAGGAAGTAGGAGTATACCCCCTGTGATTGCCCTATAGCCGTGGCCAAATAATTTTTCCGTCTAGTGTCCTACTCCAATGAAGAGCAGCATTACCTCATCAGTCAAGAAGATATGGAGCTGTATCCATCAATGAACATCAGAGAAAAGGATTTTACTGTAAGACCAAAATCAGTTTTTTCATTTTGGATAGAGTAATGGAGGGTTAGAACCCCTGTCAATTTTGTTTTTTTGCCAACAAGAATAAAAAGGACCCGCAATGCCATTTCATATTAGAGTACACCTCCATCCCAATTAAATACATAGAAAAGGAGAAGATTGCCCAGCGGGACTTTATATGAGGTGGACCCAATAGTCATAATACTCAAATTGAAATGTATCTTGTTTATTGTGTACAACCAATATACAAAAGTAATACAACATGAATATTTGACATACACAAAACATAACATTTTCATACAAATATATTAAGATGTCTCAAGATGCCAAATCATGGAACAGAAGGACCCCTGTGTTCACGGCAAGTGAGCATTGCTTCTATTCCATGATTTGGCGTCTTGAGACATCTACAAGCAGGGTTGCCAATCTTTGGGTTTCAGCTGTCCCCACCCAGCCTTTAATAGGCTGGACAGCACACACACCACTGAGGTCCTACTTTTTGGATTATGATTAACAAAAGAACCCTTCCTGACACCTCTGAACAGCATTCCTCAGTGATTTGTCTGAGCATTCTAATTACCTGTTTTTAATACCATGCGGGCAGGCTTAGAATTTCAAACCAACACAGCAGAATATACCACTATCCAAGGTCACCCCGGAAGGAGTAATCACTGTCACTCCGAAACGCATTGGGTCCTCACCCTGGAGTTTTATGGTCACTATTCACCTGCTGATGTGATGTATTGTATTTAGCTTGCCATTTTTTAACTTTATATGTAAAAAAATGTTTCAATAAATGCTATTTTCATATAAGTTTGGTATTGTTCATATTAAGTTAAATTTTTCATGAGTGCCTAAAAAGTCCCACAACCAGGGGAATTTCTCTATCTGCAATTCATACCCGGGATGTGGCACCTTTAGGAGCAATCCAACACGAGCACACTTTGTAAGTATATCAATCAAACACCTGGCCAGTCTCTAAATGAAAAAGTATACATGTGGGTAAGTGAGCAGCTACTTCCTGTAGGGTGGCAGCCAACAAATGATAATGGTCATATATATTAAATGTATCTGAGACATGAATATGGACCAGGGAATAAAAAGAAATAACCAAAGGGTGAAGAAAGTGCCCAGGTGGATAAAAGTAAACCAAGTGGATAAGGATGAAAAGATGAAAAGATTGTTGTAAGACTGAGTAAAACCAATAAAAATAAATCTCCATAGAGTGCATATGTGAAGTGATGAAATAAAGACATGAGAAAAAGAAAAGTGGAGAAAAAGGGAGAAAAAGAGGTGGAGAGTAAATGGAAAGTGTTGTGAACAAATATAGCAAGGTGGCTGTGTGCTTACCATAAAGAAATGAATGCTGTTGTTTGGTATCCACCCTGTGTTTAAAGATTGGACTGTCTGTGATCACTCATCCTCACCTTAGATGTTTTACAAAGCATTGTGGGTCCCGCCCTCAACGTCATGCCGTATGGAAGCACTGGTTTTAAGCACAATGACGCGGCTATATTTGTGAGTATGTTTCCCCACATGGGTTCTGTTTTTGAGTATTCATACTCCAATAGCCATCAATCCGTCATGTCTATAATACAATTATAATAATTTCTTTTCAGACTTGCCTGCACACTTACACTCCTGACGAGTGGGCAATGCGACCCACGAAACGTGTGTCGAGTTTCAAGATATTTGTATTGATGTGCATACTGTTACTGCTATGAGATATTTTATTATATTTGTATGACCATGTTATGTTTTGTGTATGTCAAATATTCATGTTGTATTACTTTTGTATATTGGTTGTACACAATATACGAGATACATTTCAACTTGAGTATTATGACTATTGGGTCCACCTCATATAAAGTCCCGCTTGGCAATCTTCTCCTTTTCTTTGTTTTTTTTTTTTGCCATCAGTGTTTGGGGGGGGGGGGGGGGGGGTGTTTATCTTCATTTACTGTCCGGTAGACAAAACAGGAAGTGATAGGAAATCCCTGTAAATAATGGAATTCCTTGGGGGTCCCCATGGGAAAATCCCCCTCTATTACTTTTCTGTGGACAATCCAAAATTTTCTTTTCATTTCACTTAAAATGATAATTGTAAACAGTTCAAATAATGATGGCAAATCTCCCGAATGGAGCAGTAAAAACGATTAGGTGTTCTAATCTCTCTCCACTCAATCCAAGACAACATTTTTTTTTCTCTTACGTCCTCTGACAGTCACCGCCGCCTCTAAGTCATCACTGTTGGGTATTGACTTCCGCTCCGCAGGAGTAGCTAGGCATAAAGACTTAGTCAAAAGAACAAAGGCATTTGCATATACACACCCATGGGGGCTGTCCCATCTGGTCAATACCCCCCTGCAGTGACCACTCCCAACTCAGTTTCATTCTGCCTAGCGTATTGGGCCGAGACTCCTGTCCCGGCAATCTCAGCAGTTCACATTCTGGGTGTGGAGAATTGGCAGGCCGACTATCTGAGCCACCAGACCCTGGACCAGGGGGAATGGTCCCTACACCCGGAGGTCTTCCAAATGCTGTGTGCGAAGTGGGGATCCCCGGACGTGGATCTGTTCGCATCTCGGCTAAACCGAGGTGGAAAGGTTCGTGGCAAGAACGCGCGATCCGCTTGCGGACGCCTCGGATGCGTTAGTGGCCCCTTGCCATCAGTATCGTCTAATGTATGCCTTTCCTCCGATTCAGTTGCTGTCCAGATTCCTCCGCAGGTTAGTCTCGGAACCGCACCTGGTGATTCTGGTGGCTCCGGACTGGCCACGCCGGTCCTGGTACGCCGACGTTGTTCACCTGGCAGTGGCGCCTCTGTGGCGACTGCCTCTGCGGGAAGATCTCCTGTCTCAGGGTCCGATCTTCCATCCTGCTTTACAGTTGCTGGCTTTAACGGCCTGGCTGTTGAGACCCAGGTCCTGAGGGACAGGGGGCTCTCCTCTGAGGTCATCCCTACCCTTGTCAAGGCTAGAAAAACCTCCTCTGGTAAAATCTATTACCGTACCTGGAAGGCTTATTTCGCCTGGTGTGAGTCCAGGGGGTTCTCCCCTCGCTCGTACTCGGTGTAGAGAGTGTTGGCCTTCCTCCAGTCTGGGGTGGACCAGCGCCTGGCACTGGCCACAATCAAGGGCCAGGTGTCCGCACTGGCCATTCTTTTCCAACGCCCCGTGGAGTCCCATTCTCTGGTTCGCACCTTCATTCAAGGTGTGCGACATTTGGCTCCTCCCAGGAAGGAGCCCTTACCTCCATGGGACTTGAACTTGGTTCTGTCCGTGTTACAGCGTGCTCCCTTTGAAAACATTCGGGATATATCGTTGCCTCTGCGGTCTTAGAAGGTTGCCTTTTTGGTGGCGATCACTTCGGCTCGCAGGGTGTCGAAACTGGCAGCGTTATCTTGCCGTTCTCCATACTTGGTGATTCACCGTGATAAGGTGGTCTTGCGTACGCATCCCTCCTTTCTTCCTAAGGTGGCCTCTGAGTTCCACATTAATGAGGACATTGTCCTGCCTTCGCTTTGTACGAAGCCTAAGCATCCTAAGGAGGTTGCTCTGCATTCCTTGGATGTTGTAAGGACGATCAGGGTTTACCTGTCGTCTACGGAATCCTTTCAGAAGACAGATTCACTCTTTGTCCTTCCTGAGGGACCTCGGAAGGACATGGCTGCATCTGCAGCGACTATTGCCAAATGGATCAGACAGACCATTGAACAGGCTTACGTCTTGAAGGAACGGGTTCCACCCTTCCCTGTTAAGGCGCACTCTACAAGATCTATGAGTGCGTCCTGGGCCTATTGGCATCGGGCCTCGGTGGCCCAGGCGTGCAAGGCTGCGACTTGGTCGTCGGTGCACACTTTTTCTAAGTTCTACAAAGTAGATGTTCTGGCATCAGCTGATGCTTCCTTTGGCCGCAAGGTTCTCAGTGCGGCAGTGCCATGAAGGACCCTTGTTTTATTATGGGTCCCTGGCTATTCGTATTTGCTTTCCTGGGCTGTTGCTCCTGTTGAGCTTTGTTTTCTGTTGCCCAGAAGGTTCTCTTACGGTGCATGTAAGATTCCTTTCTCTGATGTGGGTACTGCGTTGCCTTTTCTACGGTTGCGTCTCCCACCCCTCATGTCTATACTGTTTTGGGACATCCCAACAGTGATGACTTAGAGGCGGCGGCGACTGTCGGAGGACGTAAGAGAAAACTGAATTTTTGTAAAATCTTACCTGTAAAATTCCTTTCTCTGAGTCCTCCGACAGTCGCCGCCCCCGCCCCTCTTTTTGGAGTTGTCCTTTTTACCTACTGCTTTGCTACCAAACTGAGTTGGGAGTGGTCACTGCAGGGGGGTATTGACCAGATGGGACAGCCCCAATGGGTGTGTATATGCAAATGCCTTTGTTCTTTTGACTAAGTCTTTATGCCTAGCTACTCCTGCGGAGCGGAAGTCAATACCCAACAGTGATGACTTAGAGGCGGCGGCGACTGTTGGAGGACTCAGAGAAAGGAGTTTTACAGGTAAGATTTTACAAAAATTCATTTTTTTTTTTTTTTAATTTTATTTTCATTTTATATTCAACATTTCTAAAGATATTTTGTATTTACTCATTTTAACTTAGTTGTTAATGCAATACATGTGCCCTGTGAAAGCAGTTTCCCTTTTATGGGTGTTCAAGTCACCTTTTTTCTTTTGTATTAATATATATACTGACTTTTTCTATGGTTTAAAGCATTTTACCCCTTTTTTTTAGCATCAAAAATTCATATCTCATGGTTTTATGTGATAAATACAGCATATTTCAGAAAAATGCCACATGCGTTTTTTTTTTTTTTTTTGTGAATGCCAAAAAACTTTTCGGAAAAAACGAAACGGTATTTTACCGCATTTCTTAAATACTGCTTTGTGAATGGAGCCCACTGTCTTGATTCATTGTACTGTCCTAATTGTACTGTATTTACTATATTTGTCAGACTGTGTTAGCAAAGGGGTAATTATTTTTGGCATTTTATTCATGAGCACATTCGCAATATTGCCAAACCCTGTACTGTCTTAGAAAATTGTCGAGTGTCAAATCACTGGATTTGCCTTCAAAGTGAAGCATTTGGGAAATTGTTTTACATTAGTGATGCAAAAAAATATTAACCGCTTGCCGACCGCCGCAAGTAGATTTACTGCGGCGGTCAGCCCCTGCCAGGCAGAGTGACGTTAATTAACGTCACTAGCCTGGGAGGGTCTGGGGAGCGTGTGCGCGCCCCCGCGCGGTCACGGACCCCCCCCGCGCGTGACACCAGCGGACCCGATGTCCGCCGGCCACTCGGCAATCGTCGGGGGAGAGGGAGAAAGTCAGGCGGCTTGTGTAAACAAGCTGCCTGTCATTCTCCTCGCTGTAAAGACACTGATCACATGGATCTACTATGTAGATCCGTTGATCAGTGTCCTTACAGCTAGAGCCACAGCCAATCACAGTAAGAATCACGCCCCTAGGGACACACAGCCCCTCCCTCCCAAATAAAGTTAACCCCTTCACTGCCAGTGTATTTTTACAGTAACAGTGCATATGTATAGCACTGATTTCTGTAGTAATGTCACTGGTAACCCCAAAAGTGTCAAAAATGTCAGTCAAGGGTCCGATCTGTCCGCCGCAATGTCGCAGTACCGCAAAAAAAATCGCAGATCGCCGCCATTACGCGTTAAAAAAAAACAACAAACATGACAAAAATCTTTCCCTTTGTTAGTAAACGCGATAACTTTTGCGCAAACCAATCAAAATACGCTTTTTGCGATTTTTTTTTACCAAACATAGGTAGGATAAAACAAATTGGCCAAAAATGTTAAAAATTTTTGATTTTTACATTTTTTTGGGGGGGAATTTCATATAAAAAAATGTGAAAAATATTGCTATTTTTGCAAAATTGTCGCTCTTTTTTTGTTTATAGCGCGTGATCAAAAAATCGCACAGGTGATCAAATACCACCAAAAGAAAGCTCTGTTTGTGGAAAAAAAAGGACGTCAAATTCGTTTAGGTACAGCGTCGCACGACCGCGCAATTGTCCGTTAAAGTCACGCAGTGCCGAATCGCAAAATACCCCCTGGTCTTTTAGCAGGAAAATCCTCCGGGGCTTAAGTGGTTAAAGGAGAGGATTATCAAACCCTACACGCCTGTAAACTGAAGTCTGCACCTAAAATTGATGTCAATCGAATTCGTTTTTTTTCAGACTCTAATCTTTTAAAACTTAGTACTGTATTTGAACTAGGTGTAGGTTATGCCAGTTGCTTCTGCCAAAAAAAAGTTCTGTACTTGGAATGTATGATTTATTTTTACCTTTCGATAAACAATGTGAGATTTTAAATTAATAAATTGTAATTTATTTCAGGAATTTATGCCTTTTTTGTCTGAATCTTGTGTTCATCTACATTATTTATATCTTCAGATATATAGGTAAGAATATTTTCCATACAGATCAAACAAATACCTATTTTCAGCTTTGGTGTGTTGTATTCTTTGCTATGGCTTTAAGCTGGCTATAGATGGATCTCTTTTTTTTTTTTAATTAGCCTGTGGACTGAAAGAAATCCCCCCCCCCCCCCTCTTTATCCAAACACAACAGCTCAGAGGGAGAGATCGCTGTACTAACATTGGATCGTTAGTACAGCAGCTTCGACCGAAGCTGATGTTTTGTTTTTGTTTTTTTTCATCAACCTAGCGTAAAAAAACTCGGTGTGTACAGGATTTATAATTATAATAAAATGTATTAAAAACAAAACAAAAATTTATACATAACCCCTGATGATGCCCTGCACGTATAGTATTTGTAAACCATGATTGCACCACACGTGAGGTAAAAGCAGTCATTCTAGCACCATTTTTTCCTGAAATTGTGTTTGATAAACAATACAGCAAATATTGTGCAACATAAAAATTTGCATCCTTTAATTCTACAAGGCCTCTGCTTTCAGAAAATGTATAATGTTCTAAGGGTTTTAGGTAATTTAATTGCCAAAAATGCAGATTTTTAAATGTACCGTAATGCAAAACATTTAAAAAAATGCTCTTCTCTTGGGGTTATTCCTCCAATGCACAAGGCACACACTATCAGCTGTATTTGCAGCTTACGCATTTCTTTCACTTCAGTTTCTATTCATTATTCTTCTAGCTCGTAATCCTGAATGGGCAGGAATATTTTGATATACATCAATGTGTACCACTTTCGAAAACATTTTTGTAAAATGTTACCTTTAGTACTCAATTACTGTATTATTACTGTGCAATAGAAGATGGTGGAACAATGTAAATAAGTATTATTTTAGTAATCAAGTGTTACTTAAAAAGAAACCAAACTATTCAAATGCAAACAGGATATGGGTCCCAGAAAAGTGGGGTTTAAATACAGCCAGCACTCAGAGAAGAAAATTATATAAAAACTTCAAAAGTTTATTGTATACATATAAAAAAAACAGAAAAAGGACTGGATTTGAGTCTATTAAAATGCAGACATATATAGGACACAACAAAGGTCAGTCATCTGTGCCATAGCCCAGTTACCAAATCCGCTAGTGAGCATACAGTAGAGCCAATGGATAGCGATTTGGAACCGATAATCCCAACATCTTTCGGAAAATGAATTTCCTTCTTCAGGGGAGATAACAAAGGATATGTCTGTCTATTGAAAATGGTAAATATACAAAATCAATCATACATACAAAAACAAAAAAGTGTCACAGTCAAGATTCAAAGTTATCTATGCATGTGTAAATCTAAATATGGTGCTTAGATGTCCCTACACATAAATATAATCTATATATATATATATATATATATATATATATATATGCATATACAGACTTACCCTAGGTGTGTCTGTATAAATCGTGGTGGAAATAGCGTCAATTCCAGCATGGATTTCAAGGGGGAGAAAAATCCTCACTTTAGATCTTCAGTGTCTCCCATATGGGAATCATACTGGGATATAAGTGGCGATATATGGGGAGTCCAGGGAAAACCTCTAATTCCATATATAAAGTGATATTGTGCAAAAATGGAAGAGGGAAATCAATCCTAGAGGCAAACCGCGTGGTATCATGCCAGCATGATAGGGAGGGAGAGGGATCCGCAGAGGGTCAGGCCCCTCCAGGAATAACAACAACGTCCCACAAGGATCACGCAAAAGGTGAGGCCAATCAGGGAAATCCCCAGGAAGCTAGAAAAACATTAAAGTAAAATAATGTCAAATACAAAATGGAGAGAACCCCATGATTTATAAAATATTCAGGAATGGGGGATAAAGGGATCAATAAGATGTTCTCCCGAAGGGCTTACCTAAGTCCACCGGAGCACAAAATACGTAATCCTCTTGATCCCTCAGGATCAAATTGTAGCCTGAGGGAAAAAGAGAGGACCGAGCCTATTTATAATCCTAATATATCAGCTGTGAACGGGAGTGGCCAATGGTCATAGATCCTCCATTGGCCCTTACTGTTCCTCAGTATGGTGGACTCCAGGTGTGGGGTAATAGGTAATTACCTATGTAATTGTGTAATAAATGTGAGTACTGGCTGTATTTAAACCCCACTTTCTCTTACGTCCTCTGACAGTCGCCGCCGATCCATATGAGCCTTCACTATTGGGTAATGGCGCCCTCGGCAGGAGTAAGCTAGGCAGATAGAAATGTTAATACAAAACATTTCTATACTTAGACACACCTCTAGGGGCCGTCCCCAGCCATTATCCTGATCCAGTCAAAACTGGTCCTCAGTTTTATGCTGTTTAGCTTAGGAGTAGGCTAGCTTTTCTAGCCGGGGCCTAGTGTCTCGGTTTTTCTTTCTGTTTGTTTCTGACAATATGTATTTCTCTTATGTCCTCCGACAGTCGCCGCCCACTCATACAGTCTTCACTTATGGGGTATTAACTACATAGTCACACCCATGGGGGCTGTCCTTCTAGTCCAATACCCCCCTGCAATAGCCATCCCACTTCAGTTTGTCTTCTGCCTAGCTTAGGAGTAGATAGGCTTCCCTGTGCTGAGGCTACAGTCTCAGCCTTTTCTCTTCTTATGATTTATTTTCAAAGATGTCATTTTTTCTTTACATTGCTAGCGGTTTATTTTACCAGCACTAGTTAGTGGATCTTTGGATGAAGACGGCGTCTGCGGAGCTGGGAATCGGACTGACCGTCCTGGTTTTCCAGGACAGAGGGTCAGATGGAACCCCAGCCCGCCATCCGAGCACATGTCGGCGGCAGTCTTGCCGAAGCCTCCCATTAGTTTCAATAGGCATCCATTTTCCCTTGGCCTGCAGCTTACTTCAGCCTCCAGCGGTGACATCACTTCCTCCTTTCTCACGGAGCCGACCGAAGGAGCTGGTAACACACTGTGGGGTGTCTGTCCTGCTGTTCCTTTCTTTTCCTGCCTTGTGCATTCTTCCTGGTCAGTTTTGTCCCTGCGAGGGGGCTGTGTGTCACAGTCTCAATATCGGTGTGCTGTGGGGTCCACAGCGCTCTTAAAGGGCCAGTTCAAAAAAAAAACAAAAACATTTTATTTCTGATATGGAATCCCAGGACAGCAAGTTTCCTCCAGCTCTGGTGGGGGATTCAGGGTCCTCTGAATCCTCTTCAGTCACTAATTTGGCTGCTGTTGTGGCAACTTTGGTGTCAAAAATGGATGTGCTGATGTCTGAACGTGCTGCTAGGAAAAGGCCTAGAATTTCCTTTTCTTCTGATTCTGAGTGTGATATGGTTGCTGTAGGTAGCGTGGCTCTTTTGGGGTCTCGCTTTTCTCGGGACCCGCTAGAGTCTGAGGGGGAGGCGGAGGTTACAGTGGTGGATGACTCCCCCCCCCCCCCCTCGGGTCACCCGCGGAACGCGCAGCTATGGATGAGTTGATCCTAACGGTGAAGGAAACACTACATTTGGAGGGTGAGCCCACTCCTTCTTGCGTTGTCCTCTTTTGGCACACACAGAACCCGTAAGACGGCACAGGTTTTTCCTTGCCCCGCAGAGTTTCACCATAAGGTGAATATAGGAATAAAAGATTTTCTCCTCTGAATGAGATTTTGTGGGCAAAAAAAGGGATTAAACGTGTACATAAAAATATCATAATTTTATTCAAAAATACATATACCAATTACAACATGATAAAAATACATGTAGTGGGGCACTGAAGCTCCCACACATGAATGAACAATAATGCACACAATATAGAACCCCTTAATAGAGTAAGGATCCAATCCAACGCGTTTCAAACATAGTGAGAACTACTGGTTCTGTTCTTCCTCAGGGAAAAATCCCAACTCTACAAATAAAAACATATAATAACAGTTACATACAACCCGCATACACATCTATACGTGGGTAATGACAGTATATGTATGACTATTATACTCAGACTGACCAGAAGGGGGGAGACAAAGAAAGATGGAAAAACCCCCATGAGGTCCTTCCTCCAAAGAAAAACGTGTGTAAAAACTATCAACTGGAAAAGATTCCAGATACATGCATCCAAGTCCTCATGAGGTAAGGTGGCTCCATATTCTACTGTAGGGCCGCAGGGTATAGGTAAAGCAATTCCCAAATGGACGGCACTGTAATCAAGAATATATGTGTATATAGTAAACGGCAATAATTACAACACAAATTATTGCATATTGTCCTTAATACTATTCGTCTCTGGATCATTAGTTCAACAAAAAAACTTCAGCATATATAATGGTGCATCATAAAAGAAAACACCAGTGCTGATATCAAATGCACTTGGATACCTAGTCTCCACAGAAGAGACTGCATAGCCTATCAATGTATCAAAAGATATAAATACATGGTGTCTGTACTTACAGGGGAGAAAAAGATCCCAAAGGTGCAAATATCCAGAGACCGTGCAAGTTTCCTGGTAGCAGATGAATAATCCAAAAGGAGGCTGCAATTGGCAACCCCACAGAAGTGCTGAAAATTCCAAAGAATGGAACACCCTCTAGTCGAGGGGCTCCCCTAGGAATGGTGCCGTCCTCAAATGGGGCACCAACACGGGAAATCGCGTTTGGTACACCTCACTTCCGCCGGATATGGCATCATGATACGGCGCCAAACCGGAAGTAGTAGCCGGAACTGTCAGAATCGGCCGGCGCCGCAAAACAGCGGCTCTCTCCGATCATGTGACACTGAACCGAAGAGGACCAATGGCCGCCGGCGCGGGTGCTGACACCAGGTCCAGGAGGGAGAAGGATCCCCCTCCTAGATCCGGATAACGTAGTCACCTCATCACACTCAAGGCACGGGAAGGTGAAACGCCAGCCACCCGCGCCGGACAGGAAACAATGGAGCCAAAAACACACCCCAAAAGAGGACAGCAAAGCAATAAAAAAATAAATATATATAGCCAATATTTGGGAATAAAGGAAGAGGAAAGGACCCCCTAAACTCAATCCAGCACAAGGACTGGAGATAAATGTCCCCCAAAGGTGGTCAAAGCGTCTGGATACGGGGTCACATGAGCCCAACCTATAAGATTATAGCAAGGTGGTATACTGGTATAAACAGAGGGATGGTATTTCTCCGCATAAACCTCACATATATATGCGAACAGGTAGCATGCAGATGCTAGAACAATAAATATTGACATATGTACAACCTTTTTTCCTTTTGGATTATTCATCTGCTACCAGGAAACGTGCACGGTCTCTGGATATTTGCACCTTTGGGATCTTTTTCTCCCCTGTAAGTACGGACACCATGTATTTATATCTTTTGATACATTGATAGGCTATGCAGTCTCTTCTGCGGAGACTAGGTATCCAAGTGCATTTGATATCAGCACTGGTGTTTTCTTTTATGATGCACCATTATATATGCTGAAGTTTTTTTGTTGAACTAATGATCCAGAGACGAATAGTATTAAGGACAATATGCAATAATGTGTGTTGTAATTATTGCCTTTTACTATATACACATATATTCTTGATTACAGTGCCGTCCATTTGGGAATTGCTTTACCTATACCCTGCGGCCCTACAGTAGAATATGGAGCCACCTTACCTCATGAGGACTTGGATGCATGTATCTGGGATCTTTTCCAGTTGATAGTTTTTACACACGTTTTTCTTTGGAGGAAGGACCTCATGGGGGTTTTTCATTCTTTCTTTTCTCCCCCCTTCCCCCCTTCTGGTCAGTCTGAGTATATCAGTCATACATATGCTGTCATTATAGAAAGACAAGGGTGACCAGCGCTATGGAAGTGTGTAGATAATATAGAATAGACAGGTGTAAGCTGCCAGCAACAAAACCCCGAGGGGTTAAGATAATTGAAAGTGCAAAAGAAGTTGCCCCGGCGCTACCTCTAAGTGACACCTTGTCACTTTAAAATATATGTGCCATAGTGTGAATGATTGGAAAAGCAGTGAATAAAAATAAATATAAATAAATAGTGCACATATAAAATTGAATAATCCTTTTGTGAACAAGGATATTTCTTTGTGACCACTGTGAGAAGGTGCTCGTGTGCAAGTTTCAAATAAATAAATAAATGAGCTGAAAAGATAGTGATGAAATTTTTATTCCAATCAATAAATAGATTAAATGAATTCAGTGCAATAAATAAATTAAATGAATTTAGTGCAATAAAAGACAAATAAATAGTGCCACTGGATAGTGTGCCAGTGTGAAATTATAATATTGCTTGTAGAAGGTGCCAGTGAGGCAAGTGAAAGGAAGAAAATCCCACTGTGAGAAAAAACAATGAATGAAGGTTGCATACACTAGCGTGGCCACTAGATGTCGCAACTACAATACGACCTGTTTGGTAGTATTTGCTGGATTAGGTGAGCACAGTCATGGGGGTTCCTTCTCCACGGCGAACAGGTATTGCCAGTTGATGTCATGTAACATAAGAAAAAGGGAACCCCATTTGTGCAGTAAAATAAGCGGCAGTAGAAAAAAGCATAGACACACTCACGGTGTAGGCTGATAGCGATCAGTTGCGGTCTCCCGGGAAGCTTCCGTGTTCCACGGTCAGATGCTGTTGAAACCGGGTCCATTGCGTCATACGTCACTTCCGGTTTCAACAGCATCTGACCGTGGAACGCGTAAGCTTCTCAGGAGACCGCAACTGATCGCTATCAGCCTACACCGTGAGTGTGTCTATGCAAAGGTGTTTCTCTGTCGCTCATTGACAGACGTAGTCCTCTTTGATTAACAACTCGGGTTATACTGCCCTCTACAGGAGTAGGACTAGACAGGAAAGAAAACGTTCTGGCCACACCCTAGGGGCAGTCCCAGAGGGTATATCCTCTCACTTCCTGCTACAGCAAATCAGTTTTTTTCTGTCTAGTTAGGAGTAAGGACCTAGATTCCTTGCTAGGATCTTCGGTCCTGGCAGGATTTTTTTCTTAGATTTTTTAGACAGCTTTTTTTCTCCAGTTTCCTGTGAGATCTTCAAGCAAGTAAGCTGGAACTGGGCGACGGGCTGGATGTTGAGATCCAGTGGTCACCCCAGTTCAGCCTACGAGTGCGTGCAGGCCATAGCTCCGCGCTGGGTCGGCCGCGACATAGTCTCACTGGACGGGGACTGACCCTGCGAGTTAAACGTCTCGCCTGGACGCCAATGACCAACAGAGTCACGGCGTCCGTATTGGTCGACAGCCCCCCCACCCCGGTGGAGAGGGGTTCTGTCAGGAGTTGGCGCCCGCCTGGTTCCGGTATGGTGAGTAGTATGTTCCCCCTCTCCCCCTGTCGGGTTTGTGGTGGACGCGGGCCCCTCTCTGGGATGGTAGGATGGATCTCCCCTCTATCCTATAAGAAGTCACAGATCCCCCAATTTGAGTGTGATTTTTGTGAAAAATAACCAGGAGGCTTGGTTTGGGAGCTGATGATCTAAAGTCATTGTAAGTCTGTAAGGATGACTGAAGTCAGTGGCAGCACTAAAAGGGGCGTTACTATTGAAGTAAGAGGTATCCTACCTGTCAGAGGTACACAGGCTGATGCCTATGCCTGAGTACTGCAGTCCAGATCGCCATTCCTCCAGCTTCCACGGGCTGCACAGCACAGTTTTGTGGCATCTCCCGACGACCCACGGACCGCATGCGGCCCGCCAGGGTCCTGTACCGTTGGCCAGGCTTATCACCATCCAGGGTGAAGTTTGTGGGGCCGATGCACTCCCGCAGGCCGCTAGGCCGAATACAGCAGGCCGCTGCTAGCCGCTATCCTAACAGGCCGCTGCCATTGTCTTGCAGATCACACGAGGCCGCCATATTGGCGTAGCCTCGTGTCTCCAGCATGGGGGCAGCCATGTTTGAGGTGACCAAACACCTCGTGGAGCCAGGGGGAGGCGCCGAAAGGCGTGTTAAGGGGCGGAGCCGCCTCCTTTACCCAGGAAAAAGGGCCAAAGACTTCCTGTCTAACAGGACAGCACTGAGCAGGCTGATAGAAAACTTCTGTGCATCAGGGATGAGCCTTGGGGTCTCTCTCTCTCTGTGGGGTCCAAAAAGGCAGGTAACACTGAGGGGCGCTGTTGCGCTGGGGGATTACAAAAAAAAAAAAAAAAGTTTTTTACTTTGTCATTTTTTTTTTTTTTGTCGCTGGCAAATGTCTTGTATAATCATTGACCCTGCCGCATATGTATCCCCACCTGATCCCCTCAAGGTGGCCGCAGGACCCTCCAGTACCCCACTTGTTTTAATGCATTTTCGGCAGTTTTGGAGTCTTTGGTATCCCGGGTGGAGGTGGCCTGTCAGGGACGGGGGTCAAGAAGCGACCCCCGCCTACCCCTATTTTTTATCTGATACTTCAGATACGGATTCAGAGCTGGTCAATGCAGCTGCAGGTCCCTCTTATGGGGCTGTTGTCTCAGGTAATGTCTCCTCAGCAGTGAGGAGAACGTTTCTGCCTCCGCCATAGCACAAGGGTGGTGGATGCACTAGTTGTGTCCGTCCGGGAAACCTTTAGTCTTGAGGTTACATCGGCAGAGGTAGCTGAGACTGAGATTCCTTTTTGGTACTTGTTAGCCTACCAAAAAGGGCGAAGGATTTTCCTTTACCCAAATGGGGTTGTTTTGAAACGAACCCCTGCTATTTCCAAACGCATGGCTAGGCGCTATCCGTTTGAGGAATCCCTCTTTAAAAGGATAGACGGTACCACCTGTAGTGGACTCACCAATTTCCAAATAAAGCCACTGTTATCCCGTTAGAGGACGCTGCGTCCTTTAGGGATCCGGTGGATCGAAAAAGTGGAAGCGGAATCCCGCGTCATTTTTTCCCTGATAGGGTCAACCCTTAGGCCAGTGGTTGCCATTTAGTTTGGTTGAGATTATAAAGGATCTCACTAGGGGCAAGAGCACGGTCTTGCCACAGACTGTTAGGATAAAAGGACCTTGTAACTAACGAGGACCTTCCTTTTCTGCTCATAAAGAGTTTGTTCGTTCCGCGAGGGTGGGCGATAAGGCGAAACCCTCCAAACCCCCTTCAGAGGGTTTTCAAAGGGCGCTGGTCGGCTAAACAAAAAGTCTGGCTAAGCCAAGCCTGAAGAATACAGCCTGATGCGCCCCTACCCATCTCTGGGGTAGGGGGATGGCTTCACCGGTTTCCGGATCCATGGCTTGCCAGAACCCCGGACTAAGGGGTTCGCGAGGTCATACGGTCAGGATACAGGATCGAGTTTTCGATCACTTCCACCGGTGCGATTCTTCCCTTCTAACATTGAACGGTTTCAGGGGGCTCTATTCGAACCTGTTCACAATGCCCAGGAAAGAGGGCAAGGTGCGTCCAATTTCTGGACTTGGGCAAAGATGGAGTCCATCCGAACAGTGGTGGCCTCCCTGCATCAGGGGGATTTCCTGGCGTCCATAGACATTTAGGATGCCTATCTTTATATCCCCATCATCGCAGGACATCAGCGTTTTCTTCGCTTTCCCAAAGATCATCCCTGGTTCCCACCAGGAGACTGAACTATCTGGGCCTAATGTTGGATACATCCTGGGCAAGAGTTTCTCCTTGCGGAGAAACTCCAGAAGGTTTAGTCAACGATTCGGATGTTGCTGTCCGTCAATTGGCTGGGACTGATGGTGGCCTTCTTAGAGGCAGTACCGTATACCCAGTCTCATACCCGAATTCTCCTGAAGGAGATTCTTTTCTAATGGAATCAAAATTCCGATTCCCTAGTCAATCGTATCCGGTTGAGTGAGCGGACCAGGGAGTCTCCGATGCTCAACCAGGGGAAGTCATTCCTTCCGATAGTATCCAGGTTACCAATAAGGGTATCGGAACTGAGAGCGATCAGATTTTGTCTGATTTACTGGACCGAGCAGCTCTAGAGCAGCCCGATTCGGATCCAATCGCACAATGCCACGGTCGTGACTTATGTCAAGAAAGGGGCACTTAGAGTGTCCTGGTGGCCATCGAAACGACTAGCATCTTTCGTTGGACGGAACGGTTTGTTCCAGATCTCCCCGCAGTGTTCACTCCGGGGGTGGGAAATCGTCAGGCAGATTATTTCAGCCGTCAGATTCTGGATCAAGGGGTATGGCCTCTTCATCCAGAGGTTTTTCACTAGCTGTCCCTTCATTGGGGAACCCCGGATGTGGATCTGTTGGCACCTTGGCTCAACAGGAAGGTGCAGAGGTTTGTAGCTCGCACCCGCGATCCTCTAGCGGACGCAGCAGAAACGCTGATCGCCCCGTGGGGGCAGTATCAGCTACGGCATGCCTTCCATCCTCTCAAGTTACTGCGGGAACTTCTTCGCAGGATAGAGATGGAGGGAATTCCAGTTATTCTGGAAATTCCGGACTGACCTCGTCGAGCCTGGTACGCCGACTTGGTGAGGCTAGTCGCGGACGCTCCTTGGAGACTTCTCTCAGGGAGGATTTGCGGTCTCAGGGACCGATCTTCCATCTTGCTTTACAATCGCTGGCTTAATGGCCTGGCCATTGAGACCCAGGTACTGAAGGACAAGGGAGTGTCAGCTTCAGTTATTCCTACCTCTAGTTAAAGTTAGGAAAGCGACTTCCAGCACATGGAAGTCTTATATTGCGTGGTGTGAATCTCTTGGATTTCCCCCACATACCTATTCAGTGACCCGAATCTTGGTCTGTCTGCAACAAGGGGTTGAGCAGAAACTGTCCTTGAGCACTATCAAGGGTCAGGTTTCAGCGTTAGCAATCTGCTTTCAGAAACCTTTGGCTAATCATTCCTTGGTGCGGAATTTCATCCAGGGGGTGCGACATCTGGCTCCGCCAGTGCGTGCACCCTTACCGCCTGGGATCTTAATTTAGTGTGGTCGGTTCTTCAGAAACTTCTCTTTGAAGATATTAGGGAGATTCCCTTGCTTACATTATCCCAGAAGGTGGCCTTCTTGGTGGCCATTACTTCTGCATGCAGGGTGTCAGAACTGGCCGCATTATCTTGTCGTTCCCCATATCTGGTGGTTCATAGGGATAAGGTGGTTCTTCCGAATCCATCCTTCCTTCCTAAAGTGGTTTTCAGAGTTTTCATCTGAATAAAAATATTGTGTTACCTTCCCCGTGTCCTAAGACTAGCTATCCTTGGGAGTTTGCATTACACTCCTTGGATGGGGTTCAGACAATCAGGGTACACTTGACTACTACGAACTTGTTTCGTAAGACGGACTCACTTTTTGTGATCATGGATAGCCCTAGAAGGGGGTTGCCTGTGTCTGCCGCGACCATATCTAGATGGACCAGTCAGACGGTGGTACAGGCTTATTCTATTAAGGGTCGGAATCCTCTGTTCCCTGTTAAGGCGCACTCTACTCGGGCGCCAAGTGTTTCCTGGGTCTTCCGCCATCAGGCGTCAGCGATCCAGGTTTTCAAGGCGATGACTTGATCGTCGGTTCATACCTTTACATCATTTTATAAAGTTGATGTGATGGCATCGTCAGATGCCTCTTTTGGCAGCAAGGTTCTGCAGGCCGCAATCTGAGGAGACTGTTGGTCTACCTCAAGGGTTTTTTTGGGTTTTTCACTTAGGTCTCATCTTTTGCTCGATGAGTCCTTGATGCTTCTGGTTGGCTCCGGTTGGGCCTTCTGGATTTTGATTTCTGTTATCCCACCCCTCATTTGTGGTACTGCTTTGGGACGTCCCGAGTTGTTATTAATCAATGAGGACTACGTCTGTCAATGAGCGACAGAGAAAAATGGATTTTTGTAAAATCTTACCGTAAAATCCTTTTCTCTTAAGCTCATTGACAGACGTAGTACCCGCCCCTCTGTTTTTGAGTTGGGTTGGGTTAAATTCTCTACACACTGCTTTATGACATAACTGATTTGCTGTAGCAGGAAGTGAGAGGATATACCCTCTGGGACTGCCCCTAGGGTGTGGCCAGAACGTTTTCTTTCCTGTCTAGTCCTACTCCTGTAGAGGGCAGTATAACCCGAGTTGTTATTAATCAACGAGGACTATGTCTGTCAATGAGCTTAAAGAGGAAGTAAACTCTGCATTCCGTTTCCAGTTTTTCATGTACAGTCCTTATAAAACATATTTTCAATCATTGCACAGTGTAATGGATGTAAAAACGCCTCTTACTTGCTATTTTTTAGTAGTTTGAAAAAACTTGTCTTCCGGGATTAGGCTGCGCCATCTTGAGTAATGTTGCCTGCCTCCCCTTCCGCCCTTCCTTGTTTCCCCTGCCGAAATCTCATCACACGGTCATTAGAGAAGCAGCAGGGATTGGGTAATGACTGCCAGTATCGCGAGAGTTCTAAGCTGTGCCGCTGAGAGCGGAACTCGCATACACGGCATGATGTCAAGTGGGAGACATCACACAGAGTGTGCCGTGAATCCAAGGACGGAAAGCGCATGCGCCGCTGACGCAATCAAACATTGCAAGACGGATTACAAGAAGATTAAACAAGTAAGGAGATTATGACAGGCAGCGATCAATAGCTTTAAAAATTAGGATTGCAATGAGCAAAAGTTTTTTTTGCGAGTTTACAACCTCTTTAAGAGAAAAGGATTTTACGGTAAGATTTTACAAAAATCCATTTTTCTCCCTGTGGAGAAACTCCAGAAGATTCAGTCGACGACTCAGTTGTTATTGTCTGTCAACTGGCCTTCCCTTCAGACTTGCATGAGGGTTCTGGGACTGATGGTGGCTTCTTTCGAGGCAGTACCGTTTGGCCAGTTTCATACCCGAATTCTCCAAAAGGAGATTCTTCTCAAATGGAACCGGAATCCCGATTCCCTGGACAATCGGATCCGGTGAGCGAGCGGACCAGGGAGTCTCTGGTTTGGTGGCTTCGGTCTCCGATGCTCAGTCAGGGGAAATCATTTCTCCCGATCTACTGGACGATTGTCACCACGGATGCCAGTCTATCCGGGTGGGGTGGGGTTCTCGGCAGACTATCTGCTCAAAGGCTCTGGTCCCTGGAAGAATCCAGGTTTCCGATGTATTGAAACTGAGAGCGATCAGACTTTGTCTGGTTCACTGGACCGAGCAGCTCCGGGGCAGCCCGGTTCGGATCCAGTCGGACAATGCCACGGTCGTGGCTTACGTCAATCACTAGGGGTGTTCTGGCGGCCGTAAAATTGGCCGGCATCCTTCGTTGGGCGAAACGATTGTTCCAGCCCTCTCCGCGGTTTTCATTCCGGGGGTGGAAAATTGGCAGGCAGATTTTCTCAGCCGTCAGATTCTGGATCAAGGGGAATGGTCCCTTCATCCAGAGGTTTTTCACCAATTGTGCCTTCGTTGGGGCACCCCGGATGTAGATCTGTTGGCATCTCAGCTCAACAGGAAGGTGCGGAGGTTTGTAGACCGCTCCCGCAATACTCAGGCGGACGCCGCAGACGCAGCTACTGTATACCTTCCCTCCTCTCAAGTTGCTGCTGAAACTTCTTCGCAGGATAGAGGTGGAGGGAATTCCAGTCATCCTTGTGGCTCCGGACTGGCTTCACCGGGCCTGGTACGCCGACTTGGTCAGGCTGGTCGCGGACGCTCCTTGGCGACTTCCTCTCAGGGAGGATCTGCTGTCTCAGGGACCGATCTTCCATCCTGCTTTACGATCGCTGGCTTTAACGGCCTTGCTGTTGAGACCCAGGTGCTAAAGGACAGGGGGTTGTCGGCATCAGTTATTACTACTCTAATTAGAGCGAGGAAAGCGACTTCCAGAATGATCTATCATCGCACATGGAAGTCTTACATTGCGTGGTGTGAATCCCTTGGGTTTCCTCCACGTTCTTACTCGGTGGCCCGGATATTGGCTTTTCTGCAACAGGGGGTTGAGCAGAAGCTGGCCTTGAGCACTATCAAGGGTCAGGTTTCAGCGTTAGCAATCTTCTTTCAGAAGCCTCTGACTACTCAGTCCTTGGTGCGGAATTTCATCCAGGGGGTGCGGCACCTGGCTCCGCCGGTGCGCGCGCCCTTGCCGCCCTGGGATCTTAAATTGGTGTTGTCGGTTCTTCAGAAACCTCCCTTTGAAAATATCATGGAGATTCCCTTGCTTACCTTATCCCAGAAGGTGGCCTTTTTGGTGGCTATCACTTCTGCACGCAGGGTGTCAGAACTGGCCGCATTGTCCTGTCGTTCCCCATATCTGGTGGTTCATAGGGATAAGGTGGTTCTTCGTCCGAATCCATCCTTCCTTCCTAAGGTGGTTTCAGAGTTTCATTTGAATGAAGATATTGTATTGCCTTCCCTGTGTCCTAAGCCCAGTCATCCTCGGGAGTTTGCGTTACACTCCTTGGATGTGGTTCGGACTATCAGGGTGTATTTGGCTACTACTGACCCTTTTCGTAAGGCCGATTCACTTTTTGTGATCATGGATGGCCCTAGAAAGAGGTTGCCTGCGTCTGCCGCGACTATCTCCAGATGGATCAGACAGACGGTGGTACAGGCTTATTCTATTAAGGGTCGGGTTCCTCCGTTCCCTGTTAAGGCGCACTCCACTCGGGCGCTTAGTGCTTCCTGGGCCTTCCGCCATCAGGCGTCGGTGCTTCAGGTTTGCAAGGCGGCTACCTGGTCGTCGGTTCATACCTTTACAAAGTTTTGTAAAGTTGATGTGCTGGCATCGGCGGATGCCTCTTTTGGCCGCAAGGTTCTGCAGGCCGCTGTTTGAGGAGACCGTTGGTCTACCTCGAGGGTTTGTTGGGTTCTTCACTTGGGTCTCATCTCTTTGCTCGATGAGCCCTTGATGCTTTTGGTTGGCTCCGGTTGGATTGGATTTGATTTCTGTTATCCCACCCCTCATTTGTGGCACTGCTTTGGGACGTCCCTACTGATATTAATCAAAGAGGACTGCGTCTGTCAATGAGCGACAGAGAAAATTGGATTTTTGACTTACCGTAAAATCCTTTTCTCTTAAGCTCATTGACAGACGCAGTACCCGCCCCTCTATTTTTGAGTTGGGTTGGGTTGAATTCTCTGACACTGCTTTGTTACATAACTGACATCCTGTAGCAGGGAGAGAGAGGATATACCCCCTGGGACTGCCCCTAAGGTGTGGCCAGAACATTTTTCCTGCCTCGTGTCCTACTTCTGTAGGGGGCAGTATAACCCTACTGATATTAATCAGAGGACTGCGTCTGTCAATGAGCTTAAGAGAAAAGGATTTTACGGTAAGTCAAAAATCCAATTTTTTGAATAAAATTATGATATTTTTATGTTTACATGTTTAATCCATTTTTTTTGCCCACAAAATCCCATTCAGAGGAGAAAATCTTTTATTCCTATTTTCAACAAGGGATGGGGGCAAAATATACCAATCATGATCTGAGAGATCTTTTGACCATAAGGTGAATGAGCTATGGCGTAATCTAAAACAACCCTTCATGGTGCCTAGGAAGTTTCAGCTTCTCTACCCTTTTGCGGCTACTACTATGGCGCGCTGGTGTGTGCCTCCTCAAGTGGATCACACGGTGGCTAGATTGAATAAATCTACCCTGCTCCCTGCCGAGGACTCTCCAGTGTTTAGGGATCCTACAGATAGGAGGCTGGAATCTCTTGCCCGACACCCTACATGGTGGCGGGTTCCACGCTCAAGCCTATTTTTCCCTCTGTAATGGTGGCTGTGGCGGGTTGGACCACGATCCTCAAACGCACCCTCGTGGCCGATTCTGCCCCTTCCACTACAGTGGAGATGGTGGATCAGATCTACCGTGGGGTCATGTATTTGTGCGATGCGGCTCTAAATGAGGCCCCTTTGGCGATACGCCTGTCTAGTGTCGCTGTGATTAACCGTCGCTTAATTTGGTTGAAATGTTGGTCGGCTGACCAAAAATCAAGGAAGACGGTGGCTGATATCCCCTATGCGGGGTCTCGCCTTTTTGGGGAATTCCTGGATGAATTGGTAAAAGGAGTCACTGGGGGTAAGAGCACTTTGCTGCCCCAGAACCCTAAGGTTAAGTTTTTCCGCGGTAAGCGGGCCCCCTCCTTTAAACCTACTCAGGGGTCCTTTCGTGCCTTCAAGGCACAGAACAAGGGAAAACCCTTCAAGGGCCAAGGTGGCCAGAAGAAGCCCTGGTTTGGCCAGGCCGGTGCGACGGCTCAGTCCGCCTCTGCCTGAAGGGGCACCCTCACCCATTTCAGGGGTGGGGGGACGCTTGCGCGGTTTCCTCCAACCTTGGCAGCTCCGAATATCGGACAGGTGGGTTCAGGAAATCATTCAGTCAGGGTACAAGATCGAATTTCTTTCACGGCCGGCAAACAGATTCTTTCCCTCAAATCTTCATTTGACCCCAGGGTGGTTACAGGACCTACATCAAGCGGTGCATGATCGTCCCGGTGCCACATCGGGACAGGTTTCGGGGTTTTTACTCGAATCTGTTCACCGTGCCCAGAAAGGAGGGCAAGGTGCGTCCGATTCTGGACTTGAAAGCGCTGAACCGCTTCGTGCGCGTTCGGAAGTTCCGAATGGAATCACTCCGTTCGGTGGTGGCCTCCCTGTATCCGGGGGAGTTCCTGGCCTCTATAGACCTGAAGGATGCGTATCTGCACATACCCATTTTCGAGGGTCATCAGAGGTACCTCCGATTCGCTGTCGCGGAGGAGCATTACCAGTTTGTGGCGTTACCTTTCGGTCTCGCTTCGGCTCCAAGGGTTTTTTCCAAAGTGTTGGCGCCTGTTCTGGGCCTGTTGTGGGCACAGGGCATTGCCGTCTTGGGTTATCTGGACGATCTCCTGTAAAGATCGAGTGCCAGCCAGAGCCTGCTGCGCGATCTGTCTACTACGGTCCAGACGCTCCCAAGAGTTCGGGTGGACCATCAACATTCAGAAGTCGACCTTGTCGCCTCGGTTCGTCTCCAGTATCTGGGAATGGTCCTGGACTCTGCTCAAGCAAAAGTGTTCTTGCCGGAGGACAAGCTGCGGACCCTGCAGAGTGAGGTCAGGTCCGTCAGGGAAACCGAATCCTCGTCACTCAGGACATGTATGCGGTCCTTGGGGTTGATGGTGTCGGCCTTCGAGGCGATACCATTTGCACAATTTAACATGCGCTCTCTTGAAGCGGAGATTCTGTCCAGGTGGGACAGACTGCCTCAGTCCTTGGACCTGAGAGTGTCTCTGAGTCGCCAAACCAGAATGGAACTCTTGTGGCTTCAGTCCCCGGCGGTGTCGGGCGGAAAATCCTTCCGGCCGTTTCTGTGGACGGTAGTGACCACGGATGCCAGCCTGTCGGGCTGGGGTGGAGTCCTGGGCAACCTGTCTGCCCAGGGCACCTGGTCGGAGGAGGAATCCTCCCTTCCGATAAACATTTTGGAATTGCGAGCGATCAGGCTATGCCTGACCCATTGGTTGGATCGTCTTCAGGGCCATCCTGTACGGGTGCAGACGGACAATGCCACTGCGGTGGCGTACATTAATCACCAAGGGGGGGCACCAGGAGTGTCCGGGCGGCCCAGGAAGTGACCAGTATTCTGTCCTGGGCAGAGACTCATGTCCCGGCGATATCGGAGGTTCACATTCCGGGTGTGGAGAATTGGCAGGCCGATTATCTGAGCCGCCAGACCCTGGACCAGGGGGAATGGTCCCTACACCCGGAGGTGTTTCAATTGCTGTGTGCGAAGTGGGGATCCCCGGATGTGGATCTGTTCGCGTCTCGGCTAAACCACAAGGTGGAAAAGTTTGTGGCAAGAACGCGCGATCCTCTGGCAGACGCCTCGGATGCGCTAGTGGTGCCTTGCCGTCAGTATCGTCTGATCTATGCCTTTCCTCCGATTCAATTACTGTCCAGGTTCCTTCGCAGGTTGGCCTCGGAAACAATCACTGGTGATTCTGGTGGCGCCGGACTGGCCACGCCGGTCCTGGTACGCGGACATCATTCACCTGGCCGTAGAGCCGCCGTGGCGGCTGCCAATGCGGGAAGATCTGCTGTCTCAAGGACCGATCTTCCATCCTTCTTTACAGTCGCTGGCTTTGACGGCCTGGCTGTTGAGAGCCAGGTCTTGAGAGACAGGGGTCTCGCCTCAGAGTTCATTCCTACTTTGATTAAGGCTAGAAACGCCTCCTCTGGTAAGATTTATTACCGTACGTGGAAAGCTTATTTTGCCTGGTGTGAGTCCAGGGGTTTTTCTCCTCGTTCCTACTCGGTGGCGAGAGTGTTGGCTTTCCTCCAGACTGGGGGTGGACCAGCATCTTGTGTTGGCCACGATTAAGGGCCAGGTCTCTGCACTGGCTGTTCTTTTCCAGCGCCCTCTGGCGTCTAATTCCTTAATTCGCACCTTTATTCAAGGTGTGCGTCACTTGGCCCCTCCTAGAAGGGAGCCCTTACCTCCATGGGACTTGAACTTGGTTCTATCCGTGTTGCAACGTTCCCCTTTTGAAAGCATCAGGGAACTTTCGTTGCCCATGCCATCTAAGAAGGTTGCTTTCCTGGTAGCGATCACTTCTGCTCGCAGAGTGTCAGAGTTGGCGGCGTTTTCTTGCCGCCCCCCTTACTTGGTGGTTCATAGGGATAAGGTGGTCTTGCGACCTAATCCGTCCTTTTTGCCTAAGGTGGTTTCGGATTTTCACCTCAATGAGGACATTGTTTTGCATTCGCTTTGTGCGAATCCTAAGCATCCGAAGGAGGTTGCCTTGCATTCCTTGGATGTTGTCCGGGCAATCAGGGTTTACCTGTCGTCGACTGAATCTTTTCGTAAATCGGATTCTCTCTTTGTCCTTCCAGAGGGACCTCGGAAGGGTATGGCTGTCGTCCGTTTGGCGTGTCTCCCAGGTGGCTTGTAGCAAACTTTAAATGACACTTTTTATGGATATCTTTAAGAAATGGCTTTCTTCTTGCCACTCTTCCATAAAGGCCAGATTTGTGCAGTATACGACTCATTGTTGTCCTATGGACAGTCTCCCACCTCAGCTGTAGATCTCTGCAGTTCATCCAGAGTGATCATGGGCCTCTTGGCTGCATCTCTGATCAGTCTTCTCCTTGTATGAGCTGAAAGTTTAGAGGGACGGCCAGGTCTTCGTAGATTTGCAGTGGTCTGATACTCCCATTTCAATATTATCGCTTGCACGGTGCTCCTTGGGATGTTTAAAGCTTGGGAAATCTTTTTGTATCCAAATCCGGCTTTAAACTTCTCCACAACAGTATCTCGGACCTGCCTAGTGTGTTCCTTGTTCTTCATGATGCTCTCTGCGCTTTAAACGGACCTCTAAGACTATCACAGTGCAGGTGCATTTATACGGAGACTTGATTACACACAGGTGGATTCTATTTATCATCATTAGTCATTTAGGTCAACATTGGATCATTCAGAGATCCTCACTGAACTTCTGGAGAGAGTTTGCTGCACTGAAAGTAAAGGGGCTGAATAATTTTGCACGCTAACTTTTTCAGTTTTTTTATTTGTTAACAAAGTTTGAAATATCCAGTAAATTTCGTTCCACTTCATTATTGTGTCCCACTTGTTGTTGATTCTTCACAAAAAATTACAGTTTTATATCTTTATGTTTGAAGCCTGAAATGTGGCAAAAGGTCGCAAAGTTCAAGGGAGCTGAATACTTTCGCAAGGCACTGTAGATCCTTATGGAGTCCCAGCCTGCCAACGAGCGTTGCAGGTTACTGGTGCGCCCAGGCCTCGTAACGACAATGCCCCTCGGAATAGGGACGAGCCTAGGGAGCTGCGTCTTCGCTGAGGGTGTCTCAACCCGGAAGGCACGCCTGTTGCCAGCATCCCTCCTTGGCTGACGGCACCCCCACTTAGGGTGGGAGGTCTCCTGTATCAAAGCAGTGCCCGCTTCCCTGGACTAGTGAATACTGATACCCCCTTGTCCCTGGGGACTTTTGGGGGGCTTGCGGGCCCACTCTTAGGGAATGGCAGGGCTGGTGGTCTCTGTGGGATCCCCCATCTAGCTGGCGTTATGTTATTTCCCTCCCTCCCTGGCCCTGCTGAGGGCGCTGTGTGAGGTACTTGTGCTACCTGGGGGTTCCCATTCCGGTTGTGGAAAATTGGCAGGCGGACTGTCTGTGTCGCCTGACCTTGGACCAGGGAGTCTGGTCATGGCATCCGGAGGTGTTTCGCCTCCTGGATTCCCGGTGGGGGACTCCGGATGTGGATCTGTTCACGCCCCGTCTCGACAATGGGGTTGGAAAGTCCGTGGCCAGACCTCGCGATCCTCTGGCGGACGCCACGGATGCGTTAGGGGTGCTTTTGGCACCGGTATCGGCTGTTGTATGCCTTCCCTCCGGTTCGACTGTTGTCCAGGTTCCTCCACAGGTTGGCGTTATAACGGATGTCGGTCTTTCTGGTGGCCCCAGACTGGCCACGTTGGTCCTGGTACGCGGTCATCGTTCAGATGGTCGTCGGGCCTCCCTTGCACCTTCCGCTGCGGGACAATTTTCTGTCTCAAGGACCGATCTTCCTTCCTGCTTTGCAGTCTCTGGTTTTCACGGCGTGGCTGTTGGAAGCCAGGTCTTGAGGGTTAGGGGTCTTCCACAGGCGGTCATCCCTACATTATTGAATGCTCGTAAAGCTACCTCAAATTTTTCTTATCGCACCTGGAAAGTGTATATGCCTGGTGCGGATCGCATGCATTCCATCCTCGCTCCTCGGTGGCAAAAGTTTTTGGCCTTCCTGTGGAAAGGAGTGGATCAGCGTCTGGCGCTGAATGCGATCAAGGGTCAGTTGTCGGCTTTGGCCATCTTTTTCCACATCCCTTGACATTGTATTCTTTGCTTCGCACCTACCTCATAAAGGTGTGGCGTCTGGCTCCTCCGAGCAAGGCTCCCTTGCCTCCCTGGGGCCTGAATTTGGTGTTGTCTGTGTTACAGCTACCTCCCTTTGAGAACATCAGAGTTTTTCCTCTGCCTGTGTTGTCCCAGACAGTTGCTTTTCTGGTGGCTATCACGTCTGCTCGCAGAGTGTCTGCATTGGCGTCTTTGTCTTGCTGTTCTCCTTATCTGGTGTTTCATAGGGATAAAGTGTTCTGCAACCCACTCGGTCTTTTATTCCCAAGGTGGTTTCTTCGTTCCACCTCCACGAGGATATCGTGCTGCCTTCACTTGTGAGAAGCCCGAGTATCTCCAGGAGAAGGCTTTGCATTCCTTGGATGTGGTCCGGGCGGTCAGGGTTTTCCTGGCTGCCGCGGCATCTGTTCGGCAGTCTGATTCCCTGTTTGTTCTTCCTAAAGGGCCTAAGAAGTGCTCGGCCGCGTCCGCGGCTGCCTTTTCTCCGTGGATCAGACTGACGTTTTTTTTTGTTACAGGCCTCTTCAATCGAGGGTCAGGTTCCTCCTTTCCCTGTAAGGGCCTTTTCTACTGGAGCCATCAGCGTCTCTTGGGTTTTTCGCCATCAGGCTGCTCTGATTCAGGTGTGCAAAGCGGCGACCTGGTCGTCATTCTTTCACGATTCTACAGAATTTATGTTTTGGCATCCTTGGATGCTTCTCTTGGCCGCAAAGTTTTGAGGTGCCTCGGTTTTTTGCTGAGACATTTTTTTCTGTCTCTTCCTTGGGGGTGTTTTTTCGTTACCTTTTCGGTTGGTTGCCTCTTTCCTCCCCTCACACCTGCACTGCTTTGGGACGTCCCAATAGTGAAGGCTTATATGGATCGGCAGCGACTGTCAAGAGGACGTAAGAGAAAATAGATTTTTTTGTAAGAACTTACCGTAAAATTATTTTCTCTGAGTCCTCTGACAGTCCCCGCCCCTCTGTTTTTTTGGATCTGGGGGTTATTGCCTTCCGGTACTGCTTGCTACAAACTGAGGACCAGTTGTGACTTGAACAGGATAATGGCTGGGGACGGCCCCCTAGAGGTGTGTCTAAGTATAGAAAAGTTTTGTATTAACATTTTTATCTGCCTAGCTTACTCCTGCAGAGGGTGCCATTACCCAATAGTGAAGGCTTATATTGATCGGCGGCGACTGTCAGAGGACGTAAGAGAAAGTATAAAAATAATTGTACGGTAAGTTCTTACAAAAATACTATTTTTCTTGGACCCATATCCTGTTTGCTATATGTATAATTGGGAGGACAACTTTACACTCTGATACATCACCCCACACACAGCAACTTCCCCTGTTCTAAACTATTCAAATAATAAACATGGTATATTCACCTGCTCTGTGCAGTGGTATTACAAGCTGACCTCAATGCAGTGTTTAATGGGGTGGCAATGGGGTCAATTCACTGTTTATCGCATGCGACAACAGTCACGTGACTAATTTGCATAAATTATTGCATGCAGTAAATAAAGTTTTTAATTAACCAAAAAAAAAAGATTATGTGCTGTGAAATGAAAATGTGCCGATAAACATAATTTAAAAACCAGGCGGAAAGTGCTTAAGTCTGATTCACAAACAGACCAAAGCCCCCCCCCCCCCCCTTCCCCTTTTCCTGATCTGTCGAGTTGCATGCTTGGATAAGGGCCTGGTATGGATTTTGGGTAAGACCACACGCCTTTTTTTTTTTTGCGTAGGGTTCCCCTTAAAATCCTTACCAGATCCGAAGGGCGGGTTTTTTTTCCCCCCCTATTGCCGGCAATTTAAATGTCATTTAATTCATTTTTTTTTCTTCTTTAGAAATTTACTTTTTGCTGCATAATTTTTTATACATGCCACAGATGTGCGTGAGGGGGCACGCTGTTTTTTTTTTCATACTTTTAAATTGCCTGCATTTTTTTTTTTTTAAACATTCACTTGTCGGCAGGGAACCCGCTGACAGCTGATAAGTCATCTGTTGAGGACTCGGCGGCCGGCTTCCCTGCGCACTCCCTAGCAATGCGGTAAATTACAGCATGAAGAAATGCGGTAATTAGCATTCAATCGAACAAAGAGCAAACAAATACCATTCGTTATTTAATGAAAAATTCTTAGTGCACTTTCAAAACGGAGTTACCGCAAGGGCTATTTTACAGTATTTTTTTGCCCGTTATTTAACTCTTAGTGAATTGACCCCTATGTGGCAAATGAGGTTTAATACTGATAAATGTAAACTTTTGCACTTGGGGGCTAAGCATATGCATGCATCATAAATACTGGGAGGAGTACAACTAGGGAAATCAATAGTGAAGGATCTGGTTGTTTTGTTGGATCATAAGCTTAATATTAACATGCAATGCCAAGCTGCGGTTTCCAAAGCAAGCAAAATTCTTTCTTGTATTCAGAGGTATGGACTGCAGAGAGAGAGAGAGAGAGATCAATTTTCCCCTGTACAAATCATTAGTAAGACCTCATTTAGAATATGCTGTTCAGTTTTGGGTACCAGTTCAGGAAAATACTGGGGAGCTGGAGAAAGTGCAGAGAGAGGCAACCAAACTGATGAGGCATAGAGTTCCGCTATGAGGAAAGATTAGAGGAATTGAATGTATTCTCTTGAAGAGGAGATATGATCAACATGTATAAATACATATAGTAAGTGGTCCATATAGTGAACTTGGTGTTGAGCTATTCACTTTAAGGTCGTCACAAAGGACAAGGGGGTGCTCTTTACATCTGGAGGAAAGGAGATTTAATCTCCAAATATGGAATGGCTTCTTCACAGTAAGGCTGTAAAAATGTGGAATAGACTCCCTGAAGAGTAGGTTCTGGTCAGCTTAGTAGATTACTTTTAAAAAAGCCTGGATTCTTTCCAAAATGCACATAATAGAATTGGATACTAATATTTATCAGTAAAGCTGATCCAGGGAATATCCGATTGCCTCTTGGGGTCAGGAAATCATTTTTTCCCCCATTGGAGAAAATTGGATCATGCTTTATTGGGGTTTTTTTTTCCTTCCTCTTGATCAACTGTGGGTATTGGATAATGTATATGGAGGTTTGTTTTCTTTTTTTTTCAATCAGATTAACTAAGTAACTATCTTTTTTTTTTTTTTTTTTTTTTTCTTAGCATGTTTCCACCAAGTCTACATGCTGTGCCTATTTCAGATATTCATCAGGATGAGATTGGGAATGTATTTCTTGCAGCTATTGATATTCTCATTGTCCAGCTTTTATCCTTCAGGCCTTTTATGGACTCTGTTCTTAATGAATCCCAAGGTATGAATGCTTGTTTTACTAACTGTATAAAAAATGATTCTCTAGAATAGGGGTCTCCAAGCTTTCTAAACAAAAGGCCAGATTACTGTCCTTCATTCTTTAGGGGGCCAGATTGTGGCCCTGTAGTGTGGATTGTGGCAGTAGAAAGTTTCCCAGCATCAGTGGGAGTAAACAATGCCTGGGTGGTGAGTGGGAATAAAAAAATTGCATAGCATCCAAGGTCAAATGGAGGAATATTGATCCATCATTGGTGTCACTGAGGGAAATAGTGCCCCTTCAATTGTGTCAGTGGGAAGAATTGTGCACCATTGCTTCTGTCAGTGGGAAGAATTGTGCACCATTGCTTCTGTCAATGGGAAGAATTGTGCACCATTACTGCTGTCAGTGGGAAGAATTGTGCACCATTACTGCTGTCAGTGGGAAGAATTGTGCTCCATTGCTGTTGTCAGTGGGAAGAATTGTGCACCATTGTTAGTGGGGAGGAGTATTGCTCCATAATTGGTGTTAGTGGTAAGAATTGTGCACCATTATTGTCAGTGGGAAGAAGGGATAGTGTGCCATCATTAGTGACAGTGGAAGGAATAGTGCCCCATTGTAGGTATTTTTGTATTCAGCTTTTACTGAACATTATTCCATCCTCATATTCAGAACTTCCACGAGAACAACAGTTCCCCAAATGTCTGCTTCTAATGAGCATTTTGGATAAACTTCCCACTCTACCGGAAGATGTGCAGATTTTGTGGTGCTCCAGCAACAAGCCTCCAGAGGAAAAACCAAGGTAACATTTAAAATAATACAATATAATTTAAATGGGTGTTTCTAATGTAAGTACATCAAAAACCTGTTATACTGACAGTTCTGGAAATATAGAGGCATACAATTGATGCTTTTCTATAGCCACTTGACCTCCAAAAGATTTATCCCCTCTCAAGACCAGGCCATTTTTTGCAATACGACACTACGTTCATTTAACTGACTATGTATGTATGTATGTATGTATATATAATATATATGCAGGGCTCAAAATTTAAAGTCCTGAGCTACTAGCCAGGCCTTAAGGGTTACTCGCCACCAGTTGCCCCAGCCAACTCCTGCCCCGCCCCTAGTTCCGCCCTTAAACACGCCCTCATAAATGATCACATAAAATTACACTGTTAAATGTTTTTGCATTAATGCAGAACTTACAAAAATAAATATTAATGACAACGTTTCAGTGGCCATCAGTGCAGCCTCGTCAGCGCCCATTAATGCAACCTATCAGTGACCATCAGTGCAGCATCATCAATAAAGCTTATCAGTGCGGCCTCAACAGTGCCCATCAGTGAAACCTCAACAGTGCCCATCAGTGCAGTCTGATCAGTGCCCATCAATGCAGTTTCCCCTGTGCCCATCAATGCAGTCTCACCCATGCCCATCAATGCAGCTTCGCCCGTGCAGGTCAATGCAACCTCACCCGTGCATGGAAGCCCCTGTACAGTCTTCTAAATCTTGAGCAGTTGCTTGATGTCCCTGCCCATTCTGCTGTGCTGCAGCAGTCGCTGCTGCTGGATGGGGGGTGCCTGATTTTAGCCATGCCTAGGCACAAAATACACCACTGAGAACATGGGCAATACCAATGACTGGTCCCTTCCACGTCCTGGTTGGCCAGGTGTTCTGTCTATCAAATGAGCCGGGTAGGAGGCGGGACTGTGTGTGTCGGCAAACGCCCGGCAATTACAATTAAAGCTGTTATAGCGTGATGATCCGCGCTCTGTGATTATCGGTCAGCTTTCCTCTTCCTCTCTCTTCCCCTGACCAGCCCCATGCTCGCCCTACATAATTTTCCACTCGCAAAATATATATGTGTGTGTGTGTATATGTATATATATATATATATATAATACTAGAATTATTTTTATACTAGTAATGGTGGTGATCAGCAACTTACAGCAGGACTGTGATAGTATGGCGGGCAATCTGACACTTTTGACACTTTGTGGGAACCAGTGATACTGATACAGTGATCAATGCTAAAAATAAACACTGTCACTTAACACCTTCCAGCTAGTGTCATTAGTACAATGTGTGCCTAACCAGTGTTTGTGTGTACTATGTGGTGATTTGGCTTTACAGGTAAACAAAAACCGACACATCCCCTCTGACAGGACAGAGCTCTGTCCTATCTTACTACTTGTTTATCAGTGGGTGCTGGCGGTTATCCACTGGCCGGCACCCGCTAATCGGCGTGTGCTGTGACTAATCACAGCAGAGCCGGCGCACCCCCACCCGGAAAAGCAGAATTGCGCATATATATATATATATATATATATATATATATATATATATACACACAGAGCTGCAAGAAAAAGTGTGTGAACCCTTTGGAATGATATATGGATTTCTGCACAAACTGGTCATAAAATGTGATCTGATCATCATCTAAGTCACAACAATAGACAATCAGTCTGCCTAAACTAATAACACACAAAGAATGAAATGTTGCCATGTTTTTTATTGAACACACCATGTAAACATTCACAATGCAGGTGGAAAAAGTATGTGAACCCCTAGACTAATGACATATCAAAACACACACCGGTTCTGGGTTTGCTTTTCACAAGAAGCATTGCCTGATGTGAATAATGCCTCGCACAAAAGAGCTCTCAGAAGACCTACGATTAAGAATTGTTGACTTGCATAAAGCTGGAAAGGGTTAAAAAAGTATCTCCAAAAGCCTTGCTGTTCATCAGTCCATGGTAAGACAAATTGTCTATAAATGGAGAAAGTTCAGCACTACTGCTCCTCTCCCTAGGAGTGGCGGTCCTGTAAAGATGACTGCTAGAGCACAGCGCAGACTGCTCAATGAGATGAAGAAGAATCCTAGAGTGTCAGCTAAAGACTTACCAAAGTCACTGGCAAATGCTAACATCCCTGTTAGCGAATCTACAATACGTAAAACACTAAACAAGAATGGTTTTCATGGGAGGATACCACAGAGGAAGCCACTGCTGTCCAAACAAAACATTGCTGCACATTTACAGTTTGCACAAGAGCACCTGGATGTTCCACAGCAATACTGGCAAAATATTCTGTGGACAGATGAAACCAAAGTTGAGTTGTTTGGAAGAAACACACAACACTGTGTGGCGAAAAAGAGGTACAGCACACCAACATGAAAACCTCATCCCAACTGTGAAGTATGGTGGGGACATCGTGGTTTGGGGCTGCTTTGCTGCGTCAGGGCCTGGACGGATTGCTATCATCGAAGGAAAAATTAATTCCCAAGTTTATCAAGACATTTTGCAGGAGAACTTAAGGCCATCTGTCTACCAGCTGAAGCTCAACAGAGGATGGGTGTTGCAACAGGACAATGACCCAAAGCATAGAAGTAAATCAACAACAGAATAGCTTAAACAGAAGAAAGTACGCCTTCTGAAGTGGCCCAGTCAGAGTCCTGACCTCAACCCGATTGAGATGCTGTGGCATGACCTCAAGAAAGCGATTCACACCTGACATCCCAAGAATATTGCTGAACTGAAACCGTTCTGTAAAGAGGAATGGTCAATAATTACTCCTGAGCGTTGTGCACGTCTGATCTGCAACTACAGGAAACGTTTGGTTGAAGTTATTGCTGCCAAAGGAGGTTCAACCAGTTATTAAATCCAAGGGTTCACATACTTTTTCCACCTGCACTGTGAATGTTTACATGGTGTGTTCAATAAAAACATGGCAACATTTCATTCTTTGTATGTTATTACTCTAAGCAGACTGTGATTGTCTATTATTGTGACTTAGATGTTGATGATCAGATCACATTTTATGACCAATTTGTGCAGAAATCCATATCATTCCAAAGGGTTCACATACTTTTTCTTGCAGCTGTATACGTGATTCTGTGCAGCCGGCTGGCACTGCAGCAGTAAAGCTACAGTGTGCAGTTGGCAAGTGGATAAACACACACCCAACATTGTGTTGGATTGGATAAACACACACAACAATTTTGTTAAAATCTGAGGTTTTTTTTTTTAATCACATAACTTTGACATTTTTTCCATTGTAAATTGTTCAAAAATCATTATTCACACGCACATAAAATTTTATGAAGTTTACCCACTTAAGCTCTTGTACATACAATAGATATACAAAATTAAAATGTCAGGTTTCTGTGATGTAAAGAAATGAGACAAAGATAAATAATTTCAGAACTTTTTCCACCTTCAATGGGACCTATAAACTGTACAACTCAATTGAAAAACAATCTAAAATCTTTTAGGGGGGAGTAGGGGGAGAAAAAAAAAATAATGTGGTTGCAGAAGTGTGCACACCCTCTTATAATCCTTTTATAACCGGGGATATACTACAATCTACTCCTGTTATCAATTAAAGTGCCTCTTATTAACCCCAAATGAAGTTCAGCTGTTCTAGTAGGTCTCTCCTGACATTTTCTTAGTCACACCCTTCAGCAAAAGCCATGGTCCGCAGAGAGCTTCCAAAGCATTAGAGGGATGTCATTGTTAAAAGGGATCAGTCAGGAGACAGGTTCAGTCGAGTTTCCAAGGCATTTGATATACCATTGAACACAGTGAAGACAGTCATCAAGTGGAGAAAATATGGCACAACCTTGACATTACCAAGAACTAGATTTCCCTCCAAAATTGATGAAAAGACAAGAAGAAAACTGGTCATGGAGGCTGTGAAGAGGCCTACAGCAACATTAAAGGAGCTGCAAGAATATCTGGCAAGCACTGGCTGTGTGGTACATGTGACAACAATCTCCCGTATTCTTCATATGCCAGGGGTAGAGTGGCAAAGCAGAAGCCTTTTCTTCCAAAGGAAAACATCAAGGTTGAACTTTTTGGCCATAGTTCCAAAAGAGATGTTTGGTGCAAAAACACTGCATATCACCAAATGAACACCATACCCACAGTGAAGCATGGTGGTGGCAGCATCATGCTTTGGGGGTTGTTTTTTTATCAGCTGGAACAGGGGCCTTAGTGAAAGAAGAGGGAATTATGAACAGTTCCAAATACCAGTCAAGATTGGCACAAAACCTTCATGCTTCCTCTAGAAAGCTGAACATGAAGAGGAACGTCATCTTTCATTGTGACAACAACCGAAAGCATACATCCAAATTAACAAGGGTATGGCTTCACCAGAAGAAGATTACAATTTTGGAATGGCCCAGCCAGAGCCCAGACCTGAATCGGATAGAGAATCTGTGGGATGATCTGAAGAGGGCTGTGCATAGGAGATGCCCTCGCAATCTGACAGATTTGGAGTGTTTTTGTAAAGGGGAGTGGGAAAATATTGCCAAGTCAAGATGTGCCATTCTGATAGACTTATACCCAAAATGACTGAGTGCTGTAATAAAATCAAAAGGTGCTTCAATAAAGTATTAGTTTAAAGGTGTGCACACTTAAAAAAAAAATTAATATGGTTGCATATTTTTAATTGCCTCCGCCTCAAAGATTTCAGTTTGTTGTTCAACTGAGTTTATAGGTCACATTAAAGCGTAACTCCACTTTTGTTGAGAAAAAACCATTCCCCTCTGGGTGATCTCTGTACATTGCAGGGATTTTAACAAACCTTGCAGATTCCTACCTTTTGTTATTCTGGAGAAATCCATTGTTTGTTCCTCTGTGCTGAGTGGATCAAATGGGAGTGGTTTCATAATTATCAGCTGTGGCAGCTGCAGGTCTCTAATGAGAAAAGCTGCTGGGCCTGCATCCCTTTAGGCGTGTTCCTATTGGGAGTATCTTCCCAAAAATGAATTTTTTGTTGCAGGGGATGCCAGAAATCGGACTTGTATCTTAGGCAGACTTCTGGGAAAATTGGTGAGTCAATCACAGAAGCAGGAAATTATGTTTCTGGGGTGCGGTCAGTACACATTCCATATTGGATTGCATTTTGAGAAAACTACAACAGCTGCAGATTGAAAAGGAAAAGTAATGTTTAATAACATTCAATTACAACATGATTTGTGTTGCAATTGTTTACGTTATATTGTTTTTTCTTTATTTGCTGATTTCGTGAAAAGTGGAGTCACCCTTTTTAGGCCCCATGCACACGGGGCGTTAGAAAAAACGTACGTCAAAGTTAGTTCTGACTCCGGAAAAAGCAGCTGTAAAAACGTGCTTTCAGTAGCTTTTTCCATTGGCGTTACTGCACGTTTTGCCACGTTGCTTTTAGCAGCGTTTTTTTTTCTTCCATTCAAAATCAATTTTTCCCTATGGGAGCCTATTGATTTGAATGGAGGTCGCATCGCAACACCGCAAGTCAGATCCGACTTGCGGGGCGACTTGCGCTGTGAGAATCTTGAGGGGGAACTCCACGCCAAAATGGGAAAAAAACGGCGTGGGGGTCCCCCCCAGGGTTCCAAACCAGGCCCTTCGGGTCTGTTATGGAAATTGAGGGTAGCCCCATGCCGAAAAAACGGCATGGGGTCCCCCCCAAAATCCATACCAGACCCTTATCCGAGCATGCAGCCCGGCAGGCCAGGAAAGGGGAGGGGACGAGCGAGCGGCCCCACCCCCCCTGGACCACACCAGGCCACATGCCCTCAACATGGGGGGGTGTTGGTGCTTTGGGGCAGGGGGAGCTCTGCACCCCCCACCTCAAAGCACCTTGCCCCCATGTTGATGAGGACAAGGGCCTCATCCCCACAACCCTAGCCGGTGGTTGTGGGGGTCTGCGGGCAGGGGGCTCATCGGAATCTGGAAGCCCCCTTTAACAAGGGGGCACCCCAGATCCCGGACCCCTTCCCTATGTGAATGGGTATGGGGTACACTGTACCCCTACCCATTCACCCCATAAAAGGCAGTGTATGGAAATAACGACAAGAGACGTTTTGGAAAGTTTATTAAAAATCTTCATCCGACTCTTCTTGTCTTCTCCTCTCCGGGGTCTTCTCCGGGGTCTTCTGCTCTTTTGCTGTCCGCCCTTCTTGTCTTCTCCTCTCCGGGGTCTTCTGCTCTTTTGCTGTCCCCCTCTTCTTGTGTTCTTCTCTCCGGGGTCTTCTGCTGTCCCCTCTTCTGCTGTCCTCTCTTCTTTTCTTCTCCTCTCCGGTCTTCTGCTCTTTTGCTGTCGGCTGTCGGCTGTCTTCTTCCTCCGGTCCTCCTCCGACGACGTCTCCGCTGATTATGCCTATCTCCGGTCTCTTCAGCTTATTATATAGCCATTAGGGGCGTGGCCCCGATGACATCATCTGGAGGCCCCGCCCCCTCATGTCACAAATGACGTCATCTGTGACATGAGGGGGCGGGGTCTCCAGATGACGTCATCGGGGCCACGCCCCTAATGGCTATATAATAAGCTGCAGAGACCGGAGATAGGCATAATCAGCGGAGACGTCGTCGGAGGAGGACCGGAGGAAGAAGACAGCCGACAGCAAAAGAGCAGAAGACCGGAGAGGAGAAGAAAAGAAGAGAGGACAGCAGAAGAGGGGACAGCAGAAGACCCTGGAGAGAAGAACACAAGAAGAGGGGGGACAGCAAAAGAGCAGAAGACCGGAGAGGAGAAGAAAAGAAGAGAGGACAGCAGAAGAGGGGACAGCAGAAGACCCCGGAGAGAAGAACACAAGAAGAGGGGGACAGCAAAAGAGCAGAAGACCGGAGAGGAGAAGAAAAGAAGAGAGGACAGCAGAAGAGGGGACAGCAGAAGACCCCGGAGAGAAGAACACAAGAAGAGGGGGACAGCAAAAGAGCAGAAGACCCCGGAGAGGAGAAGACAAGAAGGGCGGACAGCAAAAGAGCAGAAGACCCCGGAGAAGACCCCGGAGAGGAGAAGACAAGAAGAGTCGGATGAAGATTTTTAATAAACTTTCCAAAACGTCTCTTGTCGTTATTTCCATACACTGCCTTTTATGGGGTGAATGGGTAGGGGTACAGTGTACCCCATACCCATTCACATAGGGAGGGGGTCCGGGATCTGGGGTGCCCCCTTGTTAAAGGGGGCTTCCAGATTCCGATGAGCCCCCTGCCTGCAGACCCCCACAACCACCGGCCAGGGTTGTGGGGATGAGGCCCTTGTCCTCATCAACATGGGGGCAAGGTGCTTTGAGGTGGGGGGTGCAGAGCTCCCCCTGCCCCAAAGCACCAACACCCCCCCACGTTGAGGGCATGTGGCCTGGTGTGGTCCAGGGGGGGTGGGGCCGCTCGCTCGTCCCCTCCCCTTTCCTGGCCTGCCGGGCTGCATGCTCGGATAAGGGTCTGGTATGGATTTTGGGGGGGACCCCACGCCGTTTTTTCGGCATGGGGCTACCCTCAAATTCCATAACAGACCCGAAGGGCCTGGTTTGGAACCTTGGGGGGGACCCCACGCCGTTTTTTTCCCATTTTGGCTTGGAGTTCCCCCTCAAGATTCCCACAGCGCAAGTCACCCCGCAAGTCGGATCCGACTTGCGGTGTTGCGGTGCGACCTCCATTCAAATCAATAGGCTCCCATAGGGAACCATTGATTTTGAATGGAAGAAAAAAAAACGTATAACGTGGCTTAACGCACGTTAAGCAACGTTATAGCAAAGTTATTCAGCTTTTAGCAGCGTCAGGCGTTTTTAACGCTGTAACGCTGGTCCTCAGAACGCGCAGGTGGTGGGTTCTTGTTGCAGCCTAAAAACGCCTAAGCCACTTACAGCTCAAAAACGTCTGAGTGTGCATGAGGCCATAGAATAACATGGAGGGGCGTTTTTAGGCTGCAAAAATAAAACGCCTGACGCTGCTTACAGCGGCGTTAAAAACGTCCCGTGTGCATGGGGCCTTAAAGGTGGAGAAATTTCTAAAATTATTTATCTTTGTCTAATTTTTTTTACATCGCAGAAACCTGAAATTTAACAGGGGTGTGTAGACTTTTTATATCCACTGTATACCCCTTCTAGTTTATTTCGTTTTTTGTTTTATTTTATTTTGTCATTACCATGGTAAATTACCATTGTAAATTAAAATATACATTTTTGTACTGTTTTGTTTAAATGATATATTATGTTTCTGGTACAAAGTTATTTTCAATATACTGTATATCTTAACCACTTGCTGACAGCCGCAAGTACATATACTGCGGCGGTTAAATGCCCCCCCCCCATGCGCAAAGTGACGTATCGGTACGTCACTCGCCCGTGAGCCTATAGGGAGCGAGCTCCAGCCCCCGCTCGTTCACTGCCATCCCCGCGCGAGTGACCGGTGGCTCCGATGTTCGCCGGCCACTCGCAATCTCCCGCTGGAGAGGGAGAAAGGCAGGCGGCTAATGTAAACAAAGCCGCCTGTCATTCTCCCTGATGTAACAGCAGAGATCATACGATCCTGCTATGTAGGATCGTATGTCTCTGTGGTTACATCAAAAGCCATGCCCCTTTACAGTTAGAAGCACGCCCCTAGGGACACACTTAACCCCTGGATCTTTAATAAAGTTAACCCCTTCCCTGCCAGTGTAATTTTTGCAGTAACAGTGTATATGTATAGCACTGATTACTGTAGTAATGTCACTGGTACTCCCAAAAGTGTCAAAAATGTCAGTCAAGGGTCCGATCTGTCCGCCGCAAAGTCGCAGTCCCACAAAAAAAATCGCAGATCACTGCCATTACTAGTTAAAAAAAAAAAAACCACAAAAATGACATAAATCTTTCCCGTAGTTGGTAAACGCAATAACTTTTGCGCAAACCAATCAAAATACGCTTATTGCAATTTTTTTTTTCACCAAAAATATGAAACAGAAAACAAATTGGCCTAAAATGTTAAAAAATTTTGATTTTTACTTTTTTTGGGGGGGAATTTCATATAAAAAAATGTCAAAAATATTGTTGTTTTTTCAAAATTGTCGCTCTTTTTTTGTTTATCGCACATAAAGTATAAATCGCACAGGTGATCAAATACCACCAAAAAAAAGGACATCAATTTTATTTGGGTAAAGTGTCGCACGACTGCGCAATTGTCTGTTAAAGTCACGCAGTGCCGAGTCGCAAAATAGGCCCTGGTCTTTGAGCAGCCATATCCTCCAGGGCTTAAGTGGTTAAAACAAAAAAAAACTGTAAACTCTTTTGGCTTTAACACCATTGCACCAATTACCAGAATATTAAATATTTATCAGTTCTCTGTTAATATTGAAAACAAGCAAGTAACCTCTTTTTAAATAAAACCAAGTTTTGTACACAAACAAAAATATTTCTTTTTGACCACTATTAATTTTGACATCAAATTTCGATTTAGTTTTAGTCAGTCTTTTGACTAAAATGCCATTTTAGTTGTATTTTAGTCACCTGAATTAAAACTGAATTTTATTTTAATTTCATTTTCTTCTCTGAAAACATGCAGCTGACAAACTATGATGAAAATATTTTCGTCTAAAAAAATTTACACCTGAAGGCAAATTTGGATTTCTTGTCATTTCATTTTTCTTCATGTATTTTCTGATTTGTTGATAAAAAAAAAAAAAAAAATAAGCTAACACTTCTACTTCTGAAAGAATTCCTAATTTTCTAGCTTTTTTTCATGTCTGCCTAAAACTTTTGCACACATATATAGATCGATCGATGGAGATATAGCTGTGCAAAAGTTTTAGGCGGGTGTGAAAAAATGCTGTAAATTAGAAATTCTTCCAGAAATCGAAGTACATATCACGGAGTGTTATTAGGAGTCCCTAGTGGAACACAGAGGAGACACACCAGGGAGCCAGTTTAAAGTGGACACATTAGGAGGCACATCTTAAAGATGCATAAATCCAAATGCTGTTACCTTACAGTAGTAAGGTGAGCAGCCTGTGAGCAGAGGTGTCATTTCACTGAAGAATATTCTTGCTGATTTTACATTTTTGGTGATTTATTTATCACATGGTGAAGGGACTATAGTTTAGACATTTTTTGTCATTTGAACAATGACTTTTTGTTCATTTTTCTAACTATTGGTTATTGTTTCACCAACTTTGTACTATTGTGTATCAAGCACAGTAGACGAATAATAAGATTTTATGTTTTCAATATTTACTTTTATTTATAATTTTTTGTTTTGGATATTTGTTGCGTCCAATGTATTATGTGCCAGTTGTATGGTATTTTCACTGCATATTATTGATTTAATGCTTATTATCACAGGAAGTTTTTCATATATTTTATAATAGTGCAGCACCATTTTTTATATATGTTCTCACACTTCAGTAGCCATGGTATAGCTATATCGATGTTTGACCGCTGTTAAGTGATCTTCATAATTAAAGTGTTAGCGTGAGAGCCCTCACTACACAAAGGATGCGGAAGAGCACCAACACATTACACCACCAGTGCCGTAATGACACTTCTGTGGGGGGAGGAGCTGGGATGATGTCATCGCGATCGTCACAATCGCGATTCAGCTGGATTCTACTTTGCTGCAGAATTGGTAAAGGCTGAATGCGCCGATCATTTTAAACACCCCTAATATTTATTTATTTATATATATATATATATATATATATATATATATATATATATATTAGCACACAAATGACTAAGGGGGACAAAGGAGTTAATTGGGCTGATTAAGGTTAACCAAGGTTTGAAATCCAAGTTTAGTTACAAATTAAAAAAGAAAAATCTGCACTGAGAACATTATGTGCAGTCAATAGGATATGTCCCCTGTGCTATTATCCCCTCCATCATTCCATGCTCCACCCCCCAATCTCTGCAATAATCTTCCAGTGTGGTGGAGGTTAATAGAGCAGACAGGCACTCGTCAAGTGTGTTCCACTATGCCCATTCTTTCTGCCCAGCTTTTCCATTCAAAGAAGTTGTAGCTTGAAATCTCTGCCCCCCTTCATTCAAAGATTGTGCGTCATTATTACTAATACTACAAAACAATCTCTTGTGTTTTGTTTTGTTTTTGCAAGTTAATAAATTGCAGTCATATTAGTACATTATTTCTTAATTGTATAACATTTTCATTTTTACAAATAAACATCTTCTGTTGGTGCCAGCGCCTTCCAGCTCTTGAGGGGTTTCAGATGCCAGGAGGTGGGGCGGGGTTTAGGATCATGTGATCACTGTGATCGGCTGTCACAGCAGTCACCTGATCAGAAAGTTCCTGATCGCAAACAGCGATCGGGAGCTTTTCAATAGCCACTGGCAACTGTGACAGGAGTTGGCAGGGCGTGCACAGTTGGTTTTTCAATATTGCATGCAAATATCTGGCCACTCGGCGCCAAGGTCTACCCGCCGAGAGGCCACATATTTGCGTGCTGTCCCCGCCAAGAGGTTAAGAAAGCCAGTTGCTGCTAGCATGCACAAAATCAATTTGTGTACAATTGACGTAGGCCATCTTGTCCTATTTCTAAAGTGGCCTAAAACTGGCCTTACACTGATCAAAATGCAGCCAGTTCAGCTGGGATGGGACAAATTTTGATCAGTGTGGGGCAGTCCCCACTCAACAAAAGGAAAATTTTTATCGGTCAGTGGCTGCAGCCAATCAGCTGCGGTGCCTCTGTCAGAATGCAATGTCCCAGCAGGGGCAATTCCTCCATCCACCTTTGTCCCCCTCCTAACAATCTTCCCCTTATTGACCAATGTGAAAGAGGTTTTACATGCTGTGAAGTCTCAAAGCAAGCAAAGTGCTAAAAACATTTGTAAGGTACATCTCTGTGCCTTAAGAATGTGACCCTTTTATTTTCTTTTTTTTCTTTTTTTTTTTTAAGCTGCGTTATGGCAGCAGTAAGATCATACTGATTTTTTTATATGAGTGCCCATTGATGTTTTTACAACAGAATTGCCAAAATTCCAGACTAATAAAGACAAGGTAGGAGAGTTGAAATAATTTTTTTGTGTTCATCATTTATTTCTCTGTTTAACCGAAGTTATATTCTGTGTTTTTTTTTTTTTTTTCCCCTATTCTTAGTTTCCTGACAGTCTCCATGGCAGCCTACGTGTGGGTTAACCCCGCCTCCACTCCATGGGTATAGGACCCCCCTCTCATAAATTTCAGCTCTCGGGTACAGCAGGTGTTCCTTTTTTGTCCTCCTCCAAGGACCTACAATTTTGATGTCTTATTTATGTCCGGCTTACCTCAGGATACTTTGGATGGTGTCTGCATGTCCAGGGCCCAGCCACGGGCGGGTGAGTGACATTTGAAATTCCCCAGCTCTCTGCGGTTGACTGAAGCTTGGCTGGCATACTCTGACAGGGTCTGAAGATTCTCATTACAGCTCTTCATGGCACCGGTATTCGTTATTTATGTTTACCTTGTTATGTGCTTTCTCTGATACTAGCGGCGTTTTTGGCCCCAATGGCGCTGGAACACTTCCTGCGTTCCAGCACACCTTCCTCTTCCTCCTCTGCTGTGAATCGGTGGCCGATTCTTGGTCCCGCGCATGCGCAGTGCGTCGTGAGCGAAGCCGAGGCTTGGTTCGCGCATGCACACTCGCGATCGCGGCCGCATCACAGCTGACGTCATTCCGGCGGGGGATTTAAACAGCTGTCAGTTCCCCTGTACTTTGGGAAGTACTGTGGGCGTTGCGGCAGCTTCCCTGTGTCTCGGGATTCCTTGCTACAGGTATGTGCAATGGATGTTTGACTTGCAGAGGGGGGGGGGGGGGGGGAATTGAGCGTGGTTATCTTACACTATACCACTGGATTGTCCTTATGTCTGATGTATGTTACCTTTCTTTATCAGTCTGGTTGTTTGGCCTGAAGTATGGATCCTGCGTCACTGCCCTCCTGTGGCCAGCCCTTTCATAACAGGTGGGTGCTGGCATTTTCAGGGGGGGGGGCAGGGGAGGGCTAGCCGGTTCCTGGTTCATGGCTAAATCCAGTGTCTCCCCGACTTTCTCTTTTTTGCATCAGCTCATCCAGGCCTGGTTTATCTCAGGATAGAGACCCTGTCAGACCACGTGGGAGTTCATCCTCCAGATCAAGACGCCATGAATCCCCATCAGGGAGTAGGCATCAGAGGAGACGCTCTAATTCCTCCAGACACCATACACAACATCAGTCACCGCACACACCAGAGAGCTTGTTGGGGTTGTGGGGCGCATGTCCCGGAGGACAAGTCCCTACGTGAGCCATGTTTTGCTCAGGCAGCCAGTGAGAGGGAGCCCGAGGACCATAGATTGGAATCCCTGGTAAAGAGGGTAGTGCAACAGTCCCTGAAGGAGTGGGGTACGGTCCCAGCACCTGGTCCCACTACATCCAGTTCTCCAGCTGAAGCACCGGAAGATCAGGGCCCCTTTCAACCGAGCATTACTTCAGCGCAATCATCTGACAGTGATTCAGAAAAAGAAGGGGCAGTACGCGGCTTTGAATTTGCCCTGGTTCCACCCCTGATCAGAGCCATTAAGGAAGCTCTAAAGTGGGAGGATCCTGTGTCTCCCCAGAAGAAACAGCGGAAGTTTTTCAAGCACCTAGGTAAGGAGCGCATTAACTTCCCTTCCCTCTCTGAATTGCAAGAGGTGATCACTGAAGAATGGAGTAAAGGGGATGGCAAGTCTTCCCTATCCTCCAAGCTAGGGAAGCTGTATCCCTTCAAACCTGAAGATGTAGCTCGCCTGGAGTCTGCTCCCCTTGTAGATGCTGCAGTCACAAGATTGGCAAAGCATGTTACTCTGCCCCTGGATGATGCGGTTTCCTTTAAGGATCCCTTGGATAGGAAAATAGATCTAAATCTACTGTATTTTCTGGCGTATAAGACTACTTTTGAACCTCAAAAAAATCCCCCAAAAATGGGGGGTCGTCTTATACGCCGAGTATAATATCTCCAAGGTAACCTAAGTATAAGTATTACCGGTAGATGTAATCTCTCAAGACGCTGGCTGTGTGGGAATCCTGTACCGGTATACAGTATGTACCGTAGCTTCGGCTACATACAGTGTACCGCGCTGAGCCAATCAGGGAGAGCGATGTATTCTATTATTGAATGCAAAGCCTGCTCAGATTGGCGGAGTAACATCAGCCCGCCTCTCTGACTCTGCCAATCTGAGCAGGCTTTGGATTCAATAATAGAATACATCGCTCACTGTGATTGGCTCAGCACGGTATACTGTATGTAGCCGAAGCTGCGGTACATATGGTATACCGGTACAGGATTCCCGCACAGCCAGCGTCTTGAGATT
>NC_138775.1:143641688-143799188 GCF_965119305.1 Pelophylax lessonae | reverse complement strand
AGAGAAAATGGGATTTCCGATTTACCATAAAATCCATTTCTCTGATGTTCATTGACAACCACAGCACCCACCCCTCTGTGGAGTTAGAATTCTCCTGACACTGCTTGTAACAAAACTGAGTGGCTATAGCAGAGAGAGGGAGTATACCCCCTGGGACTGCAGTCAGAAATCCAATTTTTTTGTATGTGCAAAAAGGACATACAAATAAAAAATTCTAATGAATTTCTTTGTGCCACTTAGTATAATCCCTAATCCTACACACAATTTCACCCAAATATATATTTATAAATGCAGTCATCCACCATAGGATTCTACCACATAAAGTGTCCAGTGCACAAATATATCAAATTACCTCATACAAAAAAAGTATTCAGTGCATACAAAAATTCGGAGGGTCCTTATTCATAAAGTGTCTAGTGTATTAACTGTGCAGTCATAATCTTTAAGGTGATCTTTGATTTGATACCTACTAAAGTGTTATTCCTACTCTTACAGAGGATGTTTGTTAAGTGACACAAATTCATTATTATTTGCGTGTAGTTCCTGTACGTAAAAAAAAAAAAAATATAAAAAAAAATAAAAGTAGTTGCACTGAGCTCTTGTGCATAGGAATGCCAAATAAGACAACTTTATGTGACGCAAGTGAGAGAATTTTTGTATTTAAAATTATACTATGTCTGAAATACAAATTGCACTCATAAAAGGGGGGATTGATTATCCAGTCTGAACGATAGGCCATGGACAGGATTCAAATGATCCTTTGTTTACACTTACAGGAGGATGACGGAGGGAGGAACGGAGGGAGGAGCAATTGGATATTCCCTGGATCGACTTTTCCTATTTTGCCTATAAAAAAATATTAGCCAGTTAGGAAGGAATTCAGGCCTTTCTCAAAACAATAGATTGAGATGGCCTGCACAAGCCTTTGAGGGAGCCTATGCCACATTTTCACAGCTCCTATTGTACTTTGAAGAAGCCTTTCTGGATTTGGATATTAAATCTTTTTCTCCAGACGCAAATAGTGTCTCCTTACCTATACAAAGTGCATCTAGCCTCCCAGTAGAAAGAAAGGAGGAGCCATGGTCAGGAATGGTATTTTTAGGTCTTTGGAAAAGTAGAAAAAAACCTATACAAGTTACCCATATGTATACACACCTTCCAAATTTGAGAGAATGGAACCTTTCAAGGACAAACTTTTTTGGCAAAAGAAACACTGACCATACCCCTAAACACGCATTCATCAATTCAAAGACAGAAAAGGCTATCAATACAGGTATGCGTACACACCCAAGGTAAACAACAACCACAAAAAAAAAAGTTACAAAGTGGATGTACGTTTTTAATAAATGTTTTAGGTCAAGGAGGGGGGGGGGGGGGGGGGAAAGAAGGACATTCGAGGATTTCCCTTCAAACCTCGAAAATAAAAAGATCGTACAAAATTAACCACTTGCAGCTTACATTTCAGCTGCTAAGAAAATAAAAGGCTTCTACAGTCTTAGGGCTCATGCACACTGCAGGTCTAAAAGACAAAAAAAAAAAAAACTGCTTTTACAAGCATTTGAGCTTTTATTTCAGCTTGAAGCTTGAATTGAGCTTTTTTGAACATAAGCGTTTTTTCGCACAAACTCTCCCCTCAGCTAATGTTTGCTTTTTTTTGGTGCGTTTGAGCTTCTCTGAGCTTTTTCATGCTCTTTCGCACGTTTTTAGGCACTTAGATGTCTTTTCTGCTCAAAAGCTCCACTCAAAACACGTGTTTGGTGGGGAGTTTTCTCTACCTGTAAGAACATATGACTGTAGACTCCTGAAAAACTCATATAGTGTGGAGGGGAGTTTCCAAGCAGAAAAAAAGCTCAAAAGCCTGTAGGAGCAGCTTCTTTGTGCTTCTTTGAGCTGCAGTGTGCATGAGCCCTTACAACCAGCTGATGTTTTGTAACAGACCAAAAAAAACCTAAAGTGGAACTAAACCCTCATATCCTTTACAGCCAAGAAAGCTGCCATCTTAACCTCTGTTTGATCTACAGTTGCCATAGTGATGGCTTGACAGTTCAGTTGCGAGAACAAGCAACTGACAGTCATCATTCACGGCATGCCTTGAATGTAATCTTACTGGGAAATGGTTAGACTTGTATGTAAAGACCCACTTTAGGAAATCAGATTAAACACGCTGTAGAATGGCTTGAGCTGTTGAGAAACATCCCTTCTTCTCGAACATATTATAAAAAATAAAAAAAAAAAACACACACTAGTAGATTTTCATACTAACATTTGGACTAAAATTATTAGTACATTCATTTCCATGTTGAATGTCACACACACACACACTTAAAAAAAAAAAAAAAAAAAAAGTAGTAGTAGTATTTATATAAATTTTTTTTAAAGTGATCATTGTGACCTCCGTTCTCAGCTGCATAAATGGCTGCGGGTGGAGACTGCAGGGGAAGTGTGGCAAGAGGCAAAGAAAGAGTAATGCATGATCATCCCCAGTGAATGGGGGGGTATCAGCACAAGTCTTGGCCACTGGAGGACAGGCAGGTACAGTAGGTACAGAAGCCTACCCAGGAAATGTAAGGGAATGAGCAAGTCCAGCTGTCAAACACAAAGGATTTGTATTGAACTGTGTTTCAGTAATGGCTTCGGATACACAGAGCAATACCAACTATCAAACTGACAGCTGAGCCTTGCAGAGCTACTCTCCTGATGTAATCTGCAGGGCTCTGCTATCACTTTTCACAGTAGTCTCCCCCTCTGTGTTTAGCGCAGGGCTTGACAAATTTGTTTGGAATCTAGGAGCCAGTTTTTTTTAACAACATAGCTTTATTTTCAATGACGAAAATAACCGATCTTAAATTTAAACAGTGCAGCAAGGTTAGGGCGATAGGAGATCCAGTGACCAAGAGTAACATATGCCACCTTAGGCCCCTTTCACACGGGCACCTACGCTAAGCAGAATCCGCATTCTCAGTGGGGATCTCTCTGCTGATCCCCGCTGAGCAGGCGGATGACAGGTCCTGTCCGCTCTGCTATGCAGACACAGCCCATTCTCCTCTATGGGGCAATCAGATGGAAACGGACCATCTGTTTCCATCCGATGCCATCCAATCCGATTCACTGGACGGATGGTAAATAGAACCACCATCCGTCTGTTTTTGGCGGACAGGATCGGATGGCGGCGGCTTGCCACTCCATAGAGACTGAAGGGTCCGATCAGGTCCGCCTGAAAAACTGACAGATCAACACATTGCAAGGAGATTACAAAATGCAATTTTTAAAGTAAGGCCCCTTTCACACGGTTCGCATTCCGTTGCGGACCGTGCTCTGCTCAGCGGGGATCGATCCGCCGATCCCCGCTGAGCCGGCGGATGACAGCTCCGTCTCCACACTGTGTGCGGAGAGGGAGGTGTCAGAGCCCCGCTGCTCTCTATGGGGAATCGGATGAGAGCGGACCGCCTGTCCGCTCTCATCCGATCCCATCCGATCAGATCCCCAGGACGGATGGAAAATAGGGTTTCCATCCGTCCGGATTTCACAGACCGGATTGGATGCGGATGGCAGCTGTGTCAGCGGACATGTCTCCGCTGACATCCGCTGCTCCATAGGGCTGAATGGGGCATCCGATCAGATCCGCCTAAAAAACTGACAGGCGGATCTGATCGGACCACCCATGTGAAAGAGCCCTTACACTCTTTTGCAGAAGTGCATAAATATGTAGAACACATTATCCTTGAACTTCCAGGAGAGAGCAGTGTAAAATGGGATTTTAAAATAAAATAATACCCACACTCCCTGCACACTTACCTTTAAGCAAAGGGCGCCAGATGAAGACTGCAAAAACTTCCGTCTCTCCACCTCTTGGGAAGGAGAAGGGCGAGCATTGAAAATAAGCAGTGGAAATCCCTTGCATTCCTAATAAGTGCTTGTTGTAATACTCCCGGCCACCACAAGAGGCCGCCAGTTTCCCATTGGCAGCATCTCAGTGGAGAAGGCCCAAAAGCCGGGGCCTCAATTTTCAGATGATGCGGAGTTCGAGCGCTCGAGGGGAGGGGGGCGCAAAGCGACAGGACATCTCCTGCAGTGCACCCCAGGCACCAGGCCGCTAATTCTAGTCGCAAATGCGACCTGGCGCCCGGGGATTGTCGAACCCTGGCTTAGCGGCTGTCACTACTCCTGTATGAATGAAGGCTGCAAATGCGGTTTATATTAAAAAAAAAAAGGTATATAGGTAGATTATCTAGAACACACAAACACAAACACACAAACACACACACACACACACACACACTTGGACACCGGCACAATTTTCAAACTTTTGGCTCTGTATGCCACCATGCAGACTTTCAGCTTTAAATTCAAGGGGTTGAACATAAAATATCAAGTACAAATTTTAGGAGCTGCAACCATTTTTACACACAGTTGGATGTACATAACCTTAAAAAGGAGTTGTAAAGTCTCAAGGTTTTTCACCATAATGCATTAAGGTGAAAAACCCTCGGTGTTGCAGCTGTCCCCCAGGACCCCCTCTTTTCTTACCAGAACCCGATCATTCCAGCGACAAGCACAGGCCCAATGGCTTCAGCAGCTGTCTCGTGTCCTCATTGAATGGATTGATAGCAGCAGGAGCCATTGGCTCCTGCTGTTGTCAATCAAATCCAGTGACAGGGGGGCGGGGCACAGTCCCTCTGTGTCAATGGATTCAGCTGCGGGACTCCTAAGCGTGCCCACGTGGCTGCCCCCATGGAAAGCGGCTCTCCGCGCTGGCACCTAATGAAGAAGAGAAGCCAGGAGCGCCGCCGGGGCACCCCACAAAAAGGAGGATGGGGCTGCTCTGTGCAAAACCCTTGCACAGAGCAGGTAAGTAGAGCATGCTTATTTAAAAAATAAATAAATAACACAAACCTTTACAATCACTTTAAACCTGAGAGAGAGTGTGCACTTTCAACCCATATCCGTACCTTAATGTGCAGATCAAAGTCATGTCCAGTGACCTACTAAGGCTTTACTCCTCTTCATTACAGTTTGTTAGTGATTCTGATGGCATTATGAATAGGGTTGAGCCGGCACCTGGATGTCAGTGTTCGGTGGGTCCGGCCGAACTTGGAAAAAAAAAAGTCCGGGTCCGTGACCCGGACTTTTTCTGACCTTGACCCGGACACCGAACCCCACTGAAGTCAATAGGGACCCGAACTTTCAGGCACTAAAATGGCTCTAAAAAAACCAATGGAAAGGGCTAGAGTGCTGCAAATGGCAGCAAAATGTAGTTAAGAGCATGGCAAGTGCTCTGCAAACAAATGTGGATAGGGAAATAACTTAAAACAACAAAAAAAACAGAAAAATAAAAAACACATTTTCTTCATCTGTGAAGGACAAGGCCCATATGGAGTAGAAGGGAGGTTGAGGTGGCGGTGGATGTGGCGGTGTAGGTGGAAGCGGCGGTGGAGGGGGACGAGGTAGCCAACACTGCTTTTTTTTAGTCATTTTAAATTAGGGTACACCCCAAAAGAGTGAGAAAGATCAAAAATATAACAATGGCTGGGTAAGGCCGGTATCCATCTCTATTCTGCACAAGGTACGGAAAAGTCCTGTGGGATCCATGCCTGGTTCATTTTAATGAATATGAGCTTGTCCACATTGTCTCTGGACAGGCGGCTGCGCTTGTCTGTGATAACGCCCCTCTGTGGGAGGTGTATCGTCTGTGTCTTCTGTATCCCCCCCAGCCACGCACCAGTGATGGCCATGAGCTGGCCTGGGTGCCACACTGCTGTGAACATGGTTCCATCTCCTCCATCTCTATCTCCTCCTCCATCTCCTCCAGAACTGTGCCCCTGCTGGACAATTGTGTACCTGGCGTTTGTGGGTGCAGGAACCCACCCTCTGAGCCACTTGTGAATGACTGCCCTAAAAGCCATGGAAATGATCCCTCTTCCTCCTCCTCCTGTGCCACATCCTCTTCCATCATCGCCCGATGCGTTTTTTCAAGGAGGCATAGAAGTGGGATAGTTAAGCCGACAACGGCGTCATCGGCACTGGCCATGTTGGTGGAGTACTCAAAACAGCGCAACAAAGCACACAGGTCTCGCATGGAGGCCCAGTTATTGGTGGTGAAGCGGTGCTGTTCCGCAGAGCGACTCATGGGTGCGTGCTGCAGCTGAAACTCCACTATGGCCTGCTGCTGCAGTCTTTCCAGCATGTGCAAGGTGGAGTTCCACCTTGTGGGCACATCACATATGAGGCGGTGAGCGGGAAGGCCGAAGTTACGCTGCAGCGCTGACCATCGAGCAGCAGCAGGGTGAGAACGCCGGAAGTGCGCACAGACGGCCTGCACTTTCTGCAGCAGCTCTGACATATCGAGGGAGTTTTGAAGGAACCTCTGCACCACCAAATTCAGCACATGCGCCAGGCAAGGGATGTGCGTCAAACTGGCTAGGCCCAGAGCTGCTATGAGATTTCGCCCGTTATCGCACACCACCATGCCGGGCTTGAGGCTCGCTGGCACCAACAACTCATCGGTCTGCTGTTCCATGCTCCTCCACAACTCATGTGCGGTGTGGGATTTTTCCCCCCAAACATGCAAATTTTAAAACTGCCTGCTGTCGTTTACCCCTGGCTTTGCTGAATTTGGTGGTGAAGGTGTTACGCTAACCGGATGAGGAGGCGGTAGAGGATGAGGAAGCAGAGTAGGAGGAATTAGGAACAGGAGGCAAACAAGCGCCCTGCAATCCTCGGCGGTGGAAGGAGATGCGCCAAACAAATTTAAAAGGTGTATCTCACACATACCGATACAGACTATGCCGCAATTTAAAATTTTTTACCCCCAAAAGGGTGTATATTGAATAGCGGAATAGAAAAAAAGTATATAAAACGGTGTCTCACACGTACAAACACAGACTAGGCCCCGATTACAATTTTTTGTACACTAAAGGGAGGATGAGGATGAGGAAGAGGAGTAGGAGTTCGGAACAGGAGGCAAACTGAAGCGCCCTGCAATCCTCGGCGGTGGAAGGAGATGCGCCAAACACATTTAAAAAAGGTGTATCTCACACGTACCGATACAGACAATGCCGCAATTTAATTTTTTTCATCCCAAAAGGGTGTATATTGAATAGCGGAATAGAAAAAAGTATATAAAATTGGTGATTTTTTAATAGCAGATGTGAACACAGCAGTGTCTTATGTTTTAGGTCACGGTCAGCAGCAGGCTATGAAGGAAAAAAAAAAAAAAAAAATTCCCCTTTAAATTTGTAATTTTTAAATAGCAGATTAGAACAGCACTGTGTAGTAAAATATAGCTGAACGCTGCACACAGACTGATAAAAATATTTTTTTTTCTCCCTCCTCCTCCGTGGGCTCAAGTGAGAGCAAAAAGATTGTTCACTGCACCATCCCCCACACAGCAAAAGCGATGTAGATCGCTAACGGACGATTGTTCTGTCCTGTGTCTTCTAATCTCTCCCTGCCTACTCTCTCCAGCCTGTCCCTAAAATGCTTTTCTATCTTTCCCTGCCTACACTCCGACCTGTCCCTACATTCTTTTCAGCCACAATGTTTTTTTTTCCTGTCTCTGTCCCTAATCAGCAGCAGCCAGCACCGTTGTGTGTGCTCTCTCCCTACACTAGAACAGACTGACGCACACCGCGCTGTGTCTCTAAGCTTATAAAGACCTGAGTCACGTGCTTCAGCTGGCCAATCACAGCCATGCCATTAGTAGGCATGGCTGTGATGGCTTCTATTGCACACCAGTTCAACGCTTGTTGATTGGCTGTTGAAACCGCGCCATTACATACAAAACAGGAAATAAAATACCGAACACGGATTTTAAACCCGAATATACAGTAAAGTTTTCGGGTCCGTGTCCGGGTAACAAAAATCCAATTATCCGGTACGGACCCAAATAATACAGTCCGTGTTCGCTCAACCCCAATTATGAACCTTCCTGTCTGCACCTTGTGTTTTTCACCTGAATAAGATGTTCATTAACCAATTCCATACCGGGACATTTCTGGCACTCCACTCCTACAAAGACCTCAGGTTTCTCCTACAGGCTAAAAAGCCTGAAATCAAGAAAAAAACAAACCATGAACGATCTCGGCTATCTACCCGGGATCACGGCAGTATTGACAACTGCCAAGCTGGGCATGACGTCATAACATCGCCCCCGGTCCTTCGAGAGTCATAGAGACTGCCGGGGACCATGTGGTCCTCAGCAGACTCTATGATGTGCTCCCCCCTCCGGCGGATTCCTTCTCTGGCTCACCAATGGCACAGGCGAGCCGGTAGAAGGACCGGGAAGGGGGGGGAGAGACAATGTCCCCTCCGGCCGCCTGTAAGAACAATCAAGCGGCTTGACAGCTGTTATAAATGTTCTTATGGTGCAGGGAATCGCCGGCAGAAAAAAAATTATATCTGAATGATGCCTGCAGCTGCATAATAGCTAACTGGCCATCATAAATTTAAATTTAAATTTAGACAGAGCATGGAAAAGCAGGGACCTTTTAAGTGAAAAAAAAAAAAAAAAAAAAAAACCCACCACACACACACCTCTAAAAAACATTCCAGTTTTGCAGCACTGACAAGGCACAGGCCCAGGTTATTTAACACAGTATTTAACACAGGGCATCTCTGAAGCCAAAAGCCTACTACCAGCTGCTGTAATCCCACCGGCCAGAGTAAATATTTTAGCAGAAGCAGTGAAAGCCATTCACATTCCTGTGAGTATTTCTAATTGCCAGAACCAAAATCGACACAAAAAATTCATAAATTCTGATACAATAAAATAATGGTAATAACACAAATCCACCCAAATGTATTACAGGATTGCAATAATTTGAGACCAAACACCCCAAATATTACAAAATGCAGAAGGCTAGTAGTATATCAGGTTTAGTTCTTTTCAAATTGTAATTTCATTCTGTTCAATAGTACACTGGTTATGGGACTGCAAAATCCGATCATTGAAAAATGATGCGTTTAGAAATCTGGCCTTGAGGGAAGGTCTGCTAAAAATATAAAGTTATTCAGCACTCCTACTTCCCACGCCTCAAGCCCCTTCGATGCCTATGTAATTTCTGTACTTGAACTACTCAGGGACCAGAAAAGATGGCTGCATCTACAGCTTGAGAGCTCTCAATTTTCTACTGAACTAAGCACAAAGGCCAAGTTATTCTGAGGGCTAGTAACTGTCAGGATTGGACTTCTGAAACCACAGAATGAAAATCGTGTCCAAGTAGTTTTCACTTTTTTTCCCTGTTTTTTTTTTACTGTTGACTATTGTCTAGGTAATATTCTCTGTAAATATTTTTCTTGCACTATATTGCTTTCTTTCATGAATACCTAAAAATTGTAACTATTATCTCTAAATGCTCCAACATAGAACTCTTTACTTTGAGCAAAACTACCATATATTAATCTCTAAATCATCTCTGCCTGTGTGTCAATGAGTGTGGCAGCCATTTCTCAAAAGTCAGGATTGCTAGAACAGATACTGTGAATTGTGCATTGTTCAGTTAAAGCATGTGGTGTCACATGGTTGGGTGTGTGAAAAGGGCTGACTGCAGAGTTAACTGACCCCAGTGACAATCACTCAAATGCTCATGCGGACTCCAGTATGTTGGCCGTACCATCCGACCATTCCATGTGCGGATGAATGAGCATGTGGCGAATATTAGGAAGGGTTTCCCTAAACATTCCCTTTCGAAACACTTCGATTTAAAACACGCTAGGTACCCCAGTAGCACCTCCTTCATGGTTATTGACGTATTACAGCCCCACTGGAGGGGTTGTCACACCAGGAGGGAGGTGTCTCGCCTTGAGACTAAATGGATTTACCTGCTCAAGGTATATAGGCCCTTTGGCCTAAACATTGAGTGGGACGTCAACGCCTTTTTTGAATAACAGTTAGTGCTTATCGGGATGAGTACTATTTTTTATCTTTTTCTCTTTTTTTGGGGTTATGTTTCATAGCAGTATTGTATATTGTGATTTTATATTTTATTATTTGATTTGTTTTTATGACAGATACGCTTATAAAAACTAATGTCTGTTTTTTTCCAATTTTTGTATATTTTGCAAATCTTTTTCGTTTTGTAGCTGTATGAACCTTTCACATTTTAGCTGTTGTGGTCCTTTGTGTCCAACATCATTCATTTCCGGGTATAGTTCACTATTTGCGCTTCACGCTGAAGCGATTCGGTCATTTCCGGTGCGGTTGGTTCCGCCCGGATCTTCAGCTGTATGCTATTGGCCTAATCATGTGTCATTATATATATGTGGTGTGACGCTCGTTCACGCCCCCTTGAGAATGTCCAATAGACGAAAAGCTTCGGGGAGGAGCCGAACGTGCGTCTTTCGTCATACCCGGAATCCGGAAGTGCCCTGCTCCGCTTTGCTGCCCACGCTGGGGCTACAGGCTTTAACATATTGTATACTCGGTGAGTGTAATGCGATTTTTTAATAAAAACTGATTAAGACTATCACGCTATGGGCCGCTTTTGCCTTCTTTTCCATACTCCTACCCTCTGAGAGTGGTTCCAGTGAGATTGGCAGTTCATCTATCCTATTGGGGGTTATCATAGGATTGGACCCGTATTGGAGCTGACGTGCTGGATACAGGCAAAGTAGTCCTGAAACTACTTATTGTGCATTTTACATCCCTCTCTGGTAAGAGGCTGTATGTGGTGGAGGGCTTCACAAGTGTCCGTCTATTTCATGCACCAGGGTGGAAGTTTACTACCTATTTTACCATCATGAACTGTGTACACATTAAGGCTGAACCTTAGCTGAGATGGGACTTTCAGTTATTTCTGTTTAGCCACCTTGTGTGTTTTATTGAATGTTCCTATATATAGCGCGACTCCCATTTTATTATACTCATTATACATCCAGCTGTATGAGTTCGCTGCTCATAAGGGCGCGGGTTTTATTTATATTTTATAATCACTCAAATACTGCTGAATTCTAGTCTGTAAAATAGAAAATCTCTGCATGGTGAAACTGAGTGTCATTGTCCCAGTACCTCAGTCAACCCTGCATCACTTTTCCATCAACCCTCTGCTCACTGTTACACATTGCAAACCTCTTCCTGTTACCTTTCCATATACTATCCACTCATTAGCTACACATTACAAACCTCTCCCTGACACCTCTACAAGTCCTGCTCAACATGTTTACTTCTATACATACATCTTCAACTATATATGTTCAGGAATAACTACACTTTCGCTAGTGACGATTAGCTTATAAGGTCAAGTCACACAATCCTGCGCGTTTACTCCTTTTTTCAAAAGATGTTACAAACTTCCTAGGCTTCATGTGATGTAAAGACCTAAAATTTGGGAAATTTGTGCTGCAAAAAAAAAAAAACACAACACATGATGCCAAAACAAACAATTTTTCTATATATTTTGTTTTGTAATTTTTCTTTGTTCCTGCCATGATTTGATACAGTGCCTGTGTAAAGGTTTATTAATGAACAGCACAAACCACAATTTATATGGCCGTAGACCAAAACGAGTTTTCTTTACTGGAATCAAAACAACAATGATCTAATTTCTAGTTTCTATGGATTACTGCACTTTGCACATCACCATTGTTCTACACTGTCCTATGATATAAGCCCAGGAGGTTCTTTTGTTCAGTCGGACCAGAAGTCCAAGATTCACTAAGTGCTTCCATTTGCTAGCTTGGAAATAGCAACTGGTAGTGTTGCAGGGCAATCAAGTCAGGGATAAAACTTATATTTCCAGGGAAAAAGCACCGCAAACCTGGGAGGGAAAATTAATATTTCCAACACAATGTGCTGCTGTGCCAGATATGACAGGGACATTTCTAGGAACGCCATGATGTTCAGCTGGGAATGGGAACAACGATATATAGAGAGGGAATTATATCTGCCGTTCCAAGTGCCATGGGAACATGAGAATACTTTATGGAAAACTCTATTTGCATTTGACGCACTGAGACAAAGATGTGTGTTACATTGGGTATCTACATGAATAATAATAGATTTCTCTCAATAACAAGTTTTCAGCTACAAAAAAAAAAAAAACCCACGAGTAACACATGAAGAGGGAAAGGTGGCTGTGCCCTGTACTGTACTCAATATAAAAGAATTTACAAGTCAAAATTCCCTTTATCTTAATTGTTCAGTAGAGAACACAGGCTAGATATTGACAGACCATGGGACTTCCTCAAACAGTAAATGAGAAGGGTAGGCAACAACAAGGCAAACTGAACTGTGCCAACAGGCCCAACAATAAGAAGAGTCAACAGATCCAACTCAGTGCTGCTGCAAGAACTCTGCAGCCGAGAGCTGCATCTGCAGAGGATTTGACCGTCTACCTGGCAAAACTTGGAAAAAGGTACTAACAGAAGACCTTAAAAAGCTGGGCAACAGAGGCTTGATTTTGGAATGCCCAGGAAACTTCTACCGACCTGTTGAAGTGAACACGTCACGTACCTGGTTGGTGAGCCTAAAGTGCGGAGAAAGGCCTCTCGTACAGCTCTGGATCGAGGGCCACTGGTGGTGAGATGGTAGCTGCTTGAGCACAGCGGCTTAAGAGCACCTATGATCAGTCCAGTAGTCTGTGCAAGGTAGTAGCTGGGAAGGAAGCCAGGAGTAGCTGACAGAAGGCAGAATTGCGAGCAGGATAGCTGGAAGCAGGCTGACTGGCTTGGCTGATGACAGACTGTGGATGAACAGCAGGAAGCAGGTGCCAGTGGATGTTGAGCTGGACTGAAGGAGCTGTAGCATGCTGGAAGAGCAGGAAGCAGGGTCAGACGAGCCGGGTAGGTAACAGATGGACAGATCAGGCATACACGCCAGACAGCAGCGTAGTCAAGTCACAGGCAGAGTCTGCAACGGATGGAGGATCAACAGGTGCAGCAGGCAGAGACGGAATCTGAGGTCGGAAGCAAGCCGGGTCAAGATCAGAGGTAAAAAACGCAGGAATGCAGGGTAAGGATCGACCGTTTGTCAGCAAAGACGATTATTGGAGGGCCGATATTCACTTTTCCCAATATATTGGTATCGGCCCCGGAATTTCCCGATATTACCGATATTGTGCGCGGCGCACACATGACGTCATTGCGTATGGATTGCTCCACGTGTCTACGCGCCTTGGGCCTATAATTATACACGTTCTGCTTTCTTAGACCGCCTCCCTCGCCTCGGACAGTCACAGTGCCCTGCTGTGCATCCGCAATTCCGCATCGACACAGACCGGCCTCAAGCAGCCATCCAACCACCCACAGCAGTCTGGTGCCAGCCAGCCACCCACCCACAGCTGCCCTGTGCAAGCCACCCTCCCACAGCATCCCTGGCCTCAGCCACCCACAACCCCTGTGCCAGTCAGCCACCCACAACAGGGTGACAGCCAGAAGCCACAGCAGGGTGACAGCCAGCCACCCATCCCACAACACCCAGCCAGATACCCACCCACCTCACAACTGGGTGCCAGCAGGCCAGCCACCCACCAACTCCACCCCACAACAGGGTGCCAGCAACCCACCCACCCCACAACAGGGTGCCAGCATGTTCCTAGGACTGCTTGAAGACTGGGGAATCAACAAAGACTGAGTGATGATTGTGCTCCTTGGAGACAGCAGAGCAAACATGCGGAAAGGAATGAGGCTTGCTGATGTGTCAGACCTCAGTTGCATGGCGCAAAACACCCTCCAACTTGTAAATGATGGTCTGTCAAGCCAGAGAGCTTTGATTGATATATGTTTTGAGAAGCATGAAGAGATTAAAAATGTTATGCTGGCAAGTCCTCGATACAAGAATCATGCTTTCTCTCCGGATGACGTATTGGCCAAGGCAAAACAATGGCTGACAGAAGATATTCAACAGGAGGTGCAGGAGGTTCCTGCCGAAATGCCAGAACACCAATCTGGGAGAGCAGCAGGATGCTGCAAAAACAGAAAAATGTCCAAAAAGAAGACAACGAACAGAAGAGAATCTTCTTGATCGTGGTCGAATTGATGGCATGTTCAGTGTTTTATTGAGGTCTCATGTGGAAGATTCTTCTGAATCTGCATAATGAGCCTGGATGATGAACTTCCTCTCCATTTGAAGGAACCAGTAATTGACAGAAATGGTGATCCTCTTCAGTGGTGGAAAGAAAATAAGGCACACTACAAAAGACTTGCCTCTCATGCTAGAAGACAACTCTCTGCTCCTTATTCCTCTTCTGTACCATGCGAGTGTGTTAATGAAGTGGCAGCAATATATGAAAAAAACAGAAACCGTTTAACAGGTGAACATGCTGAAAAGTATGCTTTCTGCACTAAAATATTGTTCTACTTAACTGGGAGTATTGAAAGGTGTAGTAGTACTAGTGTCCACTCTAATACACTGTCTAGGTTTTGTCTAGCTTTTTTCTAGCAGTTTTCCACTGACTGCAGTAGGGATTTAAAATCATTGCATTGAGTGAGTGCACAACTGCAGCAGTTTATGCATCATTCCCAATCACATGATATGAAACTGATGTCCCTGCAAGTGAAAGCTGAGGTTTTCCAATCAGTTTTCATGCAGGTAAGGTGTGAAGAATGAGCCTTTAAAAAAAAAAAATAAATAAAAATAATATTAAATTATAATATTAAAAATGTTAAACATTAACATGTTCAGTACCAGATTTGTGTCAAAAATTATCTTTAGCTTTCAAAAATATAAATGTACAAAATATTGGTCGATACCGATGCTTTGTGACCAAAATATCTGTATCGGCCCTGAAAAAATCAAAAATCGGTCTATCCCTAATGCAGGGACAACACAGAACGCTGTATACCAAAAAGCAATTAGCCAGTGCTGAAGCTCCGTTTAAATAGGCTGTTTGGCGCCAGGCTTGGCGACAGATGCGCATTCGCGAATGCGTGTGTGCATGTTTGCCCACATCTGAAGCCTTTCCTTGTTCACGTAATCGTGCAGGAGGTGCATTACAGTGCAATCTTTTGAGAGGAGTGGTTTTATCCCCCTAGCAATGGTAGCTCTTGTAGCAGGATGTCCCCTTGTGAGGTCCTGAGGTTAGCACAAATAGGGAGTCTGTCTTCCGGATAAAAGCTGTAGCTTTTAGGCAGGTTGAGGACTCTGACCATGTCCAGACAGAGAAGTGCAATGTTTTGGGCGCTTAGGAACAGGGCACAAGGAAGGAAGGATTATGCTGTTTGAAGTGAAAAGCTGCCACCACTTTAGGAAGAAAGGAGGGTCTTGGGCATACTACCTCACCCAGTCATTGGAAAGAAAAGAAAAGAAAAGAAAAGAATCGCCAACTCAGACACAGAAGTCCACCTTACAGATCTCTGAAAAGGTCCGGATTCTGTGTGCTCCTGTTTTAGTAAATCCTCCCCAAGGTCTTTGTGCTATATCCCAAAACTTTACCTATTGCATTTTTTTCAAAACATTCACTTCAAGAAAAAAAACTAGTAAAAAGGTATTATAAAAAAAAAAAAAAAAAAAAAGAAGAAAGATAAAGGGCATCCACAAACTACTTGCTGAGTGTCTGAAAACAGCATTGATATATCAAGGACTCAACATCTTTACCGGACAGAGGAGATGCCGATATGAAATTTCAGAGGTTTACTTCATAAGACAAAATACTGTATTTTTAATTTGCATGCAATGATGCAGATTGAGTTTGTTCTTGTGAAGTGACCATTCCATGGTATTACTCTTTCAGGCCCCCCACAGTTCCAATTGATTTGTAAATTCTGCCTTGATCTTTTACAGTTTTCTATAAAAAAATTAATTAAGGCTTGTGTATACATGGAAAATTTTAAAACCTCCATTAAAAAAAAAAAAAAAAAAAACAAACAAACCACAATCCTAGTGGATAATCACCAGGGCATTTTTTTCTCTTTCAAATATGTGTTGCTTCATACCTTATACCTTTTGGGTTTCACAGTCTATCCTAACATCCTGCATCTTTTTATCTGCGCATATAGCTTTAATTACAACTTCTACATAATCTATTTTTATTTCACAAGTTTTAATCAGGAAGGATGCACATGAAATGTATTCTGTCTTTGCAAAGTTTTAGATTAAAATTAAGATATCAAGTCTCTTTTGCACAGTTAAGAATGGCCATGGCATTTCACAGGTTTATAAACAAAACAAAAAAAAAAAAAAAAAAAAAAAAAAAAACAAACATTGTGCAAACGTCCTTGAGTGTTTGATTGCTATGATTTATATTTGCATTTGTTACATGTAACAGTAATTTCAGCAAGAAATTGGACACTATTGCAGTGATATGTTACAGTATAAAGGATCACGCTTTGCCCTCTCTAAAGATGGCTGCCAGAGCACACAATGTGCGGATGATGCCGTAGATTAAAAAAAAAAAGTATAATATATATATATATATATATATATATATATATATATATATAAACACAAATGACATTTTCTCATTAAAATACCTTCTGGTGTAGTATCTGCCACTTTTGTAAATCCAGGGGTTGTACTTTTGAAAATCTTCACTCTTCCTCCTCCCACAACCACTTCTGGTCCAAGTAAACACACTAGTGCAGCCAAGCCACGTAAGGTTACTGCCACCAGCAAATCACTAGTGTCACGCAAACCCAAGAGAACCTAATAAAAAACGAACAGTAGTTAACCAATTTTGTCCACAAGGCGAGAAAAGCAAGCAGAATAAAATTCATGCAATTACTTTTTCCCTCCACAAAGAGAGGTGCAAAAACATACACACATGTACTGCCCCAGGATGCAATTTTTAAAGGGGGGGGGGGGTAGAAACACCTAGAAAATCATATATGACAAAAGATTTTGGAAAGCTATTGGTTACACACAGAGAAACCGCTATGGGCTCTGGGTTTACTGAAACTTCAGACTGAACTGTCTAGTAAGGCAGTAGTCACTGCAATGAGTCAAGCCTTTGTACAGTCTAAGTCATTGCTTTGACTCATTCACTTGTGCATACATTTCAGCTTGAGCTATTGAGCTCTATAAAATTACGGTCTCTACCTCGAAAGAGAAACGAGAGCTTGTAAAACGAGAAAGCTTGTAAAACATAAGTAGCCTAAAGCTCCACCCGTTGCCAGAATGCAAAAAATATTCATATGCAATATGAATATTCACTAAAACCTTACTATAAAATGTTAGTTCACCTTTACAGGAAAAAAAGAAAAATAAAGTGAACACAGTACACCTTTCCGACCCCCTCTGTTCCCCATTGTACTTACCTCCAGGCATACTAAGCGGTCAGTGCCCATGCAGTTAGTCCAGCGACTTGAAATACCTTCTTTTCACTCGTCTCTGTGCAGTGTATCCAGGATGGCTCAGAGTGATGCTGACTGATCAGTGCCATCACAGAGCATCCCTCTGATCCATCCTGGAAGTGCTGCACAGAGAAAAGGGAGATGAGTAGGGATGTCAAATCCCCAGACCACTGGACCAGCTGCGTGGGCAATGACAGTTCAGCATCCTAGGAGGTAAGTACAGTGGGAACCAGGAGGGTGGCCAGGGTGCACTGGGTTAGTTGACCCTTTACATTTTTTCTGTAAAAGGTAAACACTAAATAGGTTAATAAAGGAAACATTTCTTTTAGGAGATAACCATCTTACTTGTGGAAGAATAATATCTTTTAGTTCTTTTAAAGTGAAAAGTTCTCCGTAAGCATCAATATGGGTCAGTAACACCACTCGAACATGTTCTTCGTGAACTTCAAACATTTTCATCAACACTGGTATTACTCTGGTCTGGAAGAGAGGTGGGGACAGGAGACAATCTTCACGGTTTCTCCCCATAATATCTGTATTAAAATGTGAAATATATCAATTGGAACAAAGTAGAGTTATTGAAATAAAACTTGCACAGTTATCAGTTGCGAGGGGAAAGTCTGCTTTTGCAAAGCATTTTGGTATGCTCGCATCCTGTTTACAAGCGATCGAAAGAAAAAGAACAAGGTTGATAATGCAACAGCTATAGTTTTGCATACATTTTATGAAAGTCTGAGCTTGGTTTTGCTCATCTGTTCCCATCCTTTCCTATATTTGAATTATGATTGAATTAGCAAGCAACAGCCAGACACAGAGGGGGTGAGGAAGAGTCACTCCTTGTACACATTCAGATGTGAGTAAAAATAGAGTTAAAGCCAGTTTTAGCTATTGCGCTCTTTAAAAGCAAACCTACTTTACCAGAGCAGCTAAGAACGGACAGATTCACTTTATATAATATAAAGCATAATATAGTATAAAGCATTTGGGGCGCCCTTGAAAAGTATTTTCAGTCTCCAGGCACCCCTATCCAAGGCTTGGTTAATGTTCTGTGTGTTGCGGAATGCACGCAAAATCATGCTCATTTCTGACATGCAGTAAAATGCTCTGCTCTTTAGGGGGTGCCAATATTTCTTAATGGTACCCCACAAATTGGCAAACCCAGGGTATTTTTGGGAAGAAGAAAGAAGAAAGGGGAGGGTCGAGGACTTCTTTCCCTGTGTTCCTGCGGATAGGGCAGCCAACTGAAATAAAATGTTCACATGCGAGGTTGGGGGTGGTAAAAACATGCGGTTGATCTGTTTTTACCACCCCCAACTATTTCTCTTTTGGCTGCCGAGGCAGCAGCTGGGGGTGTACACATGATGTGGCCATGGCTGGAAGTACACCTCCATGTGAATGGGGCTGCACTGCAACCAACTCACAACTGTGTACATTGCATGTGGTTGCAATGTGGTGATGCTGCATTTATGGGGTTAAAACAGGTGGTGAAATACTGCCTCTCCACCACCTGTCAGATGCCTCTAAAAAGAAATCGGAGTATGGATTGCTTTTTCACAGGAGCGACGGTCCTTGCTGCTATTACAAACAAGCCCTAAAAAGCGGTTCTGATTGTACAGGAATAAGGGTAAAAGGAACATACACACACACACACACACACACACACACACACCACACACACAAAGGTCTAGAGCCATTTGAAAAGTTGCATTTTGGTACCTTTGTTCACACAGCCAGGTACTGCAGGGTAGGGGGAGGCAGAGAGCACAGCACACACACACCCCCTGCCTTTGCTTTCACTTTGCTGAGTGTATGTAATTAACAGTGTGAACAAGCTCCCTCACTTCCAAAGTACAGTTCAGCAGGGGATCGAGAGCTCAGTCTCATCTGACAGCTTCGCGGCACCCCTGAGGACCTCTGGCACACCCCAGCTGAGAAAGGCTGAGATAAAAGCATAATGTACCACAGATTATTTTGCCACACCTACTAACTTATAATAAAGAAAAAAGCCTTAACTGGCAAACATGCCTTATTGTAACTAAATTTAACCTGGCCACTACCACAGCCACGCTCATTAGAGTATTGGAAAAGTTTGACAATTCTCCTAAATTTTGAGGTCTGTTCATAATTATTAAAATTACCTCTTTTTGGTCTCAGAAGATGGGGTAGAAAGCTCTTTACTGCCATAGGCTCAGCAAATACAAATGGATTTAGCAACAGAGGGACCAATCGGGAGGAGATGAGCTCTTCTGGCAAAGTTGACACTCTGTCCAAAAGAAACCTATACAAGGCCAAATCATATACTGTTTTAATGCATTTATGTGCACCTATGAAAAATATTTAACAGAAAAAACACACTGATTTAGGTAAAACAAAATAAAACTGTGCAGTTTAAAGTAAAAAACTCTTCCACTGGGATCATACCACAAATCCATTACACACTGCAAATTTGTGACCTTACCTAGAGTTAGTCTTTCCCCCCCCCCCCAACTGGGAGTCTTCCTACAGAGACAACATTTTTCCTCTGTGGCCTCTGAATTACCCTTTACACTTTGCCCATACCTCCAAATCATGCATTTCTTGAATCTCCCCAAAAAAATAGGGCAATATATAGTAGACCTTACTCTTTGAAGAGTTATGTTTTAACAAAAAAACTCCTCAATGCCACCTCATCTCCAGCATATACATTATCTTAATTAGGGATTTTCCAGTCAATACTACAGCAATCATCAAGGCCTGGAAAACGGATGTTGGAGAATGCATCAATGAGCAGACATGGGAACAGACAGGGTAGGGGTAACTTATGGCAATCTGGAAGCCCCCTTTAAAAAAAATGGCACTCCCCAACCTAAATGCATAAATAGTACGCCTACTCATTCAGCAAAAAAATATTGAAACTAAATAAAAAACAAAAGACAGTTTTTGCCAAGTCCTTTATTAAAAAAATAAGAGTAATAATAAAAACGTCTTCATCGTCAATCACAATGAGCGCCGGCCTGTAAAGGGGGGGGGCCCGCTGAGCATGACCTCTCCTGTTGCTTGACAAATCGCTGAATGAAAGCGCTTCATTACCCTTGCCACCAAGCAAACAAAAGGGCCAGGCTACCCAGTGGATGTCACCAGGTGACCCTGCCCCCAAGACAGCACTCTGAGGCCCCACTCATGACATTAATGGAGCAAAGTCACCCGATAACATCATAGTGCTGTGTCACCCATTTTTCAGGTGGGTCGGCAGTTGACGTTCATCATATTTAATGCTGGATTTCTACCAGGGGACAGGTGTATTCATTTTTTTTTTTTTTTTATTAAGGACTTATAAAAAAAAACACAGTCTTGGGTTATGGTTTACTTTTGACTTTTTTTGGGAGAGTCCCCGCTGTCAGAATACAAAGAGAGCTGGAAGGATCCCAGCATCCACATCGATAGTGTTAATACGTGGATCTGTGCGTTTTTTTTTTTATTCAACCTGCTAGCTGAACAAAAAAAAAAAAAAAAAAAAAAAAGACAACTCTTAAGAATTGGTACCCTTCAATATGTTACATTTGTTTTTGCTTTAATACCGCTTTAATGCGCAGAAAAGAAAATACCATAGAAATAGCATAGAACTAGAACGAAACCCTCTACCCATGTACTCACTTAAAAAATTCATTCTTCTCCTCTTCACTTTTTACAGTTAAACTTTCCAGGAAGTTAACAATTTCCAGAAAATCATTCCTATATAAAAACGAGAAGTGAGGGAAAAAAAAAAAAAAAAAATGAAATAAACATTTTTACACACACACACATTTATATTTCAAATATACACTGTATATACAGTTCTAAGAAAACGTTTTAGGCAGGTGTGAAGAAATGCTGTAAAGTAAGAATGCTTTCAAAAATATATATTCTAATTGTTATTTTTATCAATTTATAAAATGTAAACAAAGGAAAAATTAAAATCAAATTATTATTTGGTGTGACTACCCTTTGGCCTCAAACCCACACCTGTAACCCTTGCGCACTCAATACACTTGCAAAAAGTCAGGGACTTTGTAGGATTAAAGTCAGGTGTATAATTAACCAATTATACCAAGCAGGTGTTAAATGATCAATTTCATAAGTGCCTTGAAACACAGTCATTACCTGAAATGGAAAAAGCTGTGTAGAAGGCATAAAACTGGGTGAGAAAACAGCCAAACTGTTACAAAAGGTGAGGTTGTGTAAAGCCCCGTACACACGTAGCGATTGTCGGCCGAACGATCGGCCGTCTTTTGTCCGATGCTGTCCTGTCGGTTGAAAAGTGCTAAAGACTGCACACGAATTTTGTCGGCCAACAACAGCCGACTGCAGAAGTGATGTCATGTGATGGTTAACTTTCCGTGTGTTTTTTCTTCTCTGAGCATGCCCAGTCTTGCTCATCTGCTGTTTGTCGGCCGAATTCTGTACTGAGAGGAACAATCAGCCGTTCTGGTGTTGGCCAACAAAAATTTTAAAGCCTGCACACCAGATTCTGTTCGGCCGAAAAGTCGCAGTCGGTTGTCGGAAGCATCATACTAACAAGCCGACAATCGGCCGATCGGACGTTGGCCGAATATTCACGGCCGACAATCGCTACGCGTGTATGGGCCTTAAGACAGTTTTAGATCACAGGTCCTACACCATGGCAAGACTGCACGGCAACAAAACACAAGGTAGTTCTACTGCATCAACAAGGTCTCTCCCAGACAAAGATTTCAAAGCAGACTCGGATATGCCATTCAAGCTCTTTAGAAGACGCACAAAGACACAAGCAATGATGAAGACCGCAGACGCAGTGGTTGGCCAAGGAAACAATGAAGTAGATGAAATGAATCAGGCTTACTTCCCTTCAACAGGCATCTGGAGACATCTGGCCAGAAGTGGTCTCTATGGAAGAATTGTGGTCAAAAACCATACCTTCAATGTGGAAACAAGGCTAAGTGACTAAACTATGCTCGCAAACACAGGAACTGGGGTGCAAAAAAAAAAAAAAAAAACAGCAGCAGTTGCTCTGGACTGATGAGTCAACTTGAAATATTGGGCTGTAACAAGAGGCAGAAGGGCTGAAGAAATACAGGCAGACACTTCTCCATCATGCCATACCATCAGGGAGGTGTGCGATTGGCCCAAATTTATTCTGTACCTGTGCAACAAACCCAAACATCCAGCCAATTTCATTAAGAAATTAAGAACTATCTTCACAGTAAAGAAGTCCTGGAAGTGATGGCTTGACCCCCACAGAGACCTGATCTCAACATCATCCAGTCTGTCTGGGAATACATGAAGAAACAGAAGGACTTGAGACAGCCTACATACACAAATTACCTGTGGTTAGTTCTCCGAGATGTTTGGAACAACCTACCTGCCGAGTTCCTTCAAAAACTGTGTGCAAGTGTACCTAGAATACATTTTTGAAGGCAAAAGGGTGATCACACCAAATATTGATTTGGATTTCCCCTTAGATCATATTTGCAAGTTCATTTAACAAAAGCTAAAAAAGGTGAAAAAACAGATAGTGCTGGATTGGTTATATCTTAACAATAAGATGTCTAAAGTTATTTGTTTTTTTTCTTGTAATTAAAAGGTACTCAGCTACATCATAGAAGTATTCTTTCATGCCTATTTTAGCCCCGGTTCAGGCAACTATCTCATGCATAGTCAGGCAGTTTTAAATCTAACATTGTGATAGCTAGGGAAGGTGGGTAGAATTTTGTCCTGTATAATCTCTTGTTTTTTCTCAGGTTTAGTCAATATGAAGGTGTCTGAAAGCAGCACCCATACCCCTTGCTCCCCCATACAAACGCTCACTTTCATATAAACATGTATCCTCGGCTGAACCTGGGGACTAATAAACCTGCTGATCAAGAAAACACAGCAGGTTATTTAAAGCACACACCCAATTCACCCGTCCTCTAAAGTTCTGCAGCCCACCAATTAAGAGTGAGGAAGCACAATATATTCAACCAATGTCTTTGACTTTCTAAACCTGAACAAATCTCCATATTTTATTTTGTTAAGTAGTAGGTGCCTTTTTTTAGGATTGCATGATGTTTAGCTATTACCTGCGCACAAACACTGACAACATGTAGTTTGATTTTTTTTTTTGGTTCAGCCTTAAAAAGTGAGCCTTGGGATCATGTCACTAGACAAGTATAACAGCAGCCAGAACAGTATTAACTGTGGCAAAAAAACCCGAATTAACAAGAAAATTTTCCATTATTCTGGCCATGACGGGGAAGGTTAAAAAAAAAAAAAAAAAAAAAAAAAAAAAAAAACCACACACACACACACACACACACACGATCTTTGTATGGTTGCAAATAATGCCTCTCTCTTCTAAAAGATAGTGGTTTGCCAGTTGGACAGCCAAAACAAAGAACTGGACACCCATGTCTGCACAGCATGCAAGCGTTGATCACGAGATAGAATAAAACGGACAGGAAATATGTATGACATGAGCAAACTAAACAGCCTAGCTCAACATAAAACTTGAGTCGGGCCGATTCAGGGTTAGAGGATGTCCAGATATATATCAGCTGTTCTGGCAGTCAACATTAGAGACTTGGTCAAGGACGCTTTCCCAGTGGTTTTCCTTTACTAAAAAAGGCATGTTTATATTGAAAATGTCAACCACAAAAATTATCTGGTTTAGGCAGTAACTTGCGTACCTAAAATAGTCATGGGAGAGTAAAGTTGACAGAGCAGGCCGGAGCTCCGGCTCAGGGTTCAAAAGACAGTTCTTAACGGTGTTCTTGAAGCTGGAGAGAACATCAGCTAAAAAATAAAAATATATATACCAACTTGTTAGGCAATGTAGCCACCAAAACATTATTCACCAATTTATGACATTTTCAGGTGACCTACTTTGATCTTTCACATGTGTCAGCAGATTTTCCACCAGCCGTCCAAATAAGAAAGCATCTCGAGCATGGCTTAATGACACTGGCACAACTCCAAACTCAGCAGACTGGAGAGAGAAAAAAAAAACACAACACTGCATTAGGTTATACAAAAGAAAATGATTTAATAAAAGTAATAATTCAATATCCTAAACTCTGTGCAGATTTATGGCAGGATCAAAAAATCTTGACTTGGAACTGAAAGCTGCAGTGCTGCCTAAATAGTGGTTACAGATATAGCAATACCCCTTTATTGTAGTTTGCCTTTATAGTAAACATCTACTACTATTACAAAAACATAACCCAAAACACGAAATGGTTTACATGTAATTAAAGTGGAACTAAGGGGTGAATACTTACCTGTCCACCGCTCACTCGCAGACACCAGCATCTTCTTCTGAGAGCCTGTCTTTTGGCCTTGGCCCGTCAGGTTTTTATTGTTGTCTGTGCCCCCATCAAGGAAGATTCAACCTCTCTAATTGTCCCGTTTACCATCATCATTGAAAGTAAAAGAAATTACTAAAATTTTGGGTTGTCCCCAGAAAAGTAATAGAGGGGGAATCTTCCAATGGGCCTACTAGTTCTGGTGGCCTAGGGGTCTCCAAGGAGTTCCCTTGATTTACAGAGATTTCCTCTCGCTTCCAGTTTGGTTATGGGACAGGGAATGAAAGGAAATCTCCGCAATGAGAAACAGATGAAAAAAAAAAAAAAAAAAAAAAAAACACGCACACCTTTGCCTATAGTTCCACTTTAAAGTGTAACTCCACTTTTGTTGAGAAAAACATTCCCCTCTGGGTGATCTATGTACATTACAAAGGATTTTAAACTTTGTTGCAGATGCCTACCTTTGGTTATTCTGAGGAAATCCCTGTTAGTGCTGAGTGGGTCTAATGGGAGTGGTTTCATAATTATCATTCAGCTGTGGCAGCTGCAGGGTTCTAATGAGAAAAGCTGCTGGGCCTGCATCCCTTTAGATGATGTGTTCCTATTGGGATGTATCTCACCAAAAATGACTTTTTTTAGCAGTGGATGCTAGAAATCTGACTTGTATCTTAGGCAGACTTCTGGGAAAATTGGTGAGCCAATCACACAAGCAGGAAGTAATGTATCTGGGAGTGTGGTCAGTACACATTCTGTGTACATAACAGCTCCAGGTAGCCATATGGCTTTTTCAGAAAATTACAGTGGCTGCAGATTGAAAAGGAAAGGTAATTTTAAAAACATTCAATTACAATAGGATGTGTCGCAATTGTATACGCTATATTGTTTTTTCTTTATATGCAATTTTTCTCCCCACAAAAGTGGCGTTACCCTTTAATGTTTAGCTCTTTGCAACTTGAATAAACCAGCATGCAAGTGCACTGCAACATTAATAAACAAGCAGCTGAAGTTTCGAAAAAAAAAAGAAAAAAAAAAAAAAAGAAGAAGAAAGAAGAAGAGTAAAGTTTAAAGAAATAAATAAAATAAAGTATGGTCACACATTTAACGTACACATTGCAGTGTGAATAAACCAAGGGATATAGCACAAGTTATTCAGGTATATTGAGTTATGCGGCTTCCTTCATGGGATTGCATACTGGCAAAGTTGTAAGGACAGCCCAGTATAGCTCCTCCCACTCCCAGCATGCCTCAGGCTTTTTTTAGCAAGCAATATTAGGAGTGCATAAAAAGAAAAGAGGGGAGGGACCTCTGTCCCTTAAATGCTCTCCAAGAAAAAGGAATTTATGAGAAGTAAAAACAATCCCATTTTAATTAATCATGCAGCAAGGAAAAGGCGAACAGCCCAGAAAGCCAACAGGTTAACGAGGGTGGCTCCACAAGACTTCAGAGCTGCCTGAAGCCAGCATCAGCTGAGTCATGAACATCCACAACCTAAAACTTAATAAACATGTTAATCAAAAGACCAGGTGGCAGCATTCCAAATCTGAAAAACAACTTGGAAACTTACGGATTAAAAAACAGGACTTTAAAATTAAATGTGCCCCAAAAATAGTACTTCAAAAATAAAAACTTTAAAGACTATTTTATTATGTGTATTAAAGTTCAATTTTATTTTATATAAAAACACACACGTGTATGGATTCGTATACAGTATCTCACAAAATTGAGTACACCCCTCACATATTTGTAAATATTTTATTACCGTATATCTTTTCATTTGACAACACTTGAAGAAATGACACTTTGCGACAATGTAAGGTAGTGAGTGTACAGCTTGTATAAATGTGTCAATTTGCTGTCCCCTAAAAATAACTCAACACAGCCATTAATGTTTAACCCGCTGGTAACAAAAATGAGTACACCCCTAAGTGAAAATGTCCAAAGTGTCAATATTTTGTGTGGCCACCATTATTTTCCAGCACTGCCTTAATCCTCCTGGGCATGGAGTTCACCAGAGCTTCACAGGTTGCCACTGGAGTCCTCTTCCACGACGACATCAAGGAGCTGGTGGATGTTAGAGACTTTGCGCTCCTCCACCTTCCATTTGAGGATGCCCCACAGATGCTCAATAGGGTTTAGGTCTGGAGACGTTTGGCCAGTCCATCACCTTTATCCTCAGCGTCTTTAGCAGGCAGTGGTCATCTTGGAGGTGTGTTTGGGGTCGTTCTGTTGGAAAACTGCCCTGCGGCCCAGTCTCTGAAAGGAGGGGGATCATGCTCTGCTTCAGTATGTCACAGTACATGGCTTCAGTATGTCACAGTACATGTTGGCATTCCTGGTTCTCTCAATGAACTGTAGCTCCCCAGTGCTGGCAGCACTCAAAGGCCCCAGACCATGACACTCCCACCACCATGCTTGACTGTAGGCAGGACACACTTATCTTTTACTTAGAGCTGAAACAACTAATCGACTAAATCGAAAATTACAATCGTTGTCAACAATTGCCATTATTGATTAGTTGCTCCGTCGATCAGTTGCGCTGCGTTCTGGACTTTCCCTGCCTGTCTCATCTGTGAAGCCGCCGGCTGCACTCACTGTCTCCCAGAGCTCGGCGCTTACGTGACTGCCCCCTCTCTCCTCCTTTTCTCTCCGCCTTCTTACTGACGTCAGTGAGGGAGTCAATCAGATCGAGGGAGAAAATAGAGAGAAGCAGCAGCCCGTGAGTGCCAAGCTTACAGTGCTACAGTGTCCTGTTCATGCAATGCAGCCCACCAAAAAATAGAATAAATGCTTATCCAGATAAAGAGTTAATATTCCTTATAAAGTGCAATATTAGAATAGAAACATAGCACATATAGTGGGTCTTTCTATGCTCCCTATTTCATATCTCTGGCTGACACGGATGTTTTTATTCACTTATTTTTCTATTATAATATTGCACCTTATAAGCAATATTAACTATTTTATGTAGATAAGCGTTTATTATATTATTTAGAGTATATAGCAGCTTAAAAAAAAAAAAAAAAAAAAGTTTGGTATAAAAAGTACTGGGAGCATTATGTGCCATGCAAGTGTTCCTTGATTTTATTCCCAAACAGTGGTGTAGCCAGGGGGTGGGGATAAACCATAACCCATCAGTGGTGTTGCCGTGGGGGGGGGGGGAGAGAAACAGTGCCCCATCACCGGTGTTGCCGCGGGGAAACAGTGCCCCATCACTGGTGTTGCCGTGGGGGGGGGGGACAATGCCCCATCACTGGTATTGCGGGGGGGGGGGGGGGTGTGCATTGCCCCATCACTGGTATTGCCGGGGGGGGGTATTTATCAACTTAACACTGCAGTGCATATAGATATTGAAAAATAGAAAAATATATATTTTTAAACTTTGCATAATAACTAAATTGCACTCAGTCTCCACACTTTTTTTTTTTTAACTTCTAGCTGCAAAAAAAAAAAAAAAAAAAAAAAAAAAAAAAAAGCATTATAAAAATGGCTGAGGATGCTGACACAATGACTGCAGAAAAGAGTGTGCGACCCAAGTCTAAGGCATGGGAGCATTTTAATTTAAATGCCGCAAAAAGAAGGTGGTCACCTGTAAAATTTGCAAAATGGAACTTGTATGGCACGGAAGCACAACAATGATGCACGAGCACATGAAACGGAAACAGGTGGGCTTCACAGAGGAAGGCGAAACATCAGGATGGTAAGTTAAACCCAAATGATATATTGGGTTACACAGAAATAGCTTTTCCTGCATACTATACTAAGTAATCATTCATATCTTTTTCATTGCAGAAAGAAACAGCGCACCATGACAGTTTGTGCAGCTAAATCCTCCGTGCACTCCCCGAAAATCAGCAATTATAACGGATTCAACTATGAAAATGCTAGTCACTGACTGTCCATGGTTGAAGACCCAAAGATTTAAAAAGCATGATCAGTGTACTGAACCCTGGATATACTCTTCCCATCAAGAATCCATTTTACTAAACTTGTGGAGAGAAAGTATCAGGAGGCATTTCAGAATATGAAGGATGCAATCAGAGATAATGAAAGCATAATTGCCTTTACTGTGGACCTATGGACAAGCATAGTGACTGAGGCTTTCCTTGGCATTACATGCTACTACATAGGGGAGGGGTGGAAGATGATTTCTATATCTCCCTCACTACCATGCCTCTGGAAGTCAGATATACAGCAGCAAATATTGCAGAATGGTTGGAGGAGGTCGCTGCAAAATTTGAAATTCCAGCTCAGAAAATAATTGCCATTGTCCATGACAATGGTGCAAATATTGTAGCTGCTGCCAAAATCCTGGAGGACACGCATGGCTGGACCAGTATCCGCTGCACTGGCCACACCTTGCAGCTGGTGATCGGTGCTGCTCTGGAGAATTCAGGAATTGAGATAACTGTTAGTGCTGCAAAAGGACTAGTTGAACATTTAAAAAAAAAAAAAAGTGAGCTAGCCAGCAGCAAATTAAATGAGAAGCAGAAGCAAATGGGTGCACCTGAGCACAAGCTTCTTCAAGATGTAAGCACAAGGAATAGCACTTACTATATGGTTGACAGACTCATTGAACAAAGGTGGCCGGTAACTGCAACTCTGTCTGACCCCTCGGTTACACAAAGGGGCAAACATTATCTGGACTTAAAGCGGTTGTATCCCGCTTTTTGACACTTTTACCTACAGGTAAGCCTATAATAAGGCTTACCTGTAGGTACAAATAATATCTCCTAAACGGCACGGTTTAGGAGATATTTACAGTGCATGCAGCCGCTCGCGCGAGCGGCGCATGCGCTCTGAAGGTCCGGGGGGACCTTCAATTAACTTGCTGGAAAAATCACTCCCGCGCGCAAGCGACGTCATCGCGGCTCCGGCCAATCAGCGCGCTGGAGCTGTCTCTTCCGGCCAATCAGCACGCCGGAGCCGCCGAACCCGGAAGAGACGACGAGGGATCATGGCAGCGCCCGCATCGATGTCCGGGGGTCCGTGTCGGGGCTTCGTTTTAAGGCAAGTTAAACATAATGGGCTAGTATGCGACGCATACTAGCTCATTATGCCTTTGTCTTGCAGGTTTTTTTTTTTTATTTATTTTTTTTATAGGGTTTACAACCGCTTTAAAACCAGACCAATGGAGTATTCTTGAAGAAGTTTCCACTGCTCTTAAGCCCTTTGAATGCTGTACTGTATTCATGAGTGGCCAAGAATATGTTACCCTATCATCCGTGCCTGCACTTGTGAAGGGGCTGTTGCAGTCCAATGAAGGTGCTTCTTTTGAATCATCTCCGCTGAAGACCTTCCAAGCCACTGCAACAGAACAGCTTCAAAGCAGATGGAAGGAGGTCCTTTTTGAACAGGTCCCAAACACAGTAATTCTTTCCTCTGCCCTTGACCCAAGATTTAGAAGATTAAAATTTTTTATCACCAGAGCAAGTTATTAATGTACAGGCAAAAGTACAGACAGAGGCGCTTGCTTTAAGAAGGGAGATGAAGCAGCAAACAACCAATTTGCCTACAACATCTCTACTTGATTCACTCCTTGAGTCTGGGGGCAGCAGTGAAGAGGAAGAGGGGGAACTTGGAGGATATTCATACACAAGTAAGGAATAAAGTTCAGGCTAAGGAATAAAGTTCAGGCTTATTTTGCAGAGAAGCCACTTGCCAAGGAGGAAAACCCTTTGAATTGGTGGAAGGGTAACCAAGAGAAATATCCTACCTTGGCAAAACTAGCAAAATCCTTCTTGTGCATCCCAGGCACCTCCACTCCATCAGAGCGCCTCTTTTCTGCTGCAAGCAACATAGTTTCTAAAAAAAGAGCCAGCCTCAGCCCTGAGCACGTGGACATGTTGACATTTTTACATTCCAATGCAAAGTTTCTTGAACAGTTATAGTCCAAGTCCACCTTTTTTTCAGAAGGTTTGTTGTTTTTTGTACTGCCGTCTAAAAAATTAACACAGTTGTGTAATGTTAATTGTAAAGTTTACGTTTTTGTTTCTGCAGTTTGTGTGCGACACTCTGTTCATTATTATTTTAAATAAATGGAAAAAAAATGGCATATTGGAGTTGTTTTTTTATGATTTTATTCAATTAATCAAAACAATAAAATCGGCCAACTAATCGATTATGAAAATAATCGTTAGTTGCAGCCCTACTTTTACTCCTCACCTGCTTGCCGCCACACACGCTTGACACCATCGGAACTAAATAAGTTTACCTTGGTCTCATCAGACTACAGGACATGGATCCAGTAATCCATGTCTTTAGTCTGCTCGTCTTCAGCAAACTGTTTGTGGGCTTTCTTGTGCATAATCTTTAGAAGAGGCTTCCTTCTGGGACGACAGCCATGCAGACCAATTTGATGCAGTGTGCGGCGTATGGTACGCACCGACAGGCTGACCCCCCTACCCCTTCAACCTCTGCAGCAATGCTGGCAGCACTCATACGTCTATTTCCCAAAGACAACCTCTGGATATGACGCTGAGCATGTGCACTCAACTTCCTTGGTCGACCATGGCGAGGCCTGTTCTGAGTGGAGCCTGTCCCGTTAAACCGCTGTATGGTCTTGGCCACCATGCTGGAGCTCAGTTTTAGGATCTTGCCAATCTTTTTATAGCCCAGGCCATCTTTATGTAGAGCAACAATTATTTTTTTCAGATCCTCAAGAGTTCTTTGCCATGTTGAACTTTCAGGAGGGAGGGAGAGGGATTATACCAAATTTAACACACCTGAGACCTTGTAACACTAATGAGTCACATGACACAGAGGAGGGAAAATAGCTAATTTGGACATTTTGAATTAGGGGTGTACAAATTTCAATGCTCAGACCTAAGGAAGGGTTATTCTACAGCAAAATGCGTCAATGTTTTCAGGCATTTATGGTGTCTGTATTTACATACGGAGCTGATCTAATGTGTTGCTACATATGTTTTTAGGGTAAAGTTGTATGATTTTATGTATATGATCATTTTCATTGTAAAATTAAAGACCATTTATTATGTGTAAAGAAGTTGGTTTATTTTTGGGACATATTTAACCCCTTCATGACCAGGGCATATTTTTGCTATTCTGCACGGAGCTATTTTAACTGGCAATTGCTCGGTCATACAGCACTGTAGGCAAATTAAATGTAAATAATTTTTTTTCAAACAAATGGAGCTTTCTTTTGGTGGTATTTGATCACCACTGGGGTTTTTTTTTTTTTTTTTTTTTTTTTTTTTTTAATATATATAAAACAAAAAAAGAAACATACCAAAAAAATAAAAAACCTGATATTTTTTACTTTTGGTTATGAAAACATATCCCTTAAATCAAATTTCTTCATACATTTAGGTCAAAACATACTCTACTAGATGTCTTTAGTAAAGAAAAAAAAAAAAAAATACAAACCACACACACACAAAGATATAGCGTGTCAAATCTATAGCGTCGAAAAACTATGAGAGATAAGGCCCGTACATACGTAGCGATTGTCTGCCGTAAATATTCGGCCGCCGAACGATCGGTCGATTGTTGGCTTGTTAGTATGATGCTTCCGACAACCGACTGCGACTTTTCGGCCGAACAGAATCGGGTGTGCAGGCTATAAAATTTGTTGGCCGTCACCAGAACGGCCGATTGTTCGCCAGTTAGTACAGAATTCGGCCGACTAACAGCAGATGAGCAAGACTGGGCATGCTCAGAGAAGAAAAAACACACGAAAAGTTAATCACATGGCATCACTTCTGCAGTCGGCTGTTGTTGGCCGACAAAATTTGTGTGCAGTCTTTAGCACTTTTCAACCGACAGGACAGCACCGGACAAAAGACGGCCGATCGTTCGGCCGACAATCGCTACGTGTGCTAACAGACACTGGCTGGGAGGGTTACTGACTGACATGGACGACGCTAGTGACACGAACACAATGATCGTTGATAATACTGTACACTATACTAATGGCACTAGCTGGGATGGGCTTAACTGTGTGCCTAACAAGTATAATGTGTACAGCTTTTACTCACAGATTGGGCTGCTTTTGCTCCCAGAACTCAGTTGATTTCAGGGAAGCAGAATCAAAACCAGATCATGGTCTGTGTACAGAGTTCTGTGTGTTTGTAAACACAGAACTCTGTGCTGCGATTGGCCACAGCCAATCAACAGGTGTACAACCATAATCATTGGCTGTAACCTGCTGACAAGCCTGTGTGGTGTCTAAGCACAGCACGGTTCAGCAGAGAGTAGGTGCATGTGTGCTGCTAAACTAGTAAGTACACTGCAACGGATGGGTATGTCACAGCCCCTGGCATTGCTGCCTGCTTGCAGTAAATCTACTGTGAGCGGACAGCAATTGGTTAAAGTCCTATTTTTATCTGTAGGCTTTTCTAGGTATTTTGATTTTGGGATGGTGCCCATACACATAGGAAATTACCTTTAGGCTCAAATTCAATATTTCTGATCTTGCTATAAATCCGAGAAAAGGATGCCTGATGCCGAGAAGCCCATAAAGCACTAAACGACTTGGTCCAGTGCACTTTGAAAAGTGAAACCTTGCCTTTGAGGTCATAGTCTTGATTGAGTTGATGAATCCACCTGGCAGTAAAGGAACGTGAAGTGGGTTGTCCCCTATGGGGACCTTCAGGAATAGTGAAATGTTAAGTGTCAAAGGGAGCTGAAGGAACATTGCATACAATATTCAGACAATGAAAATAAATCTCCTTAGAATGATGGTAGAACAATGTCCTGGTTAGGGTGAAAGAAAGAAACCACTTTGGGTAGAAGAGAAAAAAAAAAAAAAAAAAAAAAAAACAACCTATGTGTTGCACAAACTTTTTCAAAGGTTAAAGCCGCCAACTCAAGATCATCTCAAAGAGATGGTGGCAAGAAAAGGCACCACTGCAAATAATGGTAGACAGAGGAAAGTCCTCAATAGTTTGAAAGGGCAGAATTTGAAGAACAGGCAGAATCACACAGATTCCATGGAGTCACTGGGAAACTTACAGGAGGGAATTTGAGCGACACCCTGTACAAAGGCCTTCACTAGGGAGGGAGCGACAGGATATCTCTGAAAAAGAACCGCTAAGGCTGAGATCTGACCCTTTATGTTACTCAAGGCCCAAGTTGATCCAGACCAGAATGGAGAACAGACAGGATTCATCCCACAGAAAACTTACTAGGATGAAATTCCAGATGCAAATGGTAGACTTTGTGAAAAGTCAATTTTCCTATTTAAGAGTGCAGGAATAACAAAATCAGACAGGCCCCTTTCCCTCACCACCTGGTCTTCAACAGCTAGGCCCTTAGTCTGGCTGAGTGGACATACTCCAAGTAGTCTTCAGGGACAGGGTTGCACCAGTACTTGTAAAGCACACGGCAGCGAACACAAACATTACACAAAGTTTGTAGGGTCTAATGCAGTGTCCAGTGCTCTGAGGGTACATTACAGGCTGGCGTCGCTTATTCTTCACAGCCCCTTACAGGTAAAGTCTTCAGGGCTATGCCAAGGATCAGCCAATCTGTAAAGCTGCAATGGCTCTGCAGCAATGGAAGAATCTTCATCCTCAAGCACTTTTTGTTGTCAAATTGCACTAGTTTTTGCACTTTGTACACTTAGTCACTTTTTCATATTTTCTAAGCACCTTACCAGCTAGCACTTACTGGAATGTGATATTTAGTTTTAAATAGCTCAGTACCTTATTTTGTAATATTTTTCTATTACTTTGCAGTGGTAAGCACAGTTGGTATAGCTGCTGTGTCGCACATTATATTATTTAATAGTTTGCGATGATGCACAATGGAAGAATCTTGTTAGAAAAAAAAAAAAAAAGGAGGAGATATTCATTCTCCTAGGATGCTAGTAAAATTAACCTGAGGGAAGCTGGAGTGGGAGAGGTTTTAATGGACTGGCCTTCTGGCCTTACAGCTGTGTCTGCCACTGTCCATCCTCCTGAAGAGGAGCAGCATAACCCAATGTACCTGAATACTCCATACTGTGTCCCTTAACCCTTTCATAGCCATGGATGCAAGGCATATGAACCTACAGAACCGTTTGCAACTGGCCAGGTCAGGTCAGTGACCATGAAATTACACTACTGTGCAAAAGTTTTAGGCAGGTTTGAAATAATGCTCCAAATTAAAATTGCTTTTAGAAACTGAAGTATTTTTATCACTTAACATGGAAAGTAAATGAACAGAAGGGAAATCAAAACCAAATCAATATTTGGTGTGACCACCCTTTGCCTTCAAAGCAGCATCAATTCTAGGTACACTTACACATAGTTTTTTCAAGGAACTCGGCAGGTAGGTTGGAGAACTAACCACATATTGTGGTGCACTGCATTTTTGAAAATTATATATGCACCTTTTAGAGAAATTTATGTGCGTTGGGCAGCCCATTCAAATGAATGGGCTTCCCTAATGCAACGCATGTTAGTCCTTTCAATACTTTAACCACTTTACCACCGGAGGATTTTCCTGCTAAAAGACCAGGGGGTTTTTTGCGATTTTTTACTGCGTGACTTTAACGGACAATTGCGCGGTCGTGCGACGCTGTACCTAAACGAATTTCACGTCCTTTTTTTCCCCCCACAAACAGAGCTTTCTTTTGGTGGTATTTGATCACCTGTGCGATTTTTTGATCACGCGCTATAAACAAAAAAAAGCGTAATTTTTGCAAAAATAACAATATTTTTCACTTTTTTTTTTATATGAAATTCCCCCCCCAAAAAAATGTAAAAAAAATCAAAATTTTTTAACATTTTCGGCCAATTTGTTTTACGCTACCTATGTTTGGTAGGAAAAAAAAAAAAAAAAAAAAGCATATTTTGATTGGTTTGCGCAAAAAAGTTATCGCGTTTACTAACAAAGGGAAAGATTGTCATTTTTGGTGTTTTTTTTTTTTTTTTTTTTTTAACGAGTAATGGCGGCGATCTGCGATTTTTTTTGCGGTACTGCGACATTGCGGCGGACAGATCGGACCCTTGACTGACATTTTTGACACTTTTGGGGGTTCCAGTGACATTACTGCAGTAATCAGTGCTATATATATGCACTGTTACTGCAAAAATGACACTGGCAGGGAAGGGGTTAACTGTATTGGACAGGGAGGGGTTAAGTGTGTCCTAGGGGCGTGCTTTTAACTGTAGTGGGACATTGCTATTGGTGTAAAAACAAAGATCAACGGTTCTACATAGTAGAACCGTCTGATCTTAATTTTTACACAGGGAGAACTGACAGGCGGCTTGTTTACATAAGCCGCTCTGTCTTTCTCCCGCTGTACCGGCGATCGTAGTGTGACCGGCGGACATCGGGTCCGCCAGTCACACTACCGCACTCCTCCGTGAACGAGCCGAGGCGGGCGGGCGCGCGCTCGCCCACTATTGGCTCTAGAAGGAGTGACAGGCGAGCGACGTAGACCTACGTCACTCTGCCTGGCCGGGGCCGACTGCCGCAGTAAATATACTGTGCGCAGTCGGCAAGTGGTTAAGGAAATGTATAGTTTTGGGTTTTTTTTTTTTTTTTTTTTTTTACATACTCTGAAAGCTGTAAGTGAAAAGAGGAAAAAACTTACTCTAAATATAGTTGGGCAAAAAAGTATTTAGTCAGCCAATAATTGAGCAAGTTCTCCCACTTAAAAAGATGAGAGAGAGGCCTGTAATTTTCATCATAGGTACACTTCAACTATGAGAGATAGAATGGGGGAAAATAATCCAGGAAAACACATTGTAGGATTTCTAATGAATTAATCAGTAAATTCCTCTGTAAAATAAGTAAGTACGGTATTTGGTCACCTACAAACAAGCAAGATTTCTGGCTCTCACAGACCTGCGACTTCTTCTTTAAAGCCCCGTACACACGCATCGATTGTCGGCCGACCGTCCGGCCGTCTTTTGTCCGGTGCGGTCGTGTAGTTTGAAAAGTGCTAAAGACTGCACACGAATTTTGTCGACCAACAACAACCGACTGCAGAAGTGATGTCATGTGATGGTTAACTTTCCGTGTGTTTTTTCTTCTCCGAGCATGCCCAGTCTTGCTCATCTGCTTTTTGTCGGCCGAAATCTGTACTGACTGATGAACAATCGGCCGTTCTTTGTTGGCCTACAAAAATTTTATAGCCTGCACACCAGATTTAGTTCGGCCGAAAAGTCTCAGTCGGTTGTCGGAAGCATCATACTAACAAGCCGACAATCGGCCGATCGGACATTGGCCGAATATTTACGGCCGACAATCGGTACGTGTGTAAGAGGCTCCTCTGTCCTCCACTCGTTACCTGTATTAATGGCACCCGTTTGAACTTGTTATCAGTATAAAAAAAAGACACCTGTCCACAACCTCAAACAGTCACACTCCAAACTCCACTATGGCCAAGACCAAAGCGCTGTCGAAGGACACCAGAAACAAAAACTGTAGACCTGCACCAGGCTGGGAAGAATGAATCTGCAATAGGCAAGCAGCTTTGTGTGAAGAAATCAACTGTGGGAGCAATTATTAGAAAATGGAAGACCTACAAGACAACTGATAATCTCCCTCGATCTGGGGCTCCACGCATGATCTCACCCTGTGCGGTCAAAATGATCAAAAGAACGGTGAGCAAAAATCCCAGAACCACACGGGGGGACCTAGTGAATGACCTGCAGAGAGCTGGGACCAAACAAAGGCTACCATCAGTAACACACTACGCCGCCAGGGACTCAAATCCTGCAGTGCGAGACGTGTCCCCCTGCTTAAGCCAGTACATGTCTGGGCCCTTCTGAAGGTTGCTAGAGTGCATTTGGATGATCCAGAAGGGGATTGGGAGAATGTCATATGGTCAGATGAAACCAAAGTAGAACTGTTTGGTAAAAACTCAACTCGTCGTGTTTAGAGGAGAAAGCATGCCGAGTTGCATTCAAAGAACATCATACAAACTGTGAAGCATGGGGGTGGAAACATCATGCTTTGGGGCTGTTTTTCTGCAAAGGGACCAGAACGACTGATCCGTGCAAAGGAAAGAATGAATGGGGCCATGTATCGCAAGATTTTGAGAGAAAACCTCCTTCCATCAGGAAGGGCATTGAACATGAAACATGGCTGGGTCTTTTAGCATGACAATGATCCCAAACACACCGCCCGGGCAACGAAGGAGTGGCTTTGTAAGAAGCATTTCAAGGTCCTGGAGTGGCCTAGCCAGTCTCCAGATCTCAACCCCATAGAAAACCTATGGAGGGAGTTGAAAGTCTGTGTTGCCCAGCGACAGCCCCAAAACATCACTGCTCCAGAGGAGATCTGCATGGAGGAATGGGCCAAAATACCAGCAACAGTGTGTGAAAACCTTGTGAAGACTTACAGAAAACGTTTGACCTCTCATTGCCAACAAGGGGGATTATAACAAAGTATTGAGAGGAACTTTTGTTATTGACCAAATACTTATTTTCCACCATAATTTGCAAATAAATTCTTAAGAATCAGACAATGTGATTTTCTGGATTTTCTCTCTCATTTTGTCTCTCATAGTTGAAGTATACCTATGATGAAAATTACAGGTCTCTCTCATTATTTTAAGTGGGAGAACTTGCACAATTGGTGGCTGACTAAATACTTTTTTGCCCAACTGTATCTAGGAGGTTATCACTTCGTAAAACAGCACAATGTAAAATTTACAAACATTTGTCATTCATTACAGTTTTAGCTTTAGTAGAATGTAGAAAGAAATTCCTAAGGTATGTTTTTGTGTCCGCCAATAATGATTTCAGCCTATTTGACAAAAATTACACTGTGATAAACATTTGCACAACTATCGTGGGACCTAAATAAAATCAGTAGCACTTTTGGGTTTATTCTACAGGTCCTGTGCTTTTATAAAATGTATGGTTTATGGGGGGGGGGTATTAAACTCTGGAAACCAAGGGAAAAAAAAAAAAAAAAAAATGGCAAAAATGGCCAACTGAGTTTAAAGCTGCATTTGCACATGAGCGTTTAAAATAGAATAGTGAGCAGAATCGCCGCGATTTCGAAATGCCCAGGTGTGAATGACAAATTGCTCAAAGCACTTTTAAGATGCCTCTCATTTGAAAAGCACCTAAAAGACGTGGTGCGGGTCTGGCGCAATAAATCCCACAGGAAACTCCATCTCGTGAAGCTTGTCGCCTCAAAAAAAAAAAAAATAAAATTGTGGAGCACGATTAATCGCACGACAACCGAGGCATAACCACACTGCTTTTTTAGGCGTCATTTAAATAAAGGGCATCCGAAATGCGCATTGTTATTCACACCTGGGCCTTTTTAAAACCGCTAGCAGAAATGCGACGATTCTGCCCACTATTCAAAAACACCCATGAATGAATGCAGTCTAAAAGGGGAGCACAGGGCCTGGGAAAAAAAAAAAGGGTTAATGTACAAGAAAGAAAAAATATATTCTATTATAAAGAAAAAAAAAAAAAACAAACAATGTAGAATAATTGATATCTTTTCTCAAATATAAAATTGTTGGGAAGGCCAGGTTTACCTAATCTGCCATACATGTGTAAAGAGGAAAGGATCAGCACTACTCCAGTCCAGGTAAACGATAAAGAACGGCCTCAGCCTACATGTCTCCACCAAACCATGTACGCTGATGCATTTCGCCCCGCCTAATGAGTAAGCCCTGGTGGGCAATGCAAAATGCATCAGCCTGTATGGTTCCGTGAAAACATGTGGGCTAAGGCCGCTCTTTATTTTTTATTCACCTGGGCTGGTCAGAAGTAGAAGCGATCCTTTCCTCTTTCAATTTAAAACCCCCCTGGATTGGTATTAGGACAAGCCTGCGCCCCATGCTCTGGGACAAGGAGTTTTGCCTTCATCTCTACTTTGAGCGGCGTCATAAGAAATAAAATAGGTTTTTGTTTTCTTTGATGTGTAACCCAGTTTACTTGGGAACATGCTAGGTTTCTTTTTTTACTGTATTTGTGTGTAAGTAGCAGCAGTTGATAAGTTTAAGTTGAAACCTGAGCGCAGGGGTTTATTTTATAGCAATACGCTGTTTGGCAATTTATTCGCCTTACAAGAGTACTTTCTTTCATTTTCTTTAAAGTTAAATTGCAGTCACAGGAAAAAAAAAAAAAAAAACTTTTAATTTGTTTTTCTGAAAGCAAAGGCTCTGTAGAATAAAATTGGGCAGTTGCAATTTTTTATGTTGCACGATATATTTGCACAACTGTTAATCAAAAACAGGAAAAAAACACCCTTAAATGAAATTTAGTGCAAAAAATCCTAATTTGTAAAGCATGAACATGGGGTTACATCCAGTGGTGTATTTTAGTTTTGTGCTGCCCTAGGCAAAACTAAAATTGGGGCGCCCCCTCCTATGTAAATGTGCCCCACTCCTTGCTTTTGAATAGATGCGACTCCCTCCAATATTGAAAGACTACAAGTCCCAGCCTGAACCCTTGAGATCTCATGAGAAAGAAAGAAAGAAAGAAAGAAAGAAAGAAAGAAAGAAAGAAAGAAAGAAAGAAAGAAAGAAAGAAAGAAAGAAAGAAAGAAAGAAAGAAAGAAAGAAAGAAAGAAAGAAAGAAAGAAAGAAAGAAAGAAAGAAAGAAAGAAAGAAAGAAAGAAAGAAAGAAAGAAAGAAAGAAAGAAAGAAAGAAAGAAAGAAAGAAAGAAAGAAAGAAAGAGAGAAAGAGAGAGAGAGAGAGGGTAGGTGATAGAGAGGAGGTGAGAGAGGCAGCTCTAGCAACTAGTGGCCAATAGAGTCTAAGGTGGAGGGGACTTTGACGCCCCCCTGCAAAGTGCTGCCCTAGGCCTGGGCCTTGTTGGCCTAGGCCAAAATACAGCACTGGTTACATCAAGTAAATAGACACAACCCTTTATATAATCCTGACAGTATGTTTGCCAGGACAGATTTTTGGGTGTCTGAGCTCAAGAATGAGACCGGAAAGTCTTACATCCTCAACATTCTGCCTGACGATTCTGCTAGGTGAATAAAAATAATTTGGAGGGAGGTAAGACTACACGATAACAACAATACAGGAAAATAAAGATTCAGATTATCGACAAAATGGCTGTTAGTACAGATGTTTTATTTTACCAGCTGCACACCGAGTGAGCTGTGACAGGTAAATGATAGAGGCAGCTGCTCCTCCTGTGATTTTCAGTTTGCAAACACACTTAACAGATAATAAGCAATTATAAAACCAGTGTACCTGCCAGAGAAAACATGGGAATATGGCTATTTATAGTTTTGTGGCACTCCATGAATGTTCGTTTATTACAAAGCTTACAGAAGAAGTTCCAGGAGATTTAAATAAAAAAAAAATAAAAAAAACTGGAAAGTCAATATAGCTTACAGTTACATTTGCATGCAAACGCTTGGCCTACCTTGACCAAATAACTTTGTTTTTTGTACGTGAAAAAAGGCTAAACAACCTTTGCATATGATAGCAGTGCACGTCCCTACTTGTGACTGTGCATAGGCACTGACATGCCTGAAGCCTCATAACTTTATATGTCTGCAGTGAGATCATCTGAGGCACTGCTGCCTCCGACTGCTTAATATTTGGAAATGTAATTCCTCCCTGTGCTGTGCACTGTTCACAGGGATTGCTGATCTAATAGTCCTTTGTCCTCAGCAATCCTGCCTTACACATACTACCGGCTGTCTTACCCTTTGCAAACAAGCCCTGAAGCAAGCACGCACAAGTGCCTCTATAGCAAGTGGCTTGCTATGGGGGCATTCTGAGAGTGCTGGTGGGGGACCGAAGAGGATTGGGGCTGCTCTGTGCAAAACCAATGCACAGAGCAGACAAGTATAACATGTTTGAAATTTTTATTTTTTTATTTGTTAGGTTTACCTTTAATATCACTTTAAAGTGTCATTAGTATGTACTTGCTTATTTTTTGGTGGAACATAAGAATTTCATTATTCCATTAAGGGATTGTATTAAAATATGAAAAGATTTTGCGTCACTCTTTGGTTTCTATTGTATGAACGAATAGATCCCCTGTATGTGCAAAAAAAAATAGTAGATAGACCTAGTTGAGCATTATGTGTTTTTACCTCTGTTTAACCCACTTCCCAGCCAAGGACGCACTCATACATTCTTGGGTTTCAGTAGTTCTACCGGGATGATGCCTGCACCTACAGGCATCATCCCCATACCAATATTTTCAGCCGACAATTCTGCAGAAGGCAGGCGTGATCTGAGTGGCTAATTATCCACTCTATCACTTCTGCGGGTGGCGGACGGGGTTCCCCCATCCCATCGTGGAGGTCAGGAGCGATGCAGTCGGCGGCAATGGCTGCCAGGAACAGAGAGCGGAAATGACATCATTCCCCTCTGTCTGTAACCCTGGAAACCGGGAGAGAAGGGTATTTGTCACTTACGGTTCCGCCCCTTTGTGTACCAGCGGCCAGAGAAGCAGCCGATCAGACCGATTTCGGCTGCATGGGGGGACAGACGAGAGATTTGGGGTCTAATAGATCCCAAATCTCTCCATAAAGAGGACCTGTCATAACCCATGCGATCACAAGAGATGTTCATCCCTTGTGATAGCAATAAAGTTTTTACAAAAAAAAAAAATTTTGTATAAAAGAAATTTAAAGCGCCACCGTCCCACAGTGCTCACGCACAAATGCGAACACATACGTTACTCCCGCACGCATATGTAAACGGTGATCGCATAACACATGAGGTATTGTCACGAACGCCAGAGCGAGAGCAACAATTCCAGCATCAGACCACCTGTGCCACTCTAAACTGGTAACCTGTAAAGGCATTTAAAGCGTCGCCTATAGAGAATTTTAAGCACCGTAGTTTGCCGCCATTACACGGGCGGACGCAATTTTAAAGGGTAACCTGTTAGGTATCGATTTACTTGACGCAACATCTTTCACATTATACCAAAAAAAAAAAAAAAAATGGACTATGTTTTTTTTTTTTTATTTATTCATGAATGTTTTTTCTTCCAAGAAAACAGTGTTTGAAAAACTGCTGCACAAATACAGTGTGACATAAAAAATTGCAACACACACCAGTTTTTTCTATAGGGTCTCTGCTAAAACAAACATATATAATGTTTGGGGGTTTAAAGTAATTTTCTAGCAAAAAAAGAAAAACAAAGTAGATTTTCACATGTAGGAGCGAAATGTCAGAATAGGCCAAGGAAGGAGGTGGTTAATTATGTCAGATTTACTGTCAATAAACATTATATTTTTATACCTACAGAGGTTGCAGAGACTAAAATTTTAATTTGACTAGGGTGCAAAAACTTTAGCATATGATAAATGAACAAAAAAAAACAAAAAAAAAAAAAAAACGTCAATTTAATATTTTTTTTGTTATGAGGAGTGCAGAATCTAGATGATCCAAGGAAACAATGATGCGATTTATGCGCTTAATTAAGTCAGCCACTGAATCTCAAGTGACTGCTTCTCCAATTTAACATGTTCAGCAGATACAATTATCTGGGGAAATGACACGTCTTATGAAGTCTACAGTGGGATCAATTACAAAGTGTACAAACAAAATATACAAAAATATGCCAAACTACAAACGCAACATTCAAACATCCTCATCCGGATGGTCTCCACCATCCTACTGTTCTTACAGCGTTTCAACACAATAGAAGTTGGTGCTGCATGTAAAAAGTGACATTAGGCAGCATTGGACACAGCAGTTTTCTTTCCAACAACAAAGCAATACGGTACTCTGTTTAGAGAAAGCAGGAGATTTACTTCAACATTATTGTAGCGTATTAATGAACGTTTAAAAATACTTCGGACTGATGTAGCCATGGGGCACATAATTGGTACAAAGAATTCTACGTCAGCACATTATACTACGGGCAATAAAGCCTTACCTCCGGAACCACCTCTGTTAATTTGCAGACCATCTCCATTCCACCCAACTTCCAGTGTCCATCTTCACTCACAAACAAAGAGGAAAGACACACATTGTTATGGGAGACCTTTCCCTGCAATAAAAACAATAAGACTTGCAAATAACACAGAATGATCTTTTAGCAGTATCTTAAAAACTCAAATTAATAATCCCTTCGTGCCTAAGGGTAAAACAAATCTTAATGCCTAAGCCCATATTTGCAACTTTAATATGGGTTAATAAAACCGTACATAGCATCACAACTGAATTGTGCATCTGGGTGGATCATACTGCTTTTTTTTCCAGAACAAAATCAGGCTTAAAAAAGAAAAAAAAAAAAAAAAAAAGTTTTAAATTTACCAGTATATATTTCTTTCCATTACCATAACCTACCACCAAAGAACATCCCAAAATAAATTCTACTGCTTCGGACAATTGCAGCAATAACACATGTGTATGTTACTAGCTGTTTCTCCCCCCCCCCCCCCCCAAAAAAAAAAAAACATTACAGTGCACATTTTACTTTTTATTTTTATCCTACCTAAAACTCAGACAAACGAATTTAAAAAAAAAATAAATAAACAAAAATAAAATCCTGTCCAGAAAAAATACTGACCCTGACCTAGATCAAACCTTTATCAACTTGTTTTAAACATTTATTTTTCCCCTTCTTTCCTTGCACACTTTTTTTTTTTTTTTTAAATTATCTCTGCAAGGACACAGCAAAGATACAATGTATCTCTCTCGTTCATTCATAGACACAGAAAACAGAGGGGTGGGCTTCACAGTGACTGACCAAACATAGGCTTTTAAAGCCATCAGGTGACCCGGAATCGGGCACTCTGGGACCCGATCGTCAGAACTGGGCTCCGGGGCCTCTCTGCTCTGGGAGGGCGCCACAGCACAAAGGGAGATACACAAATATGCAGCTCCACCCAAAAAAAGCCCAGTCCAGTGGGGCCACATATTTGTGTACTGTCTGTGTTAAGGGGTTAAAAGGTAAAATAAGGGCAAAACACTTAAAAGTCTACTATAGCAAAATGTATTGTTTTTGGTAATCTGAGGCATGTTTATAAAGCAGTGAAGGTCTCATTCACCAATTATTCACTGCAATTTAAAAACACATGCACCAAGAAGATCTACCTGCAGTAAATAATTGGCAAGTTACTTTCACTGCTTTATAAACATACCCCCAAATGTAATTAATACATGTAATGGTATTCAATTTTCTTTTTAACATACATTTATTTATATTGTTCTTCAACTTTATATGCGGGCCAAAGTTACCAGGAAAAAAGGGACAGATACAGGAGCTGAGACAAAGACAAACAATATAAAACTGCCAGGGGAGCTACCAGTCAGTTTTTATTCATATGGTTTAAAGCTTTTTAACCACGTGCCGACCTGGTGTGTATATATGAAGCCTATGGACAGGTGGGCTTTAATGCGCTCCCAGCACAGTAATGAATGGCTACAGAAAAGCTCCTGATGCAAACTTGATGATTGCTAACCACAGCAGTCACATGATCAAAATGTCCGCCTCCGTATCCCGACATTTAGATCCACTTAAAGGGCCAGGAGACAGTGGCAGAAAGTGGTTAACAAAAAAAAAAAGTTGCAACTGCTTAAAGTGTCAGCTAAGGCTGGGCTTTAACTTTTTTTGGGAAACCAAAAAATAGAAAAAAAAAAATTCCCGGCTCAACTTACCACCTTTTTGTTTTTGTTGTTCGGCCCCTACTTAAAAAAGGCAATTTAGAACTAAATGTCTATTTAAGACTAACCTAGCCCCACAGTGACAATGCAATTTTATTATAAAATAACGGACCCCCTGAAACTGCTAAAAATAAAAAAAATTGCCTTTAGCAGCAGCAGCTGACAATGTTGTTGATCACCTACTTCCAGCTCTAGTTAGAGTAGATCCACACTAGCGCGACTTGTCAGCCTGACAAGTCGCGCTCCCTCGCGGTCCATTGACCGCCACAGGACCCGTTCTAATAGGAGCGACACAAGTCGCTCCGACTTACAAAAAGGGTCCTGTACTTCCATTATGTGAAGTCCATGCAAGTCGCTCCGAATTCGTGGTGCATGGCAATGCACAAGTCGGCCCCGAAGTAGTACAGAGTCGTGTCGCCTTCGTGTGAACCGACTCTAAGGCCCCGTTCAGACAGGGGGCGACACGACTTGGTGGGGCGACCTGTGAAGTCGCGGTGCACAGCGTGCAGCGCGACTTGCACGGACTTCATATCACTGAAGTCAATGCAAGTCGCCCCAAAGTAGTACAGGACTCTTTTTCCAAGTCGGAGCGACTTGTGTCGCTCCTATTAGAACGGGTCCTGTACTATTCAATGGCGAGCGACCCACCGTGACTTGTCAGGCGACCAAGTCGCCTGACAAGTCGCGCTAGTGTGAATGGACCCTAAACGTGATTGAATAGTCTCGTTTGTTATTTAAAAAAAAATAAAAATAAAAACAACATGTTATGCTCTGTGCAGTGGATTTGCACAGAGTGGCCTGAATCCCCCTTTTCTCGGGTTCTTCTTCGCTGCTCCAGGCCCCTCCCTGCCTCCTGTTGAATGCCCCCACTGCAGTCTACTATGGGGGCACCACAGGCCAAACTGCAGCTCTGTGTGTCCATTGTTTGACCCTGCCCCCTCTCTCTCCTGATTGGCTTACTGACTTTTATTGACAGCAGTGGGAACTAATGGCACTGCTGCTGTCTCAGCCAATCAGGAGAGAGCGAGTCGCGGATGGCTGAGGGACTCGTGGACATCACAGGATAAAGAGGGGGCTCAGGTAAGTATTAGGAGGTGCCAAGGGGGGCTGCAGCCCACAGAAAGCTTCTATCCCAATGCATAGACTGCATTAGGATAAAAAAAACTTCTGACCTTACAACCCCTTTGAGGTGCTTCAATCATCCAGTGCCCCTGGCTTCTCCCTTCCCACCACCAGCTGTCAGTGACTATAGGTACATAGGGAATAGAATATCAAGATGAAGGGCTGGGGGGGGGGGGGGGGGGGGTCGGTAAACACGACTCCTTCGCTTCCTGAATGAACACAGTGTGGTCCATACCAATCGTTCCTGTGTTCCCTGTAAACCGAAGCATAGCAACTAGGTTTATAATGCTTTCAGTTTGTGAACGCACAGGAAGGCTCTGTACAGAGCATGTGGAGGCAGCCTATATTACTCTACGAGGACACAGCTGCAGATCCAAAATGTGACAGACATTCATGTATGGGTAAGCAGTGCCAAATGGGCACTGTCTCCATATGGGGCCATACAACTGCACGTTTGTCAAACTTGTCCACTTTTGCTACAAGAGAAACAGTGTCTAGGGGTGCGGCCAGGGGTGTACACATGCCACAGCAGGAATTATATCATCTTTCAATTAATGGGGCCGTGCTGCAACCAAGAAATCGAAAGATCTCAGAGTGATGTCAAAAGCACCATGCAGTTGCCAATGAAAGCCCATCAATATAAGCACTAAGTGCCGGTTTACACTATAGCGTGTGCAGCGATCGCATGTAATATCGGAGCGCACTGCTCCTTCATTACATGCGATCGGATGTGCAGTGCAAATTCAGCCATACACTTTGTATGACTAAATTCGCACTGCATCCGCACAAAACTCGCACATGACCCTTTTTTTCAGCCGCACAGTGGTTCACACTTGTGCGATCCGATCCTGTGCGAACTGTCAGATCGCACTCCGATATGCGATCAAACTGAGGGTGTCGTTAACATTTAATTGACACCCCCTGCGTATCGCATATGGCAGTGTGAACTGTCAGGGGTGCGTTTGCGATGCGGGAACAGGCTGCAAATTCGCAGCCTTCCCGCATCGCACAAGTGTGACTCGGCACTGAGTGTTGAAAATGAAATTAGAAATAAAAAGGGTTTTACCAAAACATTAGTAAAAGAAACAAAAAAAAAAAAAAGAAAAACAAATAGGAGATGTTTACCCGGTCATGTAGAAATACCAGAGCTTGCAAAATGTCATAGATTCCTGCACAAATTTCATCACTTGTTAGTTTCTCAAGAAGCATTTCCAAGGGCTGCACCCTCTCTGTTACAAGGTAGATCCCATCTTCCTCCACAGTACACAACAAGAAACGGAGCAGACATGGATGACGTAAGGTTTTTAAATGCTAAAAAACACACAAGATAAAATATTAATAGAACAAGGTTTAAAATAAATAACAAAAAAAAAAAAAAAAAGCTCACAACTAAAGGCATGCCTTCATGAAAAGGCACTAGCAAAACAGAAAATGCAGATAATACACACACACACACCTACATAAACATGTTCATGTGTTTTTTGTACCTGGCTGAAAAAAGCAATCCATCCTTTCAAAAGTAGGTCTTGTGATCAAAAATGACTTTCAGGTCATGTCAGTTATCTTATTTTCCCTTTCTTGAAGGCTCCATTCACACCTGAGCGTATTGTTTTCAGGCGTTTTTTTGGGCATTTTTGCCATTTGGAGGCAGGCATTTACATCTAACAAAAACGCTTGTAATCTACCAAAAAATAAGCTCATGTACTTTTTTGAGCTTCAGATGTTTTGCTTCAGGTGACAAAATACTCATATGTGAGCAGGGGCCATGTAAATGATTGGGATTTTGTTTGTTGAGGGTTTTGAGACTTCAGAGATGAGCGTTTTACGAGCTGAAAAACACTCAAGTGTGAACAGGGACTAACGCACTGAAGTCATACAGTTATCACCAACCTTCTGCCAGCCTGCTGATTGGACAGTGAAAACGCATAACCACACTGATGAAGTAGTCAGTTTATTTTCTCCTCTTATCAGCATAAAACCTGCGCTCTTGCAGCGCAGGGGCACTTTGGGACAGTAACATTGTCAGTCTGGGGGGGTGGGGGAGGGGAGCATTAGATGTAATAGCAGACTTCGATACAAACACAAATTGAAGCCAAACTCCAGCTCACACTGCAGTTACACTGCAGTTGGGGATAAAGGTTTTCCATGAATAGAAGCAGATTATTCTAAGTAGCCATGTGAGTGGTAAATGGTTTGTCTCAACACTTTAACTGCTACACTTGCAGGAGAACGGATCCTGTTGAAAAATAAGACTTACTGGCTGGATCCCCAGCTGAAAATAAAAAAGGAAAGAAAGCCTAAAAACGAATGCAGCCACCACAATGAAGAATTGGTAAGCTGCAATATAATAAAAGTTTGCGTCTAATACCACTTTGAGTAAATAAAAAAAAAAAAAAAAAAAGGCAAAAAAATGTTTTTCAGTGAGAAAGAAATCCCTCCAAAGCAAAGGAATCCCGGGGTGTCACCAGGGTAACCAGAGCTGGAAGATTTCTCCTTTATTACTGTTTGTGTCAATTGAGACTTTCATTTAGAGTCGGTTCACACTGGGGCGGCATGACTCTGTCCTACTTCGGGGGCGACTTGTGCATTCCCATGCACCACGACTTCGGAGCGACTTGCAGGGACTTCACATAATGGAAGTCTATGCAAGTCGCTCCGAGGTCGCCCCGAAGTAGTATAGGACCCTTTTTCTAAGTCGGAGCGACTTGTGTCCCTCCTATTAGAACGGGTCCTGTAGCGGTCAATGGACCGCAACTTGTCAGGCTGACAAGTCGCACTAGTGTGGATCGACTCCACTTTCACTTTTGAGAACGGTAAGCAGGACAATTAGAGAGGGTGAATAACCCTAACGGGGGCACAGACAGCGGTAAAAATAAATAAATAATATATATGATAGATAGAGATGTATAGATATATATATATATATAATGGTGATCTGACAAATTGAGTTATGACAGGTACCTGCCAAAGTCTGCTGTGGACTGCCATCACTCAGCTGGTACAGGCTCGGGAGAGATCCAAACTTTAATATTGGGATCCACCCAGATGCCTGGAGCGGCAGTTGGCTCGGTCACTCAGTAAGCTGCCGAGAGCTGAGCCAGCAGCTCCCACCCCCTCCACAGTCCAGCGCTCCAGTTGAGTGGTGGAGGGGCAGAGTAGAGAGCCGGTGACTGGCAGTCACTGGTTGTCTGATAACTGAGGACCCAGATCTGAGCAATCAGCGGTCTTTATGAGTCAGTTCTCAGTCTTAGAGATATCTAGGTGGATGCAGCATCTGTGTCCCTAGCCAAGTATGTGTGAGTTTTATTTATTTTTATTTCAATTTAAGTCCATATTTTTCTTTTAAACTATGCAAAGTTACAGTGACTCAAAACTCTCCTTCTGCATTCTGTTTTTTAAATGTATTGTATGGGTTTTTCTGAAAAGACTGCCATTACCGGGAGGAAGCATGAATGATCTATGCTCCATGTACAAATGCTGATGTACTGTTTAACTTCTTGAGGTTTTTTTTTTATCCCTTGCCCTGATAGCAAAGTAGAAAAAAAAGTACAGTCACCTGGGAAAAAGACTCAAAGTTCATTTCTGCTGTTGATAATTATCACAGCACAAATCCACAAAAATGATGCCCTCCTCCTGGCAGACAGAAGACAAGGGGGGGGGGGGTATAGGCTTACAGTGCACAGGCAGCTATGCAAATAACACCTGAGCTGAAACATGCTGGCGGTTTTAATAAAAGGTGCAACACAACACAAGAGCTAGGGATCCAAAACAAAGTTTTTCCTGCTGAGCTGAAATATGCCTGGTACATTCAAATGTGTATGTGGTGCTAAAGAAAACAACTCGCCTCCCAGGTGTCTATGGCAATAATGCCCTGGTTACAGCAGCTCAATCCCAGAGCACTTGGCTTTTCACCTAAATATCGAACCACCAAGCTCAAAAACAAACAAGATTTGAAAAGTAGTTCCTGATATAAACACCCTGTACTGGGAGTACACTATAACCATCCGTTGTTTCTCTATTTTCTTCCCAAAGGTCAGTTCACATGTTTGCACTCCATTTTTGGCTGGCATTAGCAGATATTATATGAGGTGCCTAAGGAGGAAAGCACAGTGCTTAGGCAGCATTTTCAGGAGATTATCACTAGGTAAAATAAGTATATATTTTTTTTTTTAAAAAACCTTTTATTGTGCATCAACTGCAGTGACAGTGTTTACATGAATGAAGAGCGTCCTGTGTGCTGGTGGCTGCTGTGTTCACTGAAATATTCTATTCTCTGCCCCAGGATACCCTGCAGCTATAATCTTCTGGTGCTGCTGGAGTTAATACGAGTGGCTGCCCCTTTCACAGGCACTCCTGAAAAGTGGAAACTGTGCCGACTATGCAGGCCCACCCTCCTCCTCCATTCATAGAAGATGTACTATCAGTTTGCACAGTAGGTCTATCCTCTGCTTTTTGTTGTAGGTACAGATAGTACATCTTGAGGGGGGGGGGGGGCAGAGAGGGTCATGCTTTCTGTGTCAATGGATGCAGCAGCGGGGCTTGGCTGCAAGCATGCATGAGTGCCCCAATAGGTAGCGGCTTCCCATGGGGGCAATAGACAGAGGGGAGGGGCCAGGAGCACCAGCGGGGGACCTGAAAAGACGGGGGTTCATGGCCGCTCTGTGCAATTCCATTGCACAGAGCAGGTAAGTATAGATATGTTTGTTTTTTATTTTTTTTAATGTACCTGTACACAATCACTTTCAGCTTTTATTATTTCACCTTTACCAAAAGGCAGACTATGCTATCCCATACGTATGGAGCAGCATAGTGTGCTAAACCAAGCTTCCAGTTAGATTTCCTTATCAGTTCAAGGAATGTAGGCCAAAACCACATTTAAAAGAAACCTTCCTAAAATCTTCTACAGCCTGTGATGGATCTGTCCCCAGTAATTGAAGGAAGCTGCAGCCATTGGGACCAGCATCCCTCTAGTGCTATGGGAGGGAGAACAATCCTGTTCTTTCAGCAACATTTGAATAGTCTGCTTTTCCATGTTGCCAATAATAAGCTGAGCGTCTGCGACAGAGGAAAGTACATGTTGTCCACGGGTGGCCCAAAAGAAAAGGACAGTATTTCCTCCCAGGCAATAGGGGGCGCTGGTGCCAATGGCTGCTTCCTCCCTACAGTAACTGGTGACAGAGCCATCACCGCCTGTAAAAGATTTTAGGAAATCTTTTTTAATGAAGTTTTTGCCTACATTTTTTGAACTTAAAGGAAGTCCTGACACAGGAAAGGAGGTTTAAGCCGGCCGTAGATGGAGCAATTTTCTTTCCTGCAACTAAACCGCTCTATTCCCCCATCAACAGTCAGTGTTGCTAAAGGAATCCATCCCATGGAGCCATTGTTGTCGATAGTACACAGCTCTTATGAAGTACAGTCATACACAGCTCTTATGAAGTACAGTCAATATTGAATAGTGCACCCCTCTTTTAACAAGAAAAAAAATCCTGCCAGCATTTCTCCAAAATATTGTGTACATTTCCTATTGCCCACTATAGCAGCAAACTACCACGGGCACTAGACATACCTTTCATGCCATCAGAGTCAGACTTAACAGAGTGACCAACAGAGCACCAAATACAATTGTCTAAGCATCACATCAGGAAGGTAGCAAAGTAAAAGAGTTGCGCAGGACACCTTCATGAGGCATCACATGTCTGACGAAGGGGCCCTGCGTGACTCCGAAACATTGCACCTATTTTAATGTGATTCTTTTGCAATAAAGTTTCCTTGGACTTCTGTGCAAGATCCTTGGTGTGCTGGTGAATATATGTTTGTATCCATTATAGTTCAAGTAATGCTCCAAATACAGGCATTTCATTTTCTTTTGCTTGGATATGGAGCACAGTTGATCTTGGTGTGGCCATACCTATTACAATCTGATTGTACAATCTCAGTTGCAGCTACCAAAACTATAATAGAAAGACAAAAGCTATACAATCCAATCAATTTCTATTCAATTGCATAGTGGTTAGTAGATCTAAATCAGATAGTAGAGTGTGTGGCCAGCTGTTTCCCTTATTGGGCTACCAAAGCCTGGATGTCCCTACTCTTCTGTGACTAGGGGGACAAATGACCTCTTCTCAGAAGTGACAGGCTGCCCCTTGATTGGCCAGTCATTTCTGTCACTATGACAGCTCCAGTAATGTCCCATCCTCATACCTTAGCGGCCTTATCCACCTTCTCCTGGTTATCCAGCTGATAGACGAAGACTGAAGCCAGGCGTCCATCCTGGAGCAGAGCCGGGTATATGGTGAGTCCTGAAGGCTGGCTCCACGGCGGGTCCTGGAGGGTGAATCCCCTCAGAGAGCTGCTCTCCGATCCCATGATCCTGCAGCCGTAAGCAGGAATGGCCGCCCTGATCCCCGCCAACTGAGCGGATAGACGGACCCTTCCCTGGAATCAGATCACAGCAACAAGAACCCGGTGCCGGACACTCCGCACAGCCGGCTCTACCTACCACTGCCTTCCCCCTCCTAGGAGAGCTCACTACTCAGCATACTTCCCGGGTCACCCCGCCAGGCCCCGCACACACCGCTCTCATCCTGCCCAGCTTACTACAGCACAACCGAGCTTTCCTATTCCTGTCCGCACACCGAACACCCGTCACATCACTACACTGGTCACCCGGATATCAACCCTGACAGTCACACTGTGTACACCCGCCTCCTACTAACCCGGAACTACCTGTCTGTCTATCACTGGAGGCCACACCGCCCCGTACCGCCCACTAGAGCACCGCACCGCCCTATAATACCACTAGTCCTATAGACTGTACCGCCCACTAGAGACCGCACCGCCCTGTAATACCACATAGACCCTGTACCGCCCCCTAGATACCGCACCGCCCTGTAATACCACCTAGAGACTGTACCGCCCACTAGAGACTGTACCGCCCACTAGAGACAGCACGGCCCTGTAATACCACATAGAGACTGTACCGCCCACTAGAGACCGCACCGCCCTGTAATACCACCTAGAGACTGAACCGCCCACTAGAGCACCGTACCGCTCCGCCCTGTAATACCACCTAGAGACTGTACCGCCCACTAGAGACCGCACCGCCCTGTAATACCACATAGAGACTGTACCGCCCACTAGAGACCGCACCGCCCTGTAATACCACATAGAGACTATACCGCCCACTAGAGCACCACACCGCCCTATAATACCACTATTCCTATAGACCAGGGATCCTCAAACTACGGCCCTCCAGCTGTTGCAGAACTACACATCCCATGAGGCATTGGAAAACTCTGAAATTCATAGACATAACGAGGCATGATGGGAATTGTAGTTCCTGAACAACTGGAGGGCCATAGTTTGAAGACCCCTGCTATAGACTGTACCGCCCACTAGAGACCGCACCGCCCTGTAATACCACCAGACTGTACCGCCCACTAGAGTCCGTACCGCCCTGTAATACCACCTAGAGACTGTACCGCCCACTAGAGACCGCTCCGCCCTGTAATACCACCTAGAGACTGTACCGCCCACTAGAGACCGCTCCGCCCTGTAATACCACCTAGAGTCTGTACCGCCCACTAGAGACCGCACCGCCCTGTAATACCACATAGAGACTGTACCGCCCACTAGAGACCGCACCGCCCTGTAATACCACATAGAGACTGTACTGCCCACTAGAGACTGTACCACCCACTAGAGACAGCACCGTCCTGTAATACCACCTAGAAGAGACTGTACCATCCACTAGAGACCGTACCGCCCTGTAATACCTAGAGACTGTACCGCCCACTAGAGAGCGCACCTCCCTGTAATACCACATAGAGACTGTACCGCCCACTAGAGACCGCACCGCCCTGTAATACCACATAGAGACTGTACTGCCCACTAGAGACTGTACCACCCACTAGAGACAGCACCGTCCTGTAATACCACCTAGAAGAGACTGTACCATCCACTAGAGACCGTACCGCCCTGTAATACATAGAGACTGTACCGCCCACTAGGGCACCGCACCGCTCTTTAATACAACCTAGAGACTGTACCGCCCACTAGAGACCGCACCGCCCTGTAATACCACATAGAGACTGTACCGCCCACTCGAGTCCGCTTCACCCTGTAATACCACATAGAGACTGTACCGCCCACTAGAGCACCACACCGCCCTATAATACCACTATTCCTATAGACCAGGGATCCTCAAACTACGGCCCTCCAGCTGTTGCAGAACTACACATCCCATGAGGCATTGGAAAACTCTGAAATTCATAGACACGATGAGGCATGATGGGAATTGTAGTTCCTGAACAACTGGAGGGCCATAGTTTGAAGACCCCTGCTATTGACTGTACCGCCCACTAGAGACCGCACCGCCCTGTAATACCACCAGACTGTACCGCCAAATAGAGACCGCACTGCCCTGTAATACCACCAGACTGTACCGCCCACTAGAGTCCGTACCGCCCTGTAATACCACCTAGAGACTGTACCGCCCACTAGAGACTGTACCGCCCTGTAATACTACATAGAGACTGTACCGCCCACTAGAGACTGTACCGCCCTGTAATACCACCTAGAAGAGACTGTACCATCCACTAGAGACCGTACCGCCCTGTAATACCTAGAGACTGTACCGCCCACTAGAGAGCGCACCTCCCTGTAATACCACATAGAGACTGTACCGCCCACTAGAGACCGCACCGCCCTGTAATACCATAGAGAGACTGTACCACCCACTAGAGACCGTACCGCCCTGTAATACCTAGAGACTGTACCGCCCACTAGAGAGCGCACCTCCCTGTAATACCACATAGAGACTGTACTGCCCACTAGAGACAGCACCGCCCTGTAATACCACCTAGAAGAGACTGTACCATCCACTAGAGATCATACCGCCTGCACCGCCCACTAGAGATTATACCGCCCTGTAATACCACCTAGTCCTAGACCAGGGATCCTCAAACTACTGCCCTCCAGCTGTTGTGGAACTACACATCCCATGAGGCAATGTAAAACTCTGACATTCACAGACTTGACTAGGCATGATGGGAATTGTAGTTCCTGAACAACTGGAGGGCCAAAGTTTGAAGACATCTGTCCTAGACTGTATAGCACACTGAAGGACGCACCGCCCTGTATCGCCCACTAGAGGTCGCATTACCCTTTACTTGCCACTAGAGGCTGTACTGTCCAATGGAGAGCAGCCGCCGTGGTCTATTTAACCTGTTATGTATTATGAAAGCACAATGCTCTGCAAAACTCATGGAAAACTCATGATCTTTCAAGTGTAAAGCGTTTCTATGTTAAAAAATAAAATCATATATTAGTTTTCACATTGTATTTCAATCATATCTAGCCTCCTCCTATTAATCGGATTGATCTTGACATTTGTAAACATGTGAAGAACTCCACACATTTAGACCCCGTTCACACTGGGGTGACGCCAAGTCAATGCAGGTCGCTCCAGGTCGCCCCAAAGAAGCTCCGGACCCTTTTTCTAAGTCGGAGCGACTTGTGTCGCTCCTATTAGAACGGGTCCACAGCTTCTCTATGCCAGGCGACCTACGGCGACCTGTCAGGCGACCAGGTCGCCTGACAGGTCACCCCAGTGTGAACGGGGTCTTACTTACTAATTGTGTGACACAATATCACTATATCCTGTGAGTAGTGTCACACATTTCACAGAGCCTGCTTTCTGAAATACAGATGAGTTGGGAGGAGGAGTTCCAGGAGGCAGAGTCAGTGCACTAATCACCACTTGCTGACAGCCAGTGTTAATTTCGTCTACTAAATTAACACAATTTTAGTAGACTAAAATACGACTAAAACGAAAACAATTCAGATGACTAAAATACGACTAAAACTAAAATGGCATTTTAGTCATAAGACTAAAACTAAATAAAAAATTGCAAAAAAGGACCGAGTGCTAAGAGATAACTTATAACTCAATCACCCAGCGCTTAATAATAAATGCGGCAATATCTCATGTGCATATAGACCAAAAGGAATTAAAGTCTTAAAAAGCAGCTGCCTAAAAGAAAATGACATATAAAACAGGTGTGCACCAATAAATTGATAAACACAAGCAGCGCTATACAACTGTAAAAAACAAATAAGAAATCATACAGCTCTACGTGAATAAAGCTCTCCCTATACGTAAATTGTGAAAAAAGATAGGGTGTCAGAGTCCAGTGTGACAAAAGTCCATCACCAAAAAAATGACTGATTTGAGGATACCGCAGCCGTGAGCTTTGCTATTGAGTGCTGAGTCCGGTGACAATCTATGGGAGAACATCACTGACTACGGGCTTGTTGTACAGAGAAATCTGGTAAGAGCATAACCTTGGGGATTAGCACGCGGTGAGGTGGAGGCATATTACCAGCAACTGCTATATATCTTGGTTGGCTGTTTCCTTCTCATGACCCCATTGGAAGCATTTTTGGTGATGGACTTTTGTCACACTGGACTCTGACACCCTATCTTTTTTCACAATTTACGTATAGGGAGAGCTTTATTCACGTAGAGCTGTATGATTTGTTATTTGTTTTTTACAGTTGTACAGTGGGTACGGAAAGTATTCAGACCCCCTTAAATTTTTCACTCTTTGTTATATTGCAGCCATTTGCTAAAACCATTTAATTTCATTCTTCTTCCTCATGAATGTACACATAGTATCCCATACTGACAGAAAAACACAGAATTGTTGACATTGTTGCAGATTTATTAAAAAAGAAAAACTGAAATATCACATGGTCCTAAGTATTCAGACCCTTTGCTCAGTATTTAGTAGAAGCCCCCTTTTGATCTAATACAGCCAGGAGTCTTTTTGGGAAAGATGCAACAAGTCTTTCACACCTGGATTTGGGGATCCTCTGCCATTCCTCCTTGCAGATCCTCTCCAGTTCTGTCAGGTTGGATGGTAAACGTTGGTGGACAGCCATTTTTAGGTCTCTCCAGAGATGCTCAATTGGGTTTAAGTCAGGGCTCTGGCTGGGCCATTCAAGAACAGTCACGGAGTTGTTGTGAAGCCACTCCTTCGTTATTTTAGCTGTGTGCTTAGGGTCATTGTCTTGTTGGAAGGTAAACCTTCGGCCCAGTCTGAGGTCCAGAGCACTCTGGAGAAGGGTTTTGTCCAGGATATCCCTGTACTTGGCCGCATTCATCTTTCTCTCGATTGCAACCAGTCGTCCTGTCCCTGCAGCTGAAAAACACCCCCACAGCATGATGCTGCCACCACCATGCTTCACTGTTGGGACTGTATTGGACAGGTGATGAGCAGTGCCTGGTTTTCTCCACACATACCGCTTAGAATTAAGGCCAAAAAGTTATATTTTGGTCTCATCAGACCAGAGAATCTTATTTCTCACCATCTTGGAGTCCTTCAAGTGTTTTTTTAGCAAACTCCATGCGGCTTTCATGTGTCTTACACTGAGGAGAGGCTTCCGTCGGGCCACTCTGCCATAAAGCCCCGACTGGTGGAGGGCTGCAGTCATGGTTGACTTTCTACAACTTTCTCCCATCTCCTGACTGCATCTCTGGAGCTCAGCCACAGTGATCTTTGGGTTCTTCTTTACCTCTCTCACCAAGGCTCTTCTCCACCGATAGCTCAGTTTGGCCGGATGGCCAGCTCTAGGAAGGGTTCTGGTCGTCCCAAACGTCTTCCATTTGAGGATTATGGAGGCCACTGTGCTCTTAGGAACCTTAAGTGCAGCAGAAATCTTTTTGTAACCTTGGCCAGATCTGTGCCTTGCTACAATTCTGTCTCTGAGGTCTTCAGGCAGTTCCTTTGACCTCATGATTCTCATTTGCTCTGACATGCATTGTGATCTGGAAGGTCTTATATAAACAGGTGTGTGGCTTTCCTAATCAAGTCCAATCAGTATAATCAAACACAGCTGGACTCAAATGAAGGTGTAGAACCATCTCAAGGATGATCAGAAGAAATGGAAAGCACCTGAGTTAAATATATGAGTGTCACAGCAAAGGGTCTGAATACTTAGGACCATGTGATATTTCAGTTTTTCTTTTTTAATAAATCTGCAACAATGTCAACAATTCTGTGTTTTTCTGTCAGTATGGGGTGCTATGTGTACATTCATGAGGAAGAAGAATGAACTTAAATGATTTTAGCAAATGGCTGCAATATAACAAAGAGTGAAAAATTTAAGGGGGTCTGAATACTTTCCGTACCCACTGTATAGCGCTGCTTGTGTTTATCAATTTATTGGTGCGCACCTGTTTTATAAATAAAAAATTGACATCATCAAAATTAACACTCCTCTGCTGGCCATTTCTATATCGGCAACACAATTCCATCCAGATCATGTAATAATAGCACATTAAAGTTTAAACATGTATTGCACCACCGCATACGCATAAGTAAGGAGCATCTACTAAGCTGCTGAAAACTAAACAATTAGGAAAAAGGCTTTTCTTACATTTTTCCCTAATATTTAATGTTGGTAATATATTCAGGTAATATGTGCAATGACATTACAGCTAATGGAGTTTACAGCAGTGTTAATTTCGTCGACGAAAACGTTTTAGTCACCGGCATTTTTCAACTGACGAAAACGAAACGACTCATCACACGGCACTGGCACCCGGCCACCACCACATCCAGAGCAGAGTGCCCACTGTGAGTTAACAGCCAGGCCAGCTATTACTGCCTCCCTGAGTCCCCTCAGACCACTCACCAGTCACCACTGGCATCCGATTCCGCCATCCATCCAGGACTGTGTGCGTGCATATAGGCCGCCAAGGCCCGCCCGGCCCATCCTGTTCAAAGACTTCAGTTTAGAGTCAGACCAGAGACCACCCTTAAACCTGAGACCCCCATCCAGCACTCTGAGCAGCACTGTGTGCACTCACTGCACTGACTGCAGGCAGCAGCATTACAGGCCTCCTCTCTGACCTGACCATGACCATTTAGATGACTAAAATGAGTTTTAGTCGACTAAAATGTACTGGAGTTTTAGTCGACTAAATACGACTAAAACTAAAACACTTGCAGAAGACTAAAATGGGACTAAAACTAAAATGCCATTTTAGTCCTAAGACTAAAACTAAATTGAAATTTGCTGCCAAAATTAACACTGCTGACACTATGGGATATATAGTCCTTAGAAATTGAAAGCAGCGAAAAGGCTGCAAAGCATGCTGGGAATGCAGGAAGTTGTGGAAAGAGATGGCCAGCAGACAGGCAGAACTTTTAAATAAGCTTATATTATATTGAGAAAAATATCAATATGCTTTGACCATAGAACTCCTTTAACTACTTGCCTACTGGGCACTTTTACCCCCTTCCTGTCCAGGCCAATTTTCAGCTTTCAGCACTGTCGCACTTTGAATGACAATTGCGTGGCCATGCTACATTGTACCCATATTACATTTTTATCGTTTTTTTCCACACAGAGCTTTCTTTTGGTGGTATTTAATCACCACTGTTTTTTTTTTATTTCTTGCCTAAAGAAAATTAAAAAGACTGAAAATTTTGAAAAAAAAAAGTTTTCTTAGTTTCTGTTATAAATTTTGTAAATAAGTAATATTTCTCCTTCACTGATGTGTCCTGATGAGGCAGCACTGATGAGCATTGATGAGGCAGCACTAAAGGGCACTAGTTAGGCAGAACTGATGAGGATGTATTAATAGGTGGCACTGATAAGCACTTATAGGTGGCACAGATAGGCAGCACTGATGAGCAGGCACTGAAAGGCAGCACTGACTGGCATCACCATTGGGCACTGATTGTTGTCACTGATGGGCACTGTTGGGGCTGTACTGTAATAAAGGCACTGATGATCAGTGCCCTAATTACCTGTACAGGTCTCCCCTGTGAGAAGATGCCAATGATCTGCATTCCTCGCCACACACTCTGTCAGTGTAAGCCGAGGAGAGCCAATAAACAGCACTTCCTTATTAACATGTGACCGGCTTTAATTGGACACAGCCGATCACATGGGTAAAACACCGAGTCATCAGCTTATCACCGAGATCAGGGTTGCGCCCTGTCCTAGGAACATGACGCAATCACTGCGATGTGCGCCGCTGTGGGAGTGCTCATATGACGTCATCCCAGAATGAGAGTGCATCCCGCCCACTGTCATTTTACTATACGGCAGATGGGAAGTGGTTAAATACCACCTGTAATATGTGTGGGAATAATAAGGATGAACACTGCACTTACAGTTGGCACCTTTTTGTGATTGGCGAGCAGTCCTGCACAGCTCCCTTGTCATCATGGACATGATGAAGTCACGTATGAAGAAACCCGTAGGAAAGAACTAGGACGCTTTGGTGCTGGCTGGCTGTTATACCAAATGTGATTTCTGGTATTTATGCTCAATGTGAGTGTCAATTGGTGGTTTTAATAAAAAAAAAAAAAAAATATATATATATATATATATATATATATATATATATATATATATATATATATATATATATATATAACAGTTTAACACTATGGAGTGTTTTTTGTATGTTTGACGTCCTGGCTATATTTGTGTATCGGAAGAGTGCTAGAGGATTCCCCCTGTGACCTGAAGGGGCATTCTATCGGTCTGTGCTAATTGACATATTAAACACTTTTGACCACTCTTTAAATCAGAAGGCTTGCCCATAGTGCAGACGATGTTCCCAGGCGCATACATGTGCGCATGGCATGTACAGGCCGGCAACCAGCCAGGCAGATGTGCACAGACATGCACATATATGCACACGCGCATGCCTAGGTGTGCACCTGTCACCTACATTGGTTCCAAACAGGCTGAACGGAGCTATAGCACTGGTGAAAAAACTTGAGATAGAAAAGACGGGGCTTTGCGGGCCAGTGGGAGTAGAAGGATCAGAGACAAAACTATTATAAAATCAAAAATACATTTTATTGATACATAAAGAAAATAAAAAACACGCATGGACTACCATGCATGCATCATTACAACACACAGACATACAGATAAAATCAAAACATATATGTCACTGTTGGTCTAGAAACATATCCCGTAGGGATTAAAGCCAAAAGACAAAGCCTGTATAGGATGGAAGATGGGTCTCAAGCTGAGTTCGGTCACGGTAGGTCCCCAGCAAGCCGACGCGTTTCGCTCAAGGCTTCCTCAGGGCCTGAGAGACCATAACAGACCGATGTTTCTATAAGTAACATAAAGGTATATCAAATCAATGTGAGTTGCAAATTTCATAATACACCATACATATACTATCAAATATTTTTATGTCTATGTTTATACTTAGTTCTAGTTTTGTACTGACCCTTCTTAGCAGTGACCGGTATTAGGCGACAGGGGTGCAGCGATACATATGCCGTTCGGAAGATATTGCTTCCATATTCACCATATAGAGTCTAAAATAAACCTCAAAAAGACCTCAAGGGTATATTTTTCTTGCACCGAGTCCGATATGCTGGGTCCCGACTACTTCATCAAAGGCAAGGCTGTGAATCAAAGTACCAGTATATATATATATCTGTGTTTGCCATGTGGTCGCTAGCAATTTGATGTAATCATTATTTTTCACTAACCTTCTGGGGATAGTTCCACTATAGCCTCTTGGGGTAAAGTCACCCCTTAGCAGGTGGATGTCCTCTTCCTAAACTATTCGTCCTTATGTGTACATTCACTCCCAGATGCAATAAATCTAAGAATATGGGTATGTATATTATTATTCATTTTCAATGGAGAGTATTTAAGATTATAATATCTCCATTACATATAGCTACTTATTTAGATAACAATGAATATTCAGGAGGTGAAATTGAGCTACATAAAGGGAAGAGAGGATAAGAGGGGGTGGTTGTCAATTATATAATGATTAAAGTAAGTAGCATAATATAAACACCCACCTCGCATTCACATTACGATAATCACCACAATTATAATCCGGGAGCCAGACACCTTCCACTGTGCACTTGATAAGAAATATATCCTCGGGATACGGGTCAATTGTAACGACCACGTTAACCTAAAAGGAGGACCAATATCTTATGTAGATATATGTATAGGGATTACTTGTCATAGCTCTGGCATGGAACCAGAGACTGTAGGGGCAGATGTAGTATCAAGGGAGGGGGGGGGGGGTTTTGACATATATACATACCTCTCTCCAGGCTGAGAAAGTATTAGAGGCAGGAAAGGGGGGGCTTACAACAAACATATATTCCAGTTATATGGACCCAAAGTCCTGGGCTATCCAAGCCCTGAAAGACATAGGTACAAGGGTTAATTACAATATGGATATTTAAGCCTGTATATCCCCAATCCAGCCAGTGATCCCTCTATTGTTCTGGAGCTGATATCACTTACCTCTGTATCGTGTATACTGCATCACCTGCCTACCTGCCTTTGTCTTGCCGGGGTAATATATAGGGAGATGGAAATACGCCCTCCTCGTTGTGTTTGGCGCTCAAACTGGGTCCGCTCCGGTGAGACTAATCATTTATAATTGCAGTTAGCGGCAGGCGCCGCTCAACCGCATCACTTCCGGTCGCTCCGGAAGTGAGGGCAATCTTTTTTCTTTGTTATTGTCTCCGTGGATGATCGCGTGACTTCATAACATCACTTCCGGTTCCGCCGGAAGTGAGGACGTTGCTCACCAGAGTGGGCTTGTTCCCTATCTGTAACCCTACGTCTCCCGGACTGCATCCTACAATCGGATGCTGTCTGCTTTCTCAATGGATATTTGCGTTGGGCTCCCTCTAGTGGACCGATATCTTATCATCACAACCACATTGCCTATTGTAGTCACATAGGAAATTACCCATCGGTCTCAGGGTGCAAGATGATGTTATAAACAACCCAATAGTCAGCATTACAAGATCCATTTGTGAGTTACTACCATTTCTGGAATACAATACCAATCAAAAATCTTGTATCGCTGTGCGACAATGTCCGCTATATCCGTGTTGCCCTACCGGTCACCTAGAGTATACAAAAGGAAAACATATACATATTAATCACTACATATGTGCTGGGATTACAATTTGTCCGCACCATTTATATGAAATACATATTTCCTTATATTTTTTATTATTTCTTGATTTTTAATTTTTAATATTTTTTTAATAACAGTCCTTATTTTAGATTGAAAAAAACTTCATTTGTCCCTTGTATTGATGTAGAGGGGGACACATTTTGTGGGGAAGGAAGAGAAACAAGAGAACAAGAGACAAAGATATCGTCCCTATACTTTAGAAGAGGATCATTTTAGTACGACTAATTATAAAAATGGTTTGTAACTGATTACGTCATTCAACCCTGGGTACACGGTGGCTCTTAAATCGTATATCCATCTGGCCTCACGTGCCAGAACTTTTTTGTCAATGTCACCTCCTCTTGTGTCTACGGGGACAACATCTAACACAGTGAATTTGACAATGCTGTGATCATACTTGTGTTTTAATCCAATATGGCCACCTATTGGAGTATTAATTTGGCCATTATTAATGTACGAAATGTGATCCGAAATTCTCTTCCAAAGGGGCCTTATGGTTTTACCCACATAGAACGCCCCACATGGGCATAACATGATGTATACTACTGCCTTTGTTTGGCATGTAACCATCTGGTTGATGTATCTCCTATGGCCATTAGGCATTGTGAAAGACTCACCTTCAAGGATGTATGGGCAAAAATCACATGACCCACATTTATATAGGCCTTTACTTTGTGATGTTTCGTTTGGTCTATGATAATGGCTCGTAACTAGGCCATCCCTTACAGATTTAGCTCTTTTATACGTGATATTGGGATAATCATCTAAGTATTTACTCAGGATTGGGTCGCTTGTCAAAATTTCCCAGTTTTTTTGTAAGATACTACGAACTTCATTGTGCTGTCTAGAGTATGTAGAGATAAATCTAACCTTATCATCTATTTTTTTATTTTTCTTTTTGAAAAGTAAATCGTGCCTGGTATTGGCTTTTGCCCTATTATATGCTTTCCTAAGCATTGTTGAACTATACCCTCTCTGTAGTAGTCGTGTTTTTAATTTGTCCGCTTCCCTTTTAAAGTTTACATCCTTTGAACAATTTCGTCTTAATCTTAGGTATTGGGAGTAAGGGATACTTCTGATCAGAGCTTTAGGGTGGGAACTCTCAGAGTGTAATATTGTGTTCCCTGCTGTCGGTTTGCGAAATAGGGTTGATCCAATACTTCCGTCTTCTTCAAAATAGAGAGTGGTATCAAGAAAGTCAATTTGCTGTCCGCTCCAGGACATAGTGAACTTTAGATTAAAGGAATTAATCTGTAACCTTTGAAAGAAGGTTTCAAAGAGTGAAATATCCCCGTCCCAAATGATGAGGACATCATCTATGTACCCGAGCCACGTAACTACATGGCTCAGGTACATGGAGAGGGCCTCATCATGGAAGATATTACGTTCCCATCCACCCAGGTGCAGGTTGGCGTAGGCTGGGGCACAACATGTGCCCATGGCCACGCCCTGCACCTGGATGAAATGGGAACCATCAAATGTAAACACATTGTTTTTCAAAATATGCGCTAGTCCATCCAGGATAAATTGATTGTACATTTTTGCCTGAGGGCCCCGTTCATCTAAGAACTTTTTGATTGTCTGGAGACCGAGTGTATGTGGAATCGAGGAGTATAGAGCCTCGATATCCAACGCAATCATGATACATCCAGGGGGCATTACTTGATCATACAATACCCTCAGTAAATCAGGTGTATCCTGAATAAAGGAGGGCAGGCTGGTTACGTGGGGTCTTAAATACTGATCAATTACTTTGCTTAATGGTTCCGTATATGATCCAATTCCCGATATGATTGGGCGTCCTGGAGGGTTTTGTGGGTTTTTATGAGTTTTTGGCAATGTGTAAAATGTGGGTAAGCGGGGTGAATCAATTTTTATGGCTTCATATGTGTCCTTGCTGATTATGCCGTTGTTGTATGCTTGATAAATTAGTACTTTATATTTATTTTGAGCGGACAATATCCTCTCCTCATTGATAGGCTTGTACCACTCTCTATTCTTTAGAATGTCCCAGCACATATTGCGATATTGTAAATGATCCATGATTACAATATTGCCCCCCTTATCGGAGGGCTTTATTATAATCTGGGAATTTTTTCGAAGTGACTGAAGAGCTTGTTTAAGATGATCACCTAGATTTTCTTTCATGGAGTTACAGATTTTCAAGCGGTTAATATCTGCTGTGGTCTTATTAACAAAGGCTAATACATTGGGGTTAGTCTGTAAGGGAGGAAACCTATTAGATTTTTTCTTGGCCAAAGGGGTCTGGATCATGTCCATCTGTTGCTGTGTTGTCACCTGTGTCCCCTCTACATCTATATCATCATCCTCTAGTTCAATTGTTGCTTCCTCTGTGTCTGAAATTTCAGGGGGATCGTTTTCATCCAAAAGTTGGATGAGATCCTTTAATGCTCTGAAATCTTTCACTGAGAAGTCTTTCCATAGATCTGATAGCTCTTTATCTTTTTTAGTTTGCTGTCTTTCTTTATCAAAAATATAACGGTAAGTTAGCTTTCTAGCAAAAAGCTGTACATCCTTGACGATGTCAAAGTGTGTTGTGTTGCTGTCGGGGCAGAAACTAAGGCCGCGACGTAGGACCTCAAGTTCATCCTGGGTTGGACTATATGAGGACAAATTGATAATAGAGAAGGTTGACTCCACAGTAGATTCTATATTATGTGGGTTTGGATGTGTTCCTCTATCGAGTCATTGCCTTTTCATACTTTTGGGTGTAGCACCTAAGTTTGTATTACTTGATGCCCCTGCATATGATGTGATTAGTGCTTGTTGTGTGCCTATAGTGCCATCATTTGTTCCTTGTGTCTTTGCACGAATTTTTACATTACCTGTATCCATCTGTGTAGATTGAAGAGATAAAGGTGAAGTGATAGAAGAAGAGTGAACAGAACCATCACCAAAATTATTAAGTGAGTGAGAGACTGTGGTGTCCTCCACCAGTCGTCTCTTTTCAGTGCCCCCGTGCTCGTCAGGTGCCTTGGATCTCTTCCTATAAGTACGATTCCTTGGTCGTGCGTGTTCCGTAGTGCGTGAAGAGAAAGAGAATTGTGATACATTAGAGTCAGATTCGCTATCATTGTAATTTCTCCTTCTATTATTATTTCTCTGTCCTCGCCAATTTCTGCCTGTAAAGTTATTTCTAGGCTGTGGCCATGCATATGCTGATCCTGCTCCGAAAGCTAACTTATCCCTGGAAAACTTCTGTTCTTTTTTTTGGATTAATTCCTTCGTGAAAGTGTCTAATTGTTCCTTAGTTTCTTTTTCTTTTTCCTTAAAGGTGGCTTTTACAAAAATATCCTTATATTCTACCTGCATGGCTTTTATTTCTTCATTGATGGCTTTTTGTTCTTCTTGATAATATCCTATTAACAATTCCATCATTTTACGTGAACATGCTTTCAAGTTACTTTCCCATGAGTTTTTGAATTCTGGGCTGATCTGCCAGATGTTAGGAAACACCTGGATACGCAGCCCTTTAGGATTCAAATCCTCCAATATATATTTCTGAAAGTATTTTATATGCCAAAACAAACTCGCCCTACGTTCCAATGCACGCTGTAGCTTTTGTATAACCACCTCTATTTCTACATCATTACTAGTTGTATCTGAGCATTCCTGTTGTATTTTGATCATATATCCTTCCCAATCCTCCCCTAAAAATTCAGCCATGTCCCCACACCAAGGGTCCCACCCACATACACGAAGGACAATTATTTTTGTATAGTGGTATAGGTGATTTGCTTACACGTCTGAAATACCAGGACTGTATATATTCTATGTTGTTATGATGGATATATCTAATATTCTATATAACAAAAATTGAACCTTTAGATATACAATACTATATATGATCGTACTACTCCCACATGAGCACGGACCGAAAGAAAAGAGGGAGAAGGGTGTGTTATCCACCCAAATTGCAATTTGTACACAAAAATTGCCGTGCAATATAGGCCCTTACCCCTGTTGGGGACTAATGAAAAAACTTGAGATAGAAAAGACGGGGCTTTGCGGGCCAGTGGGAGTAGAAGGATCAGAGACAAAACTATTATAAAATCAAAAATACATTTTATTGATACATAAAGAAAATAAAAAACACGCATGGACTACCATGCATGCATCATTGCAACACACAGACATACAGATAAAATCAAAACATATATGTCACTGTTGGTCTAGAAACATTCCATGCCAGAGCTATGACAAGTAATCCCTATACATATATCTACATAAGATATTGGTCCTCCTTTTAGGTTAACGTGGTCGTTACAATTGACCCGTATCCCGAGGATATATTTCTTATCAAGTGCACAGTGGAAGGTGTCTGGCTCCCGGATTATAATTGTGGTGATTATCGTAATGTGAATGCGAGGTGGGTGTTTATATTATGCTACTTACTTTAATCATTATATAATTGACAACCACCCCCTCTTATCCTCTCTTCCCTTTATGTAGCTCAATTTCACCTCCTGAATATTCATTGTTATCTAAATAAGTAGCTTTATGTAATGGAGATATTATAATCTTAAATACTCTCCATTGAAAATGAATAATAATATACATACCCATATTCTTAGATTTATTGCATCTGGGAGTGAATGTACACATAAGGACGAATAGTTTAGGAAGAGGACATCCACCTGCTAAGGGGTGACTTTACCCCAAGAGGCTATAGTGGAACTATCCCCAGAAGGTTAGTGAAAAATAATGATTACATCAAATTGCTAGCGACCACATGGCAAACACAGATATATATATATACTGGTACTTTGATTCACAGCCTTGCCTTTGATGAAGTAGTCGGGACCCAGCATATCGGACTCGGTGCAAGAAAAATATACCCTTGAGGTCTTTTTGAGGTTTATTTTAGACTCTATATGGTGAATATGGAAGCAATATCTTCCGAACGGCATATGTATCGCTGCACCCCTGTCGCCTAATACCGGTCACTGCTAAGAAGGGTCAGTACAAAACTAGAACTAAGTATAAACATAGACATAAAAATATTTGATAGTATATGTATGGTGTATTATGAAATTTGCAACTCACATTGATTTGATATACCTTTATGTTACTTATAGAAACATCGGTCTGTTATGGTCTCTCAGGCCCTGAGGAAGCCTTGAGCGAAACGCGTCGGCTTGCTGGGGACCTACCGTGACCGAACTCAGCTTGAGACCCATCTTCCATCCTATACAGGCTTTGTCTTTTGGCTTTAATCCCTACGGGATATGTTTCTAGACCAACAGTGACATATATGTTTTGATTTTATCTGTATGTCTGTGTGTTGCAATGATGCATGCATGGTAGTCCATGCGTGTTTTTTATTTTCTTTATGTATCAATAAAATGTATTTTTGATTTTATAATAGTTTTGTCTCTGATCCTTCTACTCCCACTGGCCCGCAAAGCCCCGTCTTTTCTATCTCAAGTTTTTTCATTAGTCCCCAACAGGGGTAAGGGCCTATATTGCACGGCAATTTTTGTGTACAAACAGCTATAGCACTGGCTCATTGCTGTTTGGTCTACAGCATTCTGTGTGCTTTATTGCCTGATTCCTGTGCCTGACCTCTGATCCTGACCTGGCTTGCCTCTGATTACACTTGTTTGCTACCTGCCCTGACCACAGATTATACCCAGACTCTGCTTCTATCTCCTGCTCTTGTGTGATCTGCTTCATAATTTTTGACCCTGGCCTATGACCTGACAATTCTCCTGCCTGCCTCATCTGTCTGTTAGCGACCCGGCTTGTCTGACCCTGTATTCTGCTTGTCCAACCTGCTATGTACATGGTCGCTATAAGAAGACTGCCAAGGCAGACACCTGCCCCTTGATAGTACTCAAGGCCAACGTCTGCTCAACACCTGGTTGAAGGAAGGTCAAAATCCCAGCCACCAAAAAATAACAATCGACTCACACCATGAAATGTACGCCTTCCACGTACGATGGTAAATATTCCTAGAGGTAGAGTTCCTAGCCTTCAGCATTGTCGGAATCACTGATCCAGACAAACTTCTATCTCTCAGCACCTGTCTTTCAACAGCCAGGCCATCAAAGCAAGCGATTGTAAAGCAGGATGGAAGATAGGGCCTTGGGACAGCAGATCCTCCCTGAGAGGCAGCGGCTAAGGGACATTGGAGACCAATCGCACTAGGTTGTTGTACCAAGACTAGCAAGGCCAGTCCGGGGTCACCAGAAGCCACAGAAGAAGTTTGAGAGGAGGGTCAGACGAGACTGTGCTACAAACGTTGGTACCTTTCTTTTGAGCCAAGACTCCAACAGGTCCTCCTTCCACACCTGGAATTTGTACGGTGGAGAAGGCCGGAATGAAGCGCTCTGCCCACAATTTTTGTTCCGCCCTGGTGATTGACATAAGCCACCGTCGTGGCATTGTTCGACTGGATACGTACCAGGAGCCCCGAGAGCTGATCTGTCCAGGGATTCAGGCACAGCCTGATCGCCTGAAGTTCCAAAACATTGATTGGTAGTCTGGATTCTTCCAGTGTTCAACAACCCTGAGTGGAGCTCAGCCCAAGGACACCTCCCCACCTGGACAGACTGACATCTGTTGTGACCACTGTCCAATACAATGGGAGAAAACACTTAACCTACCCTGCTGAAGAGTCGGAGAGAGAAGCCACCAGACCAGTGAACCCCTGGTTTCCCGGCTCAGCCGAATCTGATTGTCCAGAGACTTTGGACACTTTACCAGAATCTCCCTCTGGAGGGACCTCCTATGGACTTGTGCAAACAGGACTGCCTTGAAGGTGGACACCATCAGGCCCAGCACACGCATGCAAGTCCGGAGGGACTCCTCGGGTCTTCCTTTGTGAAGACCCGAGGCACGGAGGCGAGACCAACGGGTAACTCCACAAACTGATAGGGCTCCTCTCCCACAGCAAAATGGAGGAAACACTGGTGTCGGGCAAATATTGGAATATGCAAGTAAGCATCTTTGATGACGATAGAGGCTAGGAAATAACCCTGATGTAGGGATGCCACCACCATGGGAATGGACTCCATTCTGAATTTCTGTACCCACACAAAACAATTCAGGGTCTTGAGGTCCAGAATTGGACAAACCTTGCCCTCCTTTTTTAGGACAGAAAAACAGGTTTGAATAAAAACCTTGAAACCGTTCAGATACCGGACTTGGGACAATCACTCCCTGGAGCAATAGGTCCTGCACCGCCCCGAAGAGGGCTTGCAGCCAGTCTGGGGACAGGCTTGTGTTGGAGGGAAAGAACCTTTCCGGAGGGCAAGAACTAAATTCTATCATGTACCGGACTTCATGGACCTATTTGTCATTCACCAAGGAGGTCCACAGGTCTGGAAAACCAACGAAGATGTCCCCCCCACCCCAGATATGGGTGAGGGCGAACCTCCATGCTGAAGGGGCCTTGTCCGCTGGTATAGAGAATCCTGCACTCGGCTTGCCAGATCAGGGCCACTTGGAACCTCTCGAGGAGGGCCTGAAAGGTCTTGAACCCTTGTCAGTGGACCCCGAGGAACAAAAACATTTTTTTGTGTGCAGAGAAAGAAGGGCCGCGTCTGCGATGAGGCTCTTTCCCCTTCCCAGACTGCAGAAGAAATGTGCTCTCTCTCCCCGCCCCCCCCAACACCATGAGACTCTTTATATGTCATCCAGGGTAGCCCCAAACAGGCAATCGTGGTGAAAGGGGCAAATCAGTTAGAGCTTTTTTAGCGGTTTGGTCCGTAGACCAACACTTAAGACACAACACACGCCTAAGCACCACTGTCAAAACAGACAGCTTAGAAATTAAGGGGGCTGCATCCAGAGAGGCATCACAGACAAATTGCAGCCACTGGACCAACTGGTCTACCAACTCAGCAAAGGCAGGAGGAACCTGCTCACCCCCAGACCATGGCGCAAAACTTTAGCCCACTCAAAGTCAGAGTTTTTAACACCAGGACAATGGCCAGGACCGGCTGTAGCCGGACCGACAATAGTGAACATTTGCGGGACACAGACTCCGCTTTTGTGTCAGCCGGATCTTTAAAGGCCGGGGACTCCTTTACTGGAATCATAGTTGCCCTTTTTATCCTGGAGACAGGGGGGTCCACCACCAGTGGGACAGTCCACTTCTTCAGAAGTGACTCTTCAAAGGGGTACCTCACCGCAAAGCATTTAGGAACCACAAAGGGACATTTTGGATGCTCCCAAACTTTGTAGACGAACTTGTCAATATAGAAGGGATCACATTTGTAGGTGCAACACATGCACTTGGACAATAGCATCAAGTAAATGGTGGAAATCGTGGTGGTAAAGTGGGAGAGACTGCACAGCGCCGCTGGTCTCCACAGCATGCGGAGAATAGTGTATCGCTTCGTCCGTCCTTGCCCTTCCCCTACGCGTGACGACACAGGGCTCACGTGTCTTCCTCAGGGGGTTATCCTCTCTCCCACTATACCCAGTTGTTGCACCTACAAATGTGAGTGAGATTTATCCACCTTTATTTAATAGAAGCTGATTGTTTAAGGATTTCATACACTATTGCAAGTCTTTTTGTTTGCATATATACTGCATTGATTGACGCTGCAACTCCTGTGAATGAGAGGAGCCCTGAAGGAAATGGATGGATGATCTTTTTGGGATAACAATCTATGCACTCTTTTTAACCACTTCCCGCCCACCCTATTACAAAATGACGGCGGGAATGTGGTTGAGTTATCCTGACCGGACGTCATATGACGTCGGCAGGATAACACAGCTCTGGGCACCCCCCGGGGGCGCGCAGAGCGGCGATCGGTGATGCGAGGTGTCAGTCTGACACCCTGCACCTCCGATCTCGGTAAAGAGACTACTGACGTAGCTCTTTACCATGTGATCAGCCGTGTCCAATCACGGCTGGTCACATCGTAAACAGGAACAGCCGTTGATCGGCTTTCCTTAGTTCGTGCCTGACAGGCACGAGTAAAGGAGCGCCGATCGGCGGCTCCCCTGACAGGGGGGGGGGGGGGTCGGCACTGGTAATCAGATCATTGATTACCAGTGCAGACCCTCGAGGGTGGGGATGCCACTAGATCCACCAGGGATGCCCACTATGACCCCAGGGATGCCCACTATGACCCCAGGGATGCCCACTATGGCCACCAGGGATGGCAATCAGGGCTCAGGGAGCCCCCATTGCCCTCCCCATCAGTGATGCCCACCAGTGTCCTCCCTATCAGTGCTGCCCACAAGTGCCCATCATTGCCATCCTTTAGTGTCGCCCACCAGTGCCCATTATTGCCCACCAGTGCCGCCTATCAGTGCCCATTAGTGCCCATCAGTGCCCCCCGTCAGTGCCGATCAGTGCCGCCCATCAGTGCCCATTAGTGCCCGTCAGTGCCACCTATCAGTGCCCGTCAGTGCCGCCTATCAGTGCCCATCAATGCCGCCTATCAGTGCCCAGCAGTGCCGCCTATCAGTGCCCACCAATGCTGCATATCTGTGCTACCTATCAGTGCCACATATCAGTGCCGCCTATCAGTGCCGCCTATCAGTGCCACCCCATCAGTGCCACCCCATCAGTGCCACCCCATCATTGCCTCCTCATCAGTGCCTGTCAGTGCAGTCTCATCAGTGCTCATCAGTGTAGGAAAAAACTTATTTATTTACAAAATTGTATAACATAAACAAAAAATTTTTTTTTTTTTTTCAAACTTTTCTGTCTTTTTTTAATTATTTAGCAAAAAGTAAAAATCGCACAGGTGATCAAATACCACCAAAAGAAAGCTCTATTTGTGGGGGGAAAATGACATAAATTTGGTGTAAGTACAGTGTTGCATGACCGCGCAATTGTCATTCAAAATGCAACAGCGCTAAAAGGGGAAAATTGGCCTGGGCAGGAAGGGAGGGAAGTGCCCTGTATTAAAGTGGTTAAGGATTTGAGGTGAGCACCCATTCACAAGGGGGTGCACGGCTGGCTGTCCACTGTGACACTCTGGTCACTTCTCTCTGGGAGCACAGATCACTTTAGGATTACATTTTGGACTTTGTTTATTGGCTTTTTGCACTTTGCACACTGGACTTTTATATCTATATATTTTCTCTTTTCTATGAGTATTATATTATATTATATTTACCACTTTATTAGCACTATTGGCACTTTAATATTATGTCACATATAAATATTTTGGGTTTTTAATAATTTAAGCTCAAATTCATTAATTTAATTTTTTATTTGCGCAACACTATATATTTATTTCAATTAAGCACACTATTATGAGAAGTGGAGTGTCTGCGGCAAATAACTGATCGATTTAGAGCCGCAGGTTCGCTCGCAGGACTTATTCCTTATAAGTAAGCATGATGTTTCTTCCATCTGCTGCATTTAGCTTCCTTGGGCAACCACTTCATTTACTATCCTCAACTTTGGGCGTTTCTTTGTGCTTCTTCAAAAGAGCTTGAACAGCACATCTTGAAACCCCAGTCTACTTTGAAATCTTTGCCTGGTAGAGACCCTGCTGATGCAGTATAACTACCATGTAACTTGTTGCTGTGCTCAGTTTTGCCATGGTGTATGACCTGTAACATAAAACCATCTTCCACAGCCTCACCTTAGTAGCAGTTTGGCTGTTCCTCACCAAGCTTTAAGCCTCCTAAACAGCTATTTCTGTTTCAACCTGCATATGAAATTGATGATCATTTGCGGCTGCTTGGTATAATTGGTTAATCGTATACACTAATCCTACAGAATCCCTGATTTAGGGCAAATTTCCAAGGGTAAGAATTGATGCTGGTTTGAAGCCAAAGGGTAGTCACATCAGAAATTGATTTGATTTAGATGTTTATTCTGTTCACTCACTTTGCATTTTGTAAATTGATAAAAAAAAACAATCAAAATATACATTTTTGAAAGCATTCTTACTTTACAGCATTTCTTCACACCTGCCTAAATCTTTTCCACAGTACCGTACATTCAAGGCGAAAAGTATCAGACTGTGAAAGACATCTCATTAAACGTTTATCTTAGTTATGCAGTTGTGAATATTGTGTTAAATTTCTTCTATTAGATGTAATTAGCTTCAGAACAAAATTTTTTTAGATATAGATCTTAAAACTATAGACCTTGCTAAAATATTTGCCTTTCCATAATTTTTCATAGTGTTGCATTCTTTTTTTGTATGGTTATGAGTAAGCGATCGTAGTGTCATGAAACGCGTCAACTTTTGTACCTGCCTGTGATGTGTTAAGTCTTGTATGGATTTTGTTAGGATTGAATAAACTTCAATGCTTCTATTCACATCAGAGTGTGGTCACTACTTTTGTGTTTGAAGTGCTTTCTTTAAGGCCTGGTTCATACTAGTGCAATTTGCGTCGCAAAGAATAACTGACGATGGAAATCACATTGTTTTCAATGGTGGCCTGTTTACATGAATGCAGCGTAGCACAGCACAGCATGATTTTGGAAAAGGGTTCTGTGCTACTTTGGTGCTATTCCAGCATGATTCAGGCCCCATAGAATATGTAAACCACATCCAATTAGCATCCAAGTTGCATCACATAATCACACTGAAAGTCAGATCATAATCTGTTCGTGGCAGTGTGAACCTAGCCTGAATTTACCAAACCCCAAACTGTCCTAATTTCCACAATACTCTCCAAGGATTTGAATCAAAATCTGCAGTCTTTCGGACCCAGCCCATGTTCCAAAACAAGTACAGGAGAGTGGTAAAAATGTATCCCCACTTCCTGTGTCAGATTATACGATGATAATGTTTCATGACTAGGATAGACTTTCTAAGGCACCACACTGGTCTAAGGTCTGAAAAGGTTTTGGTGAGTGGAGAGGGCTGATCTGAGGTCTGAAGAGGGGCTTATTGGGGGTCTGAAGAGTAGTTGATCAGAGGTTTAAAATGTATATTAATTAGACTGATTTAAAGAGGGGTTGACCAGAGGTCTGAAAAGTAGATTGAAATTAAAATTGGCTGGTCTGAAGAGGGGCTGATCTGAGGTTTGAATAGTAGATTAAGCCCCTGTTCAGACAACTGCGGCTTTGAAATCGTACAACTTCCTCTGAAATCACACAATTTCTAAGCCGCATCTCAGTGCGACTTCAGGTGCGACTTTGAAGACATCAGTGCGGCTTCATGCACAGATGTCTATTCGCACCCAAAATCAGTAAAAATAGTGCATGTACTGCTTTTTCAAATCGATGCAGTACCACAAAGTCGGTGTTGCACCGGTTTGAACAGTGCAATTGCAGGCAATAGGATGCGACTTCTCATGCAAATTGATCTGAGGTGTGAAGGTAGAGGGGTATTTGGGATGTGAAAAGGGCTTTAATGGGGGCTGCCCTGAGGTCTTAAGAAGAGCTGATCGGGGGTCTAAAGTGTATATTAAAGGGGCTGATTTGAAGAGGGGTCTAAAACATCAGGGGTCTTCCGGTTACCATGTCACTTCCACCAACTGGAGCACACACTGGCCCAGGAGTGGATCGGAGCAGCGAGCTTCCTCCCTTTGCATTTGCAGATCATTCCAGGTGACAGGAAAGGCACAATATTTGTTAGTGAATATATTTTAGGCATTTTTTAAGGTTTTAATATTAGTGATATGCTATGATGTTTACTATGGTTCCTTTTTCCTGAGTTCCTGGATTTAAAGTCCCTGGATGGTGACACCATACATGAGAGCAGCAGGTTAAAGCTTTGGTGACCCACCTTAGTGTACGCTCAGGTAGGTGAGTGCAAACCGTGGTGAGTGCATAAAACAGTGGATTGCTGTGGAGGTCCATATGCATCCTCCTGTACTTTCTGGCCAGTGAACATGGCTTACCTGGGGGCAGTCAGGTACCAGGAGACTAGGCTTGCTTTGCTTATAGGAACAGGGCCTGCTAAAGATGATCTTACAATAAGCTATATTCCCTAACCACTCAGTCCATTACAGTGCATTGTTTTCTATAGATTGTTGGTTGATTTTTTTGGTACACAAGTTACAATGTACTTATTCAGTCAAAACATTGAAAAAGTTTCATACATGTGGTATTGCCATACTCAGGAGGAGTAACAAAATAGGTTTTGGGGTGAAATTCTAAGTATGCTGTGTGTGCAAAATATCCTAATAAACGGATATTCTTGTGTAAAAAAAAAAAAAAAAAATAATAACTTTTCATTTTCATTTTCTTTCAGCATTTTCCATAAATTTGTGGCAAAAAAAACAAATCTTCAAAAGACTCACAATGCCTCTTAAAAGATAACCTGGGTTGCCAGCTTTCCAAAATGTGGTAATTCTGTGGGTGTTTCCACTGTACTGGTGCTCCAGGGCTTCCAAAAATTTGATAATTAGTCAGGAAATTAGATTTGTAATGTATGCCCTAGAACGCCTGAAGGTGCTCCTGGAGTTTGGGCTGTCTAATAAGCTAGGCGGGGGAAAAAGTCTCACATAGTTATTGCCATACTCAAGAGGAATAAATAGCAGAATGCGTTTGATGTGTAATTCTAGGGATGCCTATGCTGTGTGTTAGAAATATCCTATTAATTCACAACTTTGTGTAAAAAAAAAAAATAATTGTTATTTTCCCTGATGTATTTTCTAAAAACTTTTTCAAAAGACTCACTATGCCTTTTAGAAAATACCTTGGGGTGTTGCTTTCCAAAATTAGGTCATTAGGTGGGTGTTTTCTCTGTCCTGGCACTTCAGGTGCTCAAGAAATATGATAGGTAGTCAGGAAGTAGATATGTAATTTATGCTGCTTGAAAGCTCAAAGGTGCTTCTTGGATTATTGTCCCTCTATGCATCTAGGCTGTGAAAAAGTGGTATCTCAATACTGGGGAGGTGTAACAGAATGTGTTTGGGGTATATTTGTAAGTATGCCTATGCTGTGTGAGAGAAAAATCTCTATTTATTTCCCTCATGAGTACAGGCATACCCCGTTTTACGTACACTCACTTTACGTACACTCGCGAGTACGGACATGCCCCGAGAGTGTACGTAAAGTGCCTCGCAAGTACGGACGTTCCGACATTCCCGCGCCGCGCAGCCGCAGTATACCCTGGAGGTGCGAGAGGCCAGGTTCCTGCCCAGAATACGCTCACAGACAGCTCGCCGCGCAGCCGCAGTATACCCTGGAGGTGCGAGAGGCCAGGTTCCTGCCCAGAATACGCCCACAGACAGCTCGCCGCGCAGCCGCAGTATACCCTGGAGGTGCGAGATATGCCCACAGACAGCTTGGAGTTGACCACCAGCCATCCGTGAGTTGCCTGCCAGGTTACATAAGCCGAGCCCATAGAAGCCTTTACCTCCATTACTTGTGCCAATGTTAAGAAGTTGGAAACAGCTGTGTGTATTTGTGGCTCTATGTTCTAGGCTGTGCTATGATAAGGTGACCACTTTTTGAAAATCAAATTCAGGGAGACCCTACTGACTGCACCCAGTTTTTTTTTGGGGGGGTGGGGTAGGTTTGAGCAGAGGGGCTTCTTTAATGGCAGCATGTGAAGTGCACCACGCCAACAGTTGGGTGTGGCCAAACTGGAAGGGGCTTAAATAGGTATAGTATGATAACACCTAAGCCTACTTTGCTCTGGGATGGGAGTGCAGGCCAAGGTGTGCACTGTGGGTCCCTGTCACAAGCAAGGGCAAGGCAAGCTTACAATTTTTTTTTTTTAATACTGTTCTGTATTATGTTTATTTTAGTTATCAATGCATTATTTATATCAGTTATGCCTCTAAATGACTATTGGAATGTAGTACATGCATTGAGAAGTGAAAAAAGGTATTGCTTCACTTTAAGTACATTTTCGTTTTACATACATGCTCCGGTCCCATTGCGTACTTAAAAGTGGGGTATGCCTGTATTATCATTTATTATTACCATAGATTATCCCATGTTCCTTTACATTACATTGATTATTCATTTTCGTAACTGTCCCGATGGCACAGATTTTTCATCCTGGTCCTGGGTGGCATTCCGAAGACATCCCCATTCCCAGACTGTCCAGTTTACAAAAACGGGTCATTTTGAGGGTATTTGTACTGTCTTGGCATTTTAGGGCCTCAAGAAATAGGAGACAGGCAGTCAGTACATCAGCATTGATCAGTTTTCAAATATACAGTATATACCATAATTTGAAGACTCTATAACGTTCACACACACAAAATAATATACACTGTTTTTTTTCACCAAAGAAATGTACAATACCTTTTGGCTCAAATTTATAAAGAATGTTTTTTTATTTGCACAGCTATAAACAAAAGCTAAGAAAATATTTCAAAATATTTTCTTTATATATTAAAAAGTAATAACTCAGTGGTGATTAAATACCACCAAAAGAAAACTCTGTTTTAAAAAACATTGTAAAAATGAATTTGGGTATAGTGTCGCATGACTGAGAAATTGTTATTCAAAGTGTGACAGTGCTGATTACTGAAAAATGGCCTGGACTGGAAGGGGTAAAAACAATCCGGTCTTCAAGTGGTTAAAGTGAGTTGGTCTTAAGAGGGGCTGATCTGAGGTTCAAAAAGTAGATTAACCACTTCTGGACCGGAAGGATTTGCCCCCTTAATGACCAGGCCATATTTTGCGATTCGGCACTGCGTTACTTTAACGGACAATTGTGCGGTCATGCGACACTGTACCTAAATAAAATTGATGTCCTTTTTCCCCACAAATATACCTTTCTTTTGGTGGTAATTGATCACCTGTGCGATGTTTATTTTTGCACTATAAACAAAAAAACTGTGACAATTCTGAAAAAAATATATATATTTTTCACATTCTGCTATATAACATTCCCCAAAAAAAAAAAAAATTTAAAAATCTAAATTTTTTAACATTTTAGGCCAATTTGTTTTCTGCTACATATTTTTGGTAAAAAAAAAAAAAATCGCAATAAGCGTATTTTGAATGGTTTGCGCAAAAGATATCGCGTCTACTAACTACGGGAAAGATTCATGTCATTTTTATTGTTTTTTTTCTTTTTTTACTAGTAATGGCGGTGATCTGCGATTTTTTGTGGGACTGCGACATTGTGGCGGACAGATCGGACCCCTGACTGACATATTTGACACTTTTGGGGGGACCAGTGACATTACTACAGTAATCAGTGCTAAAAATATGCACTGTTACTGCAATAATGACACTGGAAGGGAAGGGGCTAATACTGTGGGTGATCAAGGGGTTAAATGTGAGCCTAGGGGAGTGATTCTAACTGTGGGGGGGGGGTGTGGCTTGTGAAATGATCGCAGAGACCTGTGTTCCTATATAGCAGGATCACAGGGGCTCTGTGATCATTCCAGGGAGAAAAACGGTCAGCTGTGTTTACAGTGCATTGCGAAAGTATTCGGCCCCCTTGAACTTTGCGACCTTTTGCCACATTTCAGGCTTCAAACATAAAGATATAAAACTGTAATTTTTTGTGAAGAATCAACAACCAGTGGGACACAATCATGAAGTGGAACGAAATTTATTGGATATTTCAAACTTTGTTAACAAATAAAAAACTGAAAAATTGGGCATGCAAAATTATTCATCCCCTTTACTTTCAGTGCAGCAAACTCTCTCCAGAAGTTCAGTGAGGATCTCTGAATGATCCAATGTTGACCTAAATGACTTATGATGATAAATAGAATCCACCTGTGTGTAATCAAGTCTCCTTATAAATGCACCTCCACTGTGATAGTCTCAGAGGTCCGTTTAAAGTGCAGAGAGCATCATGAAGAACAAGGAACACACCAGGCAGGTCCGAGATACTGTTGTAGAGAAGTTTAAAGCCGGATTTGGATACAAAAAGAATTCCCAAGCTTTCAACATCCCAAGGAGCACTGTGCAAGCGATAATATTGAAATGGAAGGAGTATCAGACCACTGCAAATCTACGAAGACCTGGCCGTCCCTCTAAACTTTCAGCTCATACAAGGAGAAGACTGATCAGAGATGCAGCCAAGAGGCCCATGATCACTCTGGATGAACTGCAGAGATCTACAGCTGAGGTGGGAGACTCTATCCATAGGACAACAATCAGTCGTATACTGCACAAATCTGGCCTTTATGGAAGAGTGGCAAGAAGAAAGCCATTTCTTAAAGATATTCATAAAAAGTGTTGTTTAATGTTTGCCACAAGCCACCTGGGAGACACACCAAACATGTGGAAGAAGGTGCTCTGGTCAGATGAAACCAAAATCAACATTTTGGCAACAATGCAAAACGTTATGTTTGGCGTAAAAGCAACACAGCTCATCACCCTGAACACACCATCCCCATTGTCAAACATGGTGGTGGCAGCATCATGGTTTGGGCCTGCTTTTCTTCAGCAGGGACAGGGAAGATGGTTAAAATTGATGGAAAGATGGATGGAGCCAAATACAGGACCATTCTGGAAGAAAACCTGATGGAGTCTGCAAAAGACCTGAGACTGGGACGGAGATTTGTCTTCCAACAAGACAATGATCCAAAACATAAAGCAAAATCTACAAAGGAATGGTTCACAAATAAACATATCCAGGTGTTAGAATGGCCAAGTCAAAGTCCAGACCTGAATCCAATCGAGAATCTGTGGAAAGAACTGAAAACTGCTGTTCACAAACGCTCTCCATCCAACCTGACTGAGCTTGAGCTGTTTTGCAAGGAGGAATGGGCAAAAATTTCAGTCTCTCGATTTGCAAAACTGATAGAGACATACCCCAAGCAACTTACAGCTGTAATCGCAGCAAAAGGTGGCGCTACAAAGTATTAACTTAAGGGTGATGAATAATTATGCACGCCCAATTTTTCAGTTTTTTATTTGTTAAAAAAGTTTGAAATATCCAATAAATTTCGTTCCACTTCATCTCTGTGTCCCACTTGTTGTTGATTCTTCACAAAAAAATACAGTTTTATATCTTTATGTTTGAAGCCTGAAATGTGGCAAAAGGTCGAAAAGTTCAAGGGGGCCGAATACTTTCGCAATGCACTGTACAACAGCTGCCCGTCCTCTCTCAGCGGGGAACGATCGCAGGTGTCAGGCAGCAATCAGAGCCGCCTGCCCCATGCATCGGAGTCCCTGCTGACGAGCCCCCTAGCTGCAGGTGCTCGACCGACGTATACCTACGTTGGTTTGCGCAGGAGCGGCTGCCTGCTGCAGTATAACTGCGGCGGGCGGTCGGCAACCAGTTAAAGGATACCTTTTCTTGCAGAATTTCACTTTTAACAATAAATAGAAGTGTTTTCCAATGTCATTTCTGGCCCAGTCGTCCCAATGTGCTTTTCCCTCACTTACCTTATCCACAGGAGGTTTAAAATCTTGTCAGTTTATTTGAATTTTTTAAATGTTTTTAACATGTTACCACTTCCTGTAGATCATCTCTCAGCATTTACTTTCTGTAGGTCATCTCCCAGAAGCCTTCACTTCCTTGTTGCATCACAGAAGAGGGTGTGATAGGGCGTGTTCACCACTCTGGACCACACCTCCCTCATTACAATACCACCTTTCACCCACCTGTTCTATACAATCTGATTGTACAATATCCTTTAGATCTCCCATCAGTTATGTAGCACAAACGCCTCATATAATCCAAACTGAATGGATTGGTCAGGTGGGTCCTCCTTTTCCATAGTTCTAGTAAATCTACAGGAAATTGTACAGAGGTTGTACAATCAGATTGCATAGAGTATTGCCATCTTTATACAAGTACATAGGAGGGAGTGGATGGAGACACTCAGTTGTCAGGCCTTGTTCACATCTCCACGCAACAAAAACTCACATTGTCGCATGTTGGATTTTTTGGGTGTTTTGAAGTGTTTTCACCCATAGGGCAGCCCATTGTAATGTTCTGGTACCTTTGGGTACCCTAATTACTCTTTCATAAGTGTATGCGCCCCACCATTCTCTTTTGGTAATGTGCGCATACACCTTTAAGACTGAAGCTGTCATCACTGAGCGCCGGACTGATGGCTATTTAGATCGCCGGCTCTCACTCACATGTGTTCGTTCAAACTGCTTTGTGCCTTGATGCTAACCTGTCTTGAAGCTCTCATGCTTGCAAGCATACCTCGCTGTCGGAACCACGCTGCGCTGATCCCTGTATCCCGCTACCGGATCATCCGCTCTTGCCGAACCTCTCCTCTGCTACATTGCTATTAGTGATAAGTACCCCATAGGGGAAACCTCTATAACCTTCATACTGAAGCTTACACTATCTAGCTCTGCATACTAAGGACTATTACTACATCTGCATTATCTAAGATTGCTAGCTCTTGAACCTCCTACCACCTGTTCTTGCACTGGGTTGATCTCTCTTGTATGTCCACCTGCTACTCTGTCATCTGCTACCATACATGATTGCTAAACCTATCTGCATCCATCTGCTACTATTATACTTTCAAGAACATTTCCTTTCAAGTGTCTGTCATCTACCATCTCTACCCAACCTGTCTCTTCAGCCTATCATCACTGTGTTACTATATACATAAGTCACTCTAGGAAACATCTTATTGAGTGTGTGTATTTACTTGCTGAATTGAGATCCTCCACACATGATGAGTCATTGGGAGTTGGGAATGGTGTCTCAGCGTTTCTCTACATGACTACTGAAGTGGAATATTTCTGCAGCTGAAAATCCACACCATACATAAAACGCAGGAGCGTTACAGATTGAACGAACCACAAATGGATTCAGCAGAAATAACCACTCAGATGACACAATTAAAACAGCAAGTAACTGCGTTAATACACGCACTTGCTGAATTAAAAGAAGACAATCAGGCTCTGTCGCAGCAGGTAATTAGACTGACACAACTTACCACTGCTCAGTCCCCTGAACCCAAAATAAATCCTCCTTTGGTATTTACAGGCGATGGCAAAAAATTTCGCGAATTTAAAAACGCATGTGAGTACTTTTCTTGCTAAAACCCTCCCATTACCTACCTTACTGATCACATTAAGGTTTGTACTATTATTTCTTACCTAACAGGCGATCCTCGGGCCTGGGCAGACTCTCTTTTTGAGAAAAGCGATCAGCTTCTCAACTCCTATGCCTTGTTCCTAGCAGAACTCACTAGCCTATATGATGATCCCAATAGGCAGAGTACTGCCGATCTTCAATTAAGATCCTTGAAACAAGGTGGGAGACCTGTAGAAGACTTTGTCGCAGAATTCAAGAGATGGACCCTTGATTCAGAATGGAATGATGCATCTCTGAAAACCCAATTTAGGCTTGGCCTATCAGAGGCCGTTAAAGATGAGCTCGCCCGAGCGGATCTGCCAAAAACCCTGGATGCATTGATACAACTCAGTATCACCATAGATAGAAGACTACGAGAAAGAAAGGCTGAGAAAATGGGAATGCCATTATCCAGTTCTTCTCGGATTTCGGCCGTTGACCCCGTTCCTATGGAGGTAGGAACCATACGCCCACCTCTATCAACTATGGAAAGAGCCAGAAGACGATCTGGTAATCTCTGCTTGTACTGTGCATCCCCGGATCACAAGATAAACGTCTGTCCCCTAGTCTACAAAAAGAAGGGTGAGTGTTCACATGTCCTCCTAGGGGGATTGACAACTTCAATCACTAACCCTTACCTTTCTGTTTGCTTAACATTACAGTGGGACCAGAACAGGATTACTACTAAGGCCCTGATTGACACAGGATCTTGTGGAAATTATATTGACATACGTTTTGCTGCTTTAAATAAAGTTCCTATTATTTCTAAACTTAAACCTGTCTCAGTGAGTCTTATTAACGGTGTTCCTTTATCCTCTGGTCCGATCACTGATCAGACACAGGCACTCCTAGTCACTACTAACGGGTCTCATATGGAGACCACTACCTTCGATCTAATACCTTCACCCCACTTTCCCATTGTTTTGGGACTTCCCTGGTTGCACACACATCAACCAACCATAGATTGGAAGGAACGGACCCTGACCTTCCTCTCTTGCTATTGTGAGGGTACGTGTAACCTCGCAATAGATCCTGTCTGTGGTGACAGATGAGATTGCACCGCTATGTTATCAGGATCTCTCTGAGGTTTTTCTTGAGAAAAATGCTCAAGCACTACCTCCCCATCGAGACTATGATTGTAGCATTGATCTACTCCCAAATAGCAAATTGCCGTTCAGTCATGTTTATCCTCTTTCACAGGATGAACTTTCCCATCTCAAAGACTATTTGGATGAGAATTTGGAAAAAGGTTTTATTAGACCTTCCACTTCTTCCACAGCAGCAGGACTCTTTTTTGTCCGCAATAAGGACTCAAGTCTCAGGCCTATCATCGACTATAGGCAATTGAATGCTATTACAATAAAAGATCGCTATGCTCTACCGCTTATCCCTGAGCTCATTGAGCAGGTGCGTGGAGCTACCTATTTTTCAAAATTGGACCTGAAAGGAGCATACAATCTCATTTGAATCCGTGATGGACACGAGTGGAAGACTGCATTCAGAACCAGATACGGATTGTTCGAATATCTTGTAATGCCATTCGGGCTATGCAACGCCCCTGCAGTTTTTTAACGATTTATAAACGATATTTTCAGAGACTTACTAGATGTCTGTGTTGTGGTATATCTGGACGATATACTTATATATTCACGATCCCTGTCTGAACACATAAGACATGTAAGACTAGTATTATCGAGATTGCTTGCACACAACCTTTATGTGAAACTGAAAAAATGCTTGTTTCATAAAGAAGAGGTACTGTTTCTAGGCTACATCATATCCAAAACAGGAATCGAGATGGACATGAGTAAGATATCCTGCATTCAGGATTGGCCTACACCAACCACACGCAAGGCGCTACAGCGATTCCTTGGATTTTCGAATTTCTACAGGAAGTTCATTAGAAACTTCTCTGCCATTGTGAGACCCCTCACACAGCTCACTAGCATTAAAAAAACATTCAAATGGTCAAATGAAGCAAATAAAGCTTTTCACCTGTTAAAGACAAGGTTTACTTCTGCTCCCATACTACGCCATCCAGACCCATCCCTCCAATACATTCTGGAAGTAGATGCGTCAAACATGGCAGTAGGAGCAATACTCTCCCAACGACCAACTCACACTTCACCACTTCATCCAGTCGCCTTTTTTTCTAAATCCCTAAGCAGTCCAGAGATAAATTACCCCGTGGGTGAAAAGGAACTGCTTGCTATAAAATTGGCTCTGGAGAATTGGCGGCATCTACTCGAAGGCACCCAATTACCAATACTTATATACACGGACCATAAAAATCTCCAATATCTTCAGACTAACAAAACTCTCTCGCACCGACAGGTACGATGGTCTCTATTCTTTCTAAGGTTTAACTTCCTAGTGACCTACACACCTGCAGATAAGAACAAAAAGGCGGATGCACTATCACGACTAACTGAAGAAAACTACTTTGAAATCCCTTCCGTTCCTATAATACCTCACAAACGCATTATTGGAGTTGTCCGTTCCTTGAAGGAAGAGGTTTTGCATGGTATAAGTTTGGATTCGCCCCCACCACAACTAAATACTGATGCAGAAGGCTTCCTCTACTACAACGACAAACTTTACATACCACCTACCATACGCACCAAGATCTTGGAATTATCGCATGATGTGCCAATGGCAGGACATATGGGTATGATAAAGACTATTAATCTGATTGCCAGGCAATTCTGGTGGCCTGACATGAAAACATCTATACAAAAATTCGTCTCTTCATGCAATGTCTGTGCCAGGTCCAAAATTGACACTACGAGACCATCCGGTCTACTATGCAGTCTACCAATACCCCAAACTCCATGGGAAGTTGTGTCCTTGGCCTTTATAGTGGAATTGCCTCCTTCCAAAGGATTTAATACCATCTTAGTGTCAGTGGACCATCTGACAAAAATGGCACATTTCATTGCTATTCGCAGACTACCTTCGTCCAAACAAACGGCAGAACTCCTGATGAAACAAGTCTTTAAGTTACATGGTATCCCAAAAACTCTTCTGTCTGACCGTGGATCACAATTTATTTCCAAATTCTGGCAAGAACTATGTCACATACTACGGATCGAGCGGAAGCTCACTTCTCCTTACCATCCGCAGACCAACGGACAGACTGAAAGAGTCAACCAATGCATCGAGCAATATTTACGTTGTTACACTTCTTACCAACAGGATGATTGGGTGGATCTTCTCCCTCTGGCAGAATTTGCCTACAACAACGCAACCCACAGTACGACCAAGCAGAGTCCGTTCTACTTGAACTATGGGTTTCATCCCTCTATTCTTCCACCACGCATCCTTCCTTCAAATAACCCAGTAGCTTCAGACTATCTTACCCAAATAAAGGACTCTCTGGGTTTGCTTAATACTACCATTGCACACGCTCATAGTCAACAAAAGAAGTACTATGATCTTCGCAGAAGACCTTCTCCTCAGTACGCTATCGGGGACCTCGTTTGGCTCTCAACAAAAAATTTAAGACTGAAAATCCCTAGCAAAAAGCTTGGACCTCTGTTCTTGGGACCTTTCCCAATCAAGAAACTTATTGGAAAAGCTGCAGTACAGCTTACATTGCCAATAGACCTCAAAATACATCCCATTTTCCATGTGTGGCTACTGAAGCCCCATGTTCCTGACCAAGGAATAAGGCCTACTATCCCACCTCCTCCTCCTGTACAAGTTGAAGGTGGAGAAGAATATGAGATAAAAGAGATTCTGGATTCTCGTATCCACAGAGGAAGACTTCAGTACTTGGTTCGATGGAAGAACTATGGGCCCCAAGACGACACCTGGCTAAACACCTCTGACATACATGCCTCTAGATTAATCCGCAATTTTCATGCGAAGTACCCAGACAAACCAGCTCCAGAGGCCTTCAGGAGCCGGCCTTAAGGGGGGGGTACTGTAATGTTCTGGTACCTTTGGGTACCCTAATTACTCTTTCATAAGTGTATGCGCCCCACCATTCTCTTTTGGTAAGGTGCGCATACACCTTTAAGACTGATGCTGTCATCACTGAGCGCCGGACTGATGGCTATTTAGATCGCCGGCTCTCACTCACATGTGTTCGTTCAAACTGCTTTGTGCCTTGATGCTAACCTGTCTTGAAGCTCTCATGCTTGCAAGCATACCTCGCTGTCGGAACCACGCTGCGCTGATCCCTGTATCCCGCTACCGGATCATCCGCTCTTGCCGAACCTCTCCTCTGCTACATTGCTATTAGTGATAAGTACCCCATAGGGGAAACCTCTATAACCTTCATACTGAAGCTTACACTATCTAGCTCTGCATACTAAGGACTATTACTACATCTGCATTATCTAAGATTGCTAGCTCTTGAACCTCCTACCACCTGTTCTTGCACTGGGTTGATCTCTCTTGTATGTCCACCTGCTACTCTGTCATCTGCTACCATACATGATTGCTAAACCTATCTGCATCCATCTGCTACTATCTTACTTTCAAGAACATTTCCTTTCAAGTGTCTGTCATCTACCATCTCTACCCAACCTGTCTCTTCAGCCTATCATCACTGTGTTACTATATACATAAGTCACTCTAGGAAACATCTTATTGAGTGTGTGTATTTACTTGCTGAATTGAGATCCTCCACACATGATGAGTCATTGGGAGTTGGGAATGGTGTCTCAGCGTTTCTCTACATGACTACTGAAGTGGAATATTTCTGCAGCTGAAAATCCACACCATACATAAAACGCAGGAGCGTTACACCCATTCACTTGAATGGGCTTCCCTATGCGTGACAATCCCCCCAGAGATGCTCCAGAAATTGGTGCGTTACCGCAGTTTTTGGTGCATTTGCTGCACTTGGGCAGCCTTTAACATGTAATGACACAAGCACGATGCACATTTTCAGAATTTCTGAAACGCATGTCAAAGCATGTGCGGTTCACCATGCATTTGGAAACACAGAGATGTGAATGGAGCCTCATGGTTCTTGTTTACACGCACCAATTTTATTTTCAGGCCTTATTGACACCTAGAGTAGTGGAAGCGCATGTTTTTGGTTTGTTTTTCCATTGACACACATAGGACAGCCTGTTGATTTAACACGCTACACATGGCAAAGTAGCTCATAGAACATTTGTCTTGGTGCAAGTTGCACGTTTTTACTGCACGTTTTGCTGTGTTTGTCACCCACTTTTTAATGTGGAAAATGTGTGTTTGCTGTGCCCTTAACAAGTAATGACACTGAAAGTGCAAATAGGTAATTTTATGTGTATAAATGTGGCCATACACTATGCAATATGATTGTACAATCTCCTTTAGAGTTACTGAAACAACATAATAGGAGGAAGCACCATCTATCCAATCACTCTGTAGCCAATCAGGCAGGCTCTTGCACTACAACAGGGGTATCCCGTGGGCTACATGCGGCCCCAGGGAGTTTAGCATGCAGCCTGAACCTGTCTGGAGGGACTCTGGGGAAGCCAGGCAAATGCATGCATGGAGGGATGCCGGGGAAGCTGTGCAAACATAGCTGATGGATGAAGAGTGTGTGCTAATGAGGTCAGCTGGTAAACTCCTTCCTGTGTCTTACTGGTTGCTCTATCCCAAATCTACATACCAGCAAGTAATGAAGCTTTCTAACAAACACAGCAAGGGCTAAGGTAAGGCCTTGTTCTCAAAATCAAAGAAAGCTGTTAATTTTCTGCAATCGAGGTACAATAATGGTTTATTGGTACGTAGGGAAGCAGAGCTTTAACCACTTAAGGACTGCCCCACGTATATTTACCGTGGCAGGTCGGACCTTAAGCGCAAAATCACGTACCTGTACGTGATTTCTTCCATCGGCTCTAGGACGCATGCACGTGCTGCGCTCCTGCTGTGATGGGACATAGCGGGAGCCAATCAGTGGGTCTGGTGGCCGCCGGCCACTGCTAACGTTTGGAGGAATGACAGAACGGCGTTCTTCCTATTTAAACAAGGCAGACCGTCGTTCTGTCAGACAGCAAGAGAGAGATCTTGTGTTACTTCTGATCAGGAATACAGATCTCTCTCTTCCTGCAGTCAGTCCATCTCTACACAGTTAAAAAAGCATTTGCTAGGAGCACACCTAACTCTTTGATTGCCCCTGATGCTAACCCCTTCCATGCTAGTGTCATTTGTACAGAGAAAGTGCATTTTTTACGCACTGATCACAGCATTAGTGTCCCTGGTCTCCAAAAAGTGTCACTTAAGCCCCGTACACACGAGAAGAAATTTGGCCGGGAAATTTCGTCCGAAGACCGATCTGACGATTTTCGGCTTGTTAGTATAGTGCTTACGACAACCGACTCCGACTTTTCGGCCGAAAAAATCCTGGTGTGCAGGCTATATAATTTTTGTCCTCCGTCAAAACACGTCCGATTTTCGTCTCATTAGTACAGATTTCGATGGGGAAAAATCTTATGAGCAAGATTAGGCATGCTCAGAGAGAAAGAACACATACAAAGCAATCCAACACATGACATCACTTCTGAAGTAGAATTCTGTCATGCGGGAAAATTCGTGTGCCGTCTAGAGCACATTCCAACTAACAGACACGCACTCTGGACAAAAGACGGACGACCGGTCGGCGGAAATTCGTTGCGTGTGTGCGAGGCTTTAGTGTCTGATTTGTCCACCACATTGTCACAGTCCCGCTAAAAACCACTGATTGCCGCCTTTACTAATAAAAACAAAAATAAAAAGTCCATAGATGTTTCCCATAGTTTGTAGATGCTATAACTTTTGGGCAAACCAATCAATATATGCTTTTTGGGATTTTTTTTTATCAAAACTATGTAGCAGAATACAAATTGGCCTAAACTGATGAAGAAATTTGATTTTTTAAATTTTTTTTTATTGGATATGTTTTATAGCAGAAAGTAAAAAATACTGTTTGTTTTTTCCAAAATTCTCTCTATTTTTATTTTTATAGTGCAAAAAAATTAAAAACCGCAGAGGTGCTCAAATACCACCTATTTGTGCTCTACTTGAGCTCTATTTGTGGGGAAACAAAAGGACATCAATTTTATTTAGGTACAACGTTGCACTACCGTGCAATTGTCAGTTAAAGCAAAGAAGTGCAGTATCGCAAAAATGGCCTTTTCAGGAAGGGGGTAAAACCTTCCGGCGTTAAAGTGGTTAAAGGGAGCTGATCTGAGGTCTGAATGGGAGCTAATTAGAGATCTGAAAGTAAATAAAAGGGGGCTGATCTGAATGTTTAGGAGAGGCCACTGATGCTGAAGCATTTTTCTTACTCCCACTGACACCAGGTTTTTTTTTCCTCCCCCTAATGTTGCACATTGTTCCGTCAACTGGTCAGCAATGCCAGGCATTTTTCTCTGACTGAATTGTTTTTCCCACCCACCAATGAAGCTGGGTGTTTTTCCATCCTGATTTGGCACATCAGTGATTTCACAAGACAGTCAAAGGGTTTAAAGGAAAACTCCAGGATTTTTATAAACCACAACCTAGCAGAACAATTATGCCAGCACTGTCTGAAGGAGTGCTCTCCTGTCCAACAGCACCAGAATAGTTCCAGAGCAGCAGCACAGGAGCAACTGAACACCAATGTAAGGATATGGCTTATTTTGCTTTCACTGGCAACACGGTTTATTTTTCTCCTACTGACACCAATGATGGGGTTAATTTTTCCAACCAATACAAAAAAAGGCTTTTTTTAATAACACAGACAATCTGAATTATTTTTTTATTTTCACTGACACCAACAATGTAACTCATTCTTACTTATTTGCTGACACAAATAATGGGGCTTATTTTTACTTCCACTGACAAAAATAACACAAGTATCCACAGATACCTCTTTTTACCTTTTATGTTCTTCATGTTTTTGGTTCTATATGGAAAACTTCCTTCATAGAAAAATTCGATTTTTGACTTACCGTAAAATCAACTTCACTGATGTTCATTGATGGACTCAGCTCCTGATCTTCTTAACCATTGGGTTAAACCGCCCCCTACAGGAGAAGGACACTAGGCAGAAAAAAAGTCTGGCTATGCCTATGGGCAGTCCCAGGGGGTATACTCCCTCTTTCTGCTATAGGTACTCAGTTTTGTTACAAGCAGTGTCAGAAGAATTACAACTTCACAGAGGGGTGGGTGCTGTGTCCATCAATGAACATCAGAGAAATGAATTTTACAGTTAGTCAAAAATCCCATTTTCTTTTTCGTTCATTGACGGACACAGCTCCTGATCTTCTTAACCATTGGGACATCCCAAAGCAGTGTTAAACATGCTGGGATGCCCCAAAACATGGGGTGGGAACAGCCAAAAAGAAATTCCCAAGGCTAAATTATAGCCAACCAGGTAAACAGGAGCTCAACCAAAACAACTGGAGCCCACCTGAAAAGAACAATACACCCTCAAAGAGGACCAGGTCCTCTAAACACCAGCCTGCAAAACCTTGCAGCCAAAAGGAAGCATCTGCAGATGCCAACACATCCACTTTATAGAACTTGGTGAAAGTGTGCACCAGCGACCAGGTGACCATCTTGCAAACCTGTGTCATTGACGCCTGATGACAGAAGGCCCAGGAGGCACTGAGCACCCAAATAGAGTGGTGCTTGACAGGGAAAGGAGGAACCTGGCCCTTGAGGAAATATGCCTGAATCACCGTCTGCCTGATCCATTTGTAAATGATCGCAGATGAAGCAGACAATCTTTCCGAGGTCCATCCGTGAGCACAAATAATGAGTCTGACTTCCTAAAAGACTCTGTAGGTGCCAGGTTCACCCTAATTGCCCAGACCACATCCAAGGCATGCAAGGCAATTTCCTTTGGATGTTTTGGCCTGGGACACAGGGAAGGCAACAAAATGTCTTCATTCAAATGAAAATCAGACAACCTTTGGAAGAAACGACGGACAGGGGTGAAGAACCACCTTATCTCTGTGAACCACCAAGTAAGGTGAACGATAGGATAACGCCACCAATTTCGACACCCTGCGCACAGAGGTGACAGCCACCAAAAAGCCACCTTCTAGGACAGCGTAAGCATGGGAATCTCCTGAAGATTCTCAAAAGGAGACTTCTGGAGCACTGAGAGCATTAAATTGAGGTCCCAAAGCGGCAACGCAGACTGCACTGGAGGGGCCAAGTGCCTACCTCCCTGAAGAAAAGTACGCACCAGGGAGTGTGTGGCCAAGGGCTGTTGAAAGAAGACCGCTAAGGCCGACACCTGGCCCTAGATAGTACTCAAGACCAGTTTCTGCTCAACCCCCTATTGAAGGAAGGTCAAGATTCGAGCCACTGAAAAAGAGCGGGGATGAAAGAGACTCACATCACAAAATTTACGTCTTCCACGTATAATGATAGATCTTTCTAGAAGTAGATTTCCTAGCCTTTAACAGCGTTGGAATCACAGACTCAGACAAACCTCTATCCATCAGCACCTGGCGTTCAACAGCCAAGCCGTCAAAGCCAGCAACTGTAAAGCAGGATGGAAGATTGGTCTTTGGGACAGCAGATCCTCCCTGAGGGGAAGCTTCCAAGGAACATTGGTGACCAGCCACACCAGATCAGCATACCAAGCCCGGCGAGGCCAGTCCGGAGAGACTAAGAAGACCGGAATCCCTTCTTCTTCGATCCTGGGTAGAAGTCTTGGCAGAAGCTTGAGAGAAGGTAAGGCGTAAATCAGACAATGCTGACTCCCCCGGGCCACCAGCGCGTCTGTGGCGTCCGCCAGAGATCCCATGACCAAGCCACAAACCTCTGTACATTTCTGTTGAGCCGAGATGCCAACAGATCCACCTCGGGATGCCCCACCAGAGACACAACGGATGTAACACCTCCGAATGAAGGAACCACTCACCTTGGTCCAACGCCTGCCGACTGAGGTAGTCCGCCTGCCAGTTTTCCACCCCGGTAATGCGTGCGGCGGAGAGGACTGGAACGAACCATTCTGCCCACCTTAGAATGCCGGCTACCTCCAGAGCAGCCAGGATACTTCTTGTGCCCCCCTGGTGATTGACATAAACCACAGCCATGGCATTGTCCGATTGAATGCACACTGGACATCCCTGTAGACGATCCTTCCAATGTTCCAGGCAATGTTCTGATCGCTCGGAGTTCCAAGACATTGATCGGTAGTCTGGACTCTTCCAGTGTCCAAACCCGCTGAGCAGAATTTTTGCCGAGGACGCCTCCCCAGCCGGACAGGCTGACATTTGTGGTGACCACTGTCCAATACAAGGGGAAGAAGGATTTGCCCAGCCAAAGTGCTGGAGAACGAAGCCACCATATCAAGGACTCTTTTGTTCCATGGCTCAGCCGGATCTGATTTTCCAGAGACTGCAGATTCTTGTCCCATTTGCCCAGAATCTCCCTTTGCAGGGACCTCGTATGGAACTGTGCAAACCGAACCACCTCAAAGGTAGACACCATCAGGCCCAGTACCCGCATGCAAGTCCAGGGGGATGATCATCTGCTGGACAGCAGGATACGAATTGCAGTCTGCAGTTTCTGGAGTTTCTCCAGAGGAAGGAGCACTCGGCCTAAGGCAGAGTCCAGAGTCAGACCCGGATAGTCCAGCTTTGTGGATGGAACCAGAGCAGACTTTTGAAAATTCAGAATCCAGCTGAACTCCCTCAGAGTTCATATAGTGATCTCCAGGTTTTCCACCAGAGCACTAGGAGACTCTGCTTGGAGGTTGTCCAAGTAGCCCAGTACCGCGATCCCCCATTGGTGTAACAATGCTAGCACTGGGGCTAACACTTTTGTGAAGACCTGAGGAGCAGAGGCGAGACCAAAGGGTAACGCCACAAACTGATAATACTCCTTTCCCATGGCAAAGTGGAGGAAGCGTCGTTGATCGCCACATATTGGAATGTGAAGGTAAGCATCCTTGATGTCGACAGAGGCGAGAAAATACCCCTAATGCAGGCATGCCACCATCGTGCAAATAGATTCCATTTTGAACTTCTGCACCCGCACAAAGCAGTTCAGTACCTTGAGGTCAAGGATTGGACGCACCTTGCCTTCCTTCCTGAGAACTGTAAACAGGTTTGAGTAAAAACCTTTAAAAACATTCCAATGTCGGAACTGGGACAATCACCCCTTGAGGTAACAAGTCTTGCAAGGCCCCATACAGACGTAATACAGACGTACATAAGCGGTCTGGGGACAGACGCAAGTTGGAAGGAAAGAACCTTGCCGGGAGTAAGAGCAAAACTCAATCTTGTAGCCGGCCATATGACTTTGTGGACCCACTTGTCTTATACCAGGGAAGTCCATAGGCCTGGAAACCAGCGAAAATGTCCCCCCACCCCCAATATGGGTGAGGGCACACCTTTATGCTGAAGGAGCCTTGTTCATGGGTCTAGAGATGCCGGCAATTGACTTGCCAGACCAAGTTTGGTTGGATCCACAAGAGGAGGCACTGAAATGCTTTGGTCCCTTGTCAGTCGCCCCTGAGGGACGAAAAACTTTTATGAGCCGAGAAGGATGGCCCAAGGAGGGGGGTCACAGAAGGACAGAGGGAAACCCAGGATTGTGAGGGTCCGACCATCCCAGAGAGAGGGCCCGCGTCCATCCCAAAATCCGCCAGGGGAGGGCGTTTACTCACCATACCGGGAACACAGACGGGCGCCATCTCATGACAGGACCCCACGCCACCGGAGTAGGGGGGCTGTCGGACAAATAGAAATGCTGCGACATAAGCCTGGACCCTGTCGTGTGCAGCCTGGCGAGACGTTTAACTCGCGGGGCCAGTCCACGTCCACTGGGACTATGTCGCGGCCGACCCAGCGCGGAGCTAAGGCCTGCACGCGCTCGCTGGCCGGACTGGGGTGATCACTGGATATGGGGGTCCAGTCTGTCGCCCAGCTCGGCATAATTGCTTGAAGATCTCACCGGGATATAGTTCCGGAAAAAAAAAAGACTAGCTAAAAAAAAATGCTACATTAAAAAAAAAAAAAAAAAATACTCCCGTGCCAGGACCAAAGATCCCAGCAAGGAACTAGGTCCTTACTCCTTACTAGGAAGAAAAAAACTGACATCCTATGCAGGAAGGGAGAGGGTATACCCCCAGGGACTGCCCATAGGCGTAGCCAGAAATTCTTTCTGCCTAGTGTCCTACTCCTGTAGGGGGCGGTATTACCCTACTGATATGCATCAGAGGACTGCGTCCGTCAATGAACGATAGAGAAATCTCCTTTTTATTTATTTTTTTCTTGTTTAATGTTTTTTTTTTTCAAGATTGTAACATACAAGGCATAATTTTAAATTTTGGTATGGTATTTTTAAAACATTTATGCATACTCTTCTGTTGGTCATTCTATTTGGTCTAGTATGCCAGTTAGTCACCCTTTTTCCAGAAATGTCATTTGATGTACAGGTGCATCTCATAAAATTAGAATATCATCAAAAAGTTAATTTATTTCAGTAATTCAATTCAAAAAGTGACGTTTATATATATGCCTTACACACAGAGTCATATATTGGTTTCTTTTTTTTTTTTTGGTCTTATTCAATATTCAAATTTTCTGAGATACTGAATTTTGGGTTTTCACTAGCTGTATGCCATACTCATCAAAATTAAAAGATAAAAATGCTTGAATTATATCACACTGTGTGTAACGCATCTATATAAAATGAGTTTCACTTTTTGAATTGAATTACTAAAATAAATTAACTTTTTTTTTTAAAAGTAATTTTTATTGGATTTTCACAAATGCAATGCAAACGTAAAAAATATAGTGCGATAAAATGAGTACAATATGTAGCAGTCAAGGTATAAACCTAAAACTCAAGGGGTACAAGTATATGGTCTTAGAACAGTGTACAATAAAATTAATCTGAAGTCACATGTAACATGGAGGTGTTTAGAGGAATAGCAGGCATGAAAGTGGGATCTGAACTGAAGAGTTTGTATACATCGAGCTAGGGGTAGGTCAGTCCTAGACACCCCAGTGGGAACATTCTGTGTCAGACGGTCTGCCCCCCCATTGGTACCCATTATCCGCTCCACCTCTCCCCCCATCCGCCACTTCACGTGATAAACTTAAACATAGGTAGAGGGGTTATAAGATGGAGCTCTTTTTAGTTAGCCAAATATGCCATGCCTTATAACATCTGTCAATTGTCATATTAGATGATGCTATTCAACACTCAAATGAGTGATTAAGGTTTACTATGCTTTCCACTTCAGAAACGTTAATGGTTAAGGAAGATTTCCACTGTTTTAGGATTAGTTGCCGTGTGGTTAGTAGAATATGTGAGACTACCGTCCTGTGCCTCGGGGGGAATTTATCGATACCTAAGTTTAAAATGGCTAGCGCCGGGTTGGGTATAGTTATAATTCCTGTGCAGGATGAAATTAGTCTGAATATTTGGTTCCAAAGACTGACCAGGTTAGGACATGGCCAAAAGGAATGGTACAGGTTCCCCTCCTGACCACAGCCTCTCCAGCATAAGGGGGATTGAGAAGGCGACATCTTTGCTAGCCTGTAGGGAGTGTAATACCAGCGATTTAACATTTTTAAAGTAATTTCTCGGTGACTTGAGCAGCGGAATCCTACAACTATTGCTTGTATAGTGTGTTTCCAGTCAGTAAGCTGGAATGTTGGACCTAAATCTTTCTCCCACTTAAGCATATTGGCAGATTTGTTGATGGAGGATTTGTGTTGTAGGAGGTTATACAGATGCGAAATGTGTCTTTTCTTATGGGGATTGGCTGAGAGCAGGATGTCCCCCAGTTCAGGATGCGTTTTGAATGGTCACTATTTCTCAGGAAGTGAAGTATTCTCATGTACGTGAATTGGGCCATGAGAGGGTGGTTATAGTTAGTTGTCATTTCTTCTAGCGAGAAAATTCGATCAACTGTCCCAAAGTCACTTAAGTTTTCGATGCCCAGGGCTTGCAATAGCCAAGTGTTTAGGTTGGGGATGAGAATTTGGAATATCTCAATTCTTACCGAAGCTACAAGGGGTGTATAATGAGGTATCTCGAGATTGGAGAAGTGCCTCCAGGCTAAAATGGAGGATTTCAAAGTAGGGGGGGATGATTTTAAGATTAAGATGTTTCCATATGTCCGCAAGAAGGAGCAGGATTAGATCCCCTCCTGTGGCCAATGATGTTTCGAGACTGACCCAACTGGGTACATCGGTGTCGGAAAACCAGTGTCTTGTCTGTTCAATCTGGGCTGCCCAATAATAGTCTTGAAGGTCTGGTAAACTAGCACCTCCCATGGAACTATGTTGAACCAGTTTATAATGGGCACATCTGTCTCTCTTCCCTCTCCAAATATATACTTTAAGAGTCCTATATAGGGCATTAATGTGATGGTTTGATATGGGGAGCGGCAGGGACATAAATAGGTACAGGATTTGGGGGGATGATAAACATTTTGATAGCTGCAATCCTGCCAAACCATGATATTTCGTGGTGCTCTAATTGATCCAACTCTTTCACCAACTTGGATTGGACGTTTTTACTGTATAGTTCGTTTGGATCAAGGATGGTATGGAGGAAGTGAGGGTGATTCTCAAATAAGGGATCCCATCATCCTTCCAGGAAAAGGGGAAGAATTTTGAAGGGAGTATTTAGTCATCCTATCAGTACCTAAGTCTAGAATCAGTGATTTTGAGGCATTAACTTTGTAATAGGAAAGAGTCCCAAAGTTAGTCAACGTTTGGTAAGCTGCAGGTAATGATGTGTGGGGATTAGTCATAAATAGAATGATGTCGTCGGCTAATAAGTTTATCTTGTGTTGGGTGGATCGTATGTTAAAGCCCGTTATATATGGGTTCATTCTTATTGCCTCCACTAGGGATTTGATCACCAAGCTGAAAATAGTTGGGGACAGTGGGCATCCCTGGCGAGTGCCATTGGATATTGCAAATTGTCTGGATAGAATCCCAGAGGTCTTCACTCTAGCTGTGGGATTGGAGTAAAGGGTCATAATAGCGTTAAGGATTCGATTTTTGTAGTGCTAAGTGCTAGGGTTGGTGATGAGGTTATTGCTGGGTTTATGCACAAGGTGAGAAATTCAGGATTTTGCTTGCACGGATTTGAGTTTAGCTGCAAGGTATTTCCCTGTCCTGTTGGCCCCTGCATAGTGGGCTACCTTGAGGCGTCGGATATCTCTGTCCTACCTGTAAGGTGTACTCTTAACTCTTCTCTGAGTTTAGTGAGAGAATGGGATACCGTTGGGGTGGGGTTTATCTTGTTGTGGGATTTCAGACTATGAATTTCAGACAGCAGGGTGTCTAGTTTGTGGTTATATGTTTTGTTAAGCCTAGCGGTGTGTTGGATGCAAATACCTCTGATATAGGCCTTATGGGCATTTCAGAGCGTAAAGGCGTCTTCCACCGAGTTATGATTATTAGCAAAAAATTCAATGAGATGTTGACGTATGGCCTCTGATGGTCCCTTCTCCTGCAACACTTTCACATTACATCTCCAAATTCTAGATCTAGCAGCACTATCCTTCTCCTCGAAATAAATTAACTTTTTGATGATATTCTAATTTTATGAGATACACCTGAAGTAACCTGTGGGTAGGCAAAGTCTTTCTACATCCAATTTTAAAACAGGGTGGGTGGACACTAAATTGAATGCTAAAGTTGAGGACATGGGGGGTTAGTATAGGAAAATTTAGGTAAACAAGGAAATAGAGATGAGAATCGAAGGACGTATAGGCAAAGGATAAGAAGGAAAATCCATTACTTGGACTGTTAATCTATATATTGTCCTTAAAAGTTTCAGAAATAAAAATCTGAGCTCCACTCCCATAAAGAATATCTATATTAAGGTGTGTACTGAGAGAATGCAATAGTCAGAAGTTACAGACATAGAATAGTTTATTCACGGTAACCATGTGTTTTCGAATGATCTAAGTAGAAATGATGGACTTTGTGGGCGTTTGGAAAATTGGGGGAGTTTATGGTAGAGTATATGAGAAAAAGTAGGCCAGGGGTGAGTTTGTCTTTATTACATATGGATTTCAAAGCTGTGAATGTTTCTCAGGAGTTAGTTGTTTTACTGTTCGGTGGATGTCATTTTTATTTTGTAAATACCAGACTTTTTTAAATTTCTAACATATGTTGAATATGTTTAATGGCATTTTAGTATATCATTTATGTAGGGGTGTGTAATTTTTAGACATGACAAATTTAGGAAACTTTCAGGAAATGTCATCAATCATATAGGGATTATGTAAGCAGGGCTACATTTGTAAGTGTGGAGATAAGAGGTTGCAGGATTATTTTATATTATTCTATATGGTATTGGATTCATGATCAGTTAACTGTCTTGTGGCATAATTCTGAGTAAATTATCTATTCTATAGAGGACTCCTTTAATGTATGACTAAATCTTGAAAAATTAGGAGATCGATGATCACAAGATGTTGTTATAAAACCCAACAAGGGAGGGCAGCAGTACCACATGCTAGTTGCTGTTATAGACAAAGGAAATGGGTAGCAGCTGAGAATATATCTATCCATCTATCATTTATCCATGAATGTTAAATGGAACTTTGCATGAAAATGCAAGGTCTTGCCATTTCTTAGCCTAGCAAAAAGTGAAGATCTAGCCAGGAAAAAAGTAGATCTATCTGCAGTTTATTATCAATAAAACTGCAGTCCTAAAAGAGTCCCAACAAGTATAATTTGTGTGTGTGATCATAAATGAAAGTTATTTAGTGGTTTTAATATTATTGATTTAAATGAATGGAAGGCTGACCCCATGGGACCCCCCTCTTTAACTCTATATTTCGTTTTTTCAACTCTACCCTTAATATCATATTTCCTAGTACCCAGTTCCTTTATTCCTATTTTCCTTTTCTTAATCGCTTTTCTCTTTCAACTTCTGTAGATTCCACACTTACTATGTTTTATCGTATCTCCATACATGACATCAACAGATTGTTCTTTTCTTTGCTCATAACCAACATCTCACAGATACCCATTAACATGTTTTTTTGGACTTCCATATTAATTTCTGAAAAAAAGACAGTATTCTAAAAGACTAAATATAGTTATTGCTGTTATAAACCCAAATCTATATTCTGTTATCATTTTTGTTTTACCATGGTTACACTGTTGACTTTCCGTCTGTGACGACTTTAATTATTCCATTGTAATTGTCAATGATGTTATTTTGATGGATTACCTAATAAACCTCTGCAAAAGTAAATTATTCAGTGGTCTTATTCAAACCACTGGTGTATTCATTTATTTCTCTATTACACTTCCATTCAGTGGCTTACATAGCAAAACCTGAACTACAGATAACAAAAAATGGCTCAAATATTGCAAGTGGTGCTCCCAGTTTTGAACATTGTCATTACTGATCTTTGTTTACTCATAATTAGTAGTTTCTACCCCTTTAACCACTTAAGCCCCGGAAGATTTTACCCCCTTCCTGACCAGGGGTTTTTTTTTTGCGATTTTTTACTGCATGACTTTAACGGACAATTGCGCGGTCGTGCGACGCTGTACCTAAACGAATTTGATGTCCTTTTTTTCCCACAAACAGAGCTTTCTTTTGGTGGTATTTGATCACCTGTGCGATTTTTTGATCATGCGCTATAAACAAAATAGAGCGTCAATTTTGCAAAAATAACAATATTTTTCACATTTTTTTATATGAAATTGCCAAAAAAATGTAAAATCAAAATTTTTTAACATTTTTGGCCAATTTGTTTTATGCTGCATATGTTTGGTAAAAAAAAATAATCGCAAAAAGCGTATTTTGATTGGTTTGCGCAAAAGTTATCGCGTTTACTAACAAAGGGAAAGATTTTTGTCATTTTTGGCGGTTTTTTTTAACGAGTAATGGCGGCGATCTGCGATTTTTTTTTTTTTGCGGGACTGCGACATTGCGGCGGACAGATCGGACCCTTGACTGACATTTTTGACACTTTTGGGGTTACCAGTGACATTACTGCAGTAATCAGTGCTATACATATGCACTGTTACTGTAAAAATGACACTGGCAGGGAAGGGGTTAACTGTATTGGAGAGGGAGGGGTTAAGTGTGTCCTAGGGGCATGTTTCTAACTGTGATTGGACATGGCTACTAGTGTAAAAACAGAGATAAACGGTCCTACATAGTAGAACAGTCTGATCTCCATTTTTACACAGGGGAGAATGACAGGCGGCTTGTTTACATTAGCTGCCTGCCTTTCTCCCTTCCCGGCGAACGATCGCGAGTGACTGGCGGACATCGGGTCCACCGGTCACACGCACTGACTTGTTAGGGAACGAGCCGGGGCGGGCGCGCGCTCGGCCGCTATTGGCTCACAAGGGAGTGACAGGCTAGTGATGTACTGGTACGTCACTTTGCCTGGCCGGGGCTGACCGTCGCAGTATATGTACTTGCGGCGGTCGGCAAGTGGTTAAAAGAAGCTCACCCACTTAAAAAGTTGCCCCATGCAGAGTTCAGTTCCAGATCAGTTATCTGCACTTCTGCTGCTGATCCTAAATGCTCAAAATAGTTAAACACTGATAGTGGGACTTTCTGCCCATTATTACTCAAGTATGATTTTTAGTCATTACCTCTCGATTAGTTGCCTTATTGTAAGCTTTTTTCATTACCCTGTCCGCATCCTGACTAATCTTTGTTCTCTGATTTGGCTCTGACACTTACTTGCCTAGCTATGACCTTGTCGCCATGACAGAGACCTCTGGTCTCTATCTGCCCAGGCATAATCAATTTCACACTTCAGCTGTGGAAAATGGAAAGATTAGCTGAAATGTACTTATTCTACCTTGAGAAGAGGCATTAAAGGCGAAGTGCAGGAATTTAAAAAAATAAATACACATACTTACCTTCCTAAAATACTTATTATCTATCCGCGCTAGGATAATGTGCTCACCTGTGAATATTATAAACATTAAAACGTCAATAAATAAATTAAAAAAAATATATATATATATATTATATATATATATACACTGTTAATAGACAAATACAATTAGAGCTGTCGCTGTTTACAAGGTTCTACATCCTTAAGGCTACATTCACACCTGAGCGTAGCGTTTTTGCGCGTTTTTTACTGCGATTTTACCACTATTTTTACCGCGATTTTACTGCGATTTTTACCGCGATTTACAGGCCTTTTTGTGCAGGCGTTTTTAGATTGAATAGAAACCAATGGAAAACGCCTGTAATCTTCCCAAAAAGAAGCTCATGTACTTTTTTGATCGTTGGGCGTTTTGCTTACAGCATCAAAACGCTCAGATATGAACAGGGGCCATTGAAATGAATAGGATTTGTCTTGTTGGGCGTTTTGAGAGCTGATCCTAGAGCAGAAAAACTCCCCAAAAACGCCCCAAAACGCCTAGATGTGAACGGAGCCTAAGAAATTCTATACAAACTCACAGTGCTGCCCTCCTCCAACAAATGCTAATTACTCAATGTATAAATCACAAACATAAACAGTTCATATGTGATCAGTGTCCATTGCAGTATTCTTCAAACTGTGCTTACTGGAATATGACAGATAGTGCAGTCTTTAAACCTTTAGTGAATCTGTGCAGTGACTTTTTGGAAAGGTAGTGCAAAATCACAGTGTCATGTTCCCCTCCTGTGTGCCCGCACTCACCAACAGCTGTGGAATCTTATGCAAAGCATTAGGAATCAACCAGTCTCAAATTGCAGGTCTCTTTAACGTTCATAGGATCTGTGCTTCTCTTCTCTCCACTGCTCCTCCAATGTGATTGCCAGGGTTCAGTAGCTAGTATATTTCTTACATGTGAATGGATAGAAAAAGGGGTCCACAAAGCATAATTCCATTTAACCACTTGCTGACCTACAGCAGTTTTACTACTACAGGGCATCAGCTCTGTGCAGGATTACATATTCGCACGTGATCCCGCACCTCCGCCTGCAGGGGGCGCACACACCACCGGCGGGCAGCTTCTGCTGATTCTTCACAGCAGCAGCAGATCTGCAGGTGCCCGGGCACTCAATGTCTTCCAGCTACCGTTGATCGTCATTAAACAACATACAATAGAACAGAGATCTGCCTATGTAAACAAGGCAGATCGTCATTCTGACAGGAGAGTGAAAGGTATGGATTCTGTGCTCCGTTGATTGCCCTAGATGTTTAACCTCTCCCCAGTCAATGGCATTAGTACAGTGACTTTGCATATTTTTAGCACTGATCACTGTATTAGTGCCACTGGTTACCATAAAATGTTAGTGTCTGATTGTCGCAGGCCCACTATAAGTCACTGATCACCGCCATTACTAGTACAAAAAAAATAAATAAATAAATATATACCATACTGCAGGGCTCAAAATTTCAAGTCCTGAGCTACTAGCCAGGCCTTAAGGGATACTCGCCACTACTTGCCCCACCTAACCCCTACCCTGCCCTGCCCCTAAATGCGCCCTCAAAAAATTATTTTAGAAAATTACACTGTTAAATGCTTTTGCATGACTGCGGAAGTTGCACAAATAAATATTAATAACAGTGTGATTGTATGTGCGTTTTACCTGGATTTTAGGTGCATTTCTATTGAATTCTATTACACAGTGCGTTTTCTGAAGCCGCATCAAAGATGCAGCATGCAGGACTTTAAAGCGCTTTCATGAAAACGCACTTTGTAATAGAAATTCAATAGAAATGCACCTAAAATCCAGGTAAAACGCACATACAATTACACTGGCCAAACCACAGTTCACCAGTTATTAGGGATAAGAGAGTGAATAGGGGGGGGGGGGTCTGGGTTGTAATAATATATGTTAATGAAGAGCAGAGTGAAGGGCTGTAGAGAAAGTGCTAAGGCTGTATTTTGGGACAGGACAGGGTCAGCTACATGGCTGCTTGGAATGCTCAGAGCTGGGACCAGAGGCTGCAGGACATACAGTACAGATTTATGGAGGGGAGAGCTGAAAGATAGAAGTATATGAAGGGTTAATGTGAACAGAGGACTTATGATTGTGCAGGGAAGATAAAGACAAGTGCGAGGAGAAAGTGAAAGTAACCTGGCCAAGTAGAACAAACCAACAGGGGGGGGGGGGGGGAGAGCTTGGAAGAAGAGAAGTGATTAACGGCTGCAGGAGAGATAAGTGGCTGGAATGGAGGAGTCCAGAAATCATGCATTGTGCTGCTGCAATAACAGGAGGGAGAATGACATTCACTCCTGTCAGGCAGGTGAAAGCAGAAGCTCCTAGTGCGCCCCCTCCCCCCTCATCACAGATATGGACACTGCCCACCCCTGCACGTCCAGACAGTGTTCTGTTTCTTCCTCTCCTTGCTCGCATTCAGTCATTTATCACTCGCAAAATGCGAGAAGGCGAGTGAAAAATTTGAGGGCTGCCATACTGTTTAGACGCTATAATGTTCACGAAAACCAATATATGCTATATATATGCTACTGCTGCACGCCTTTTAGGGCCCTGATGATTGTACAGAAGCCACCTTGTGGGCGTTGTCAGATCAGATTCTGAGCAGAAGTCCCTTGAGGAGATCTGGCCATTGATACAGGATCAAATTCATCGCTCAAAGCTCTTGTGACATGATCAACTGTAAAGCCTCCCCTGGGGTCAAGCGCCCTTGAGCCCATTGCGAGCCAAGGACTCCTCCCCAGCCCAACTGGCTGGCATCCAACAATTGTCTAGTGAAGAGGAAGAAGGGACTTCCTGACCCATAGGGACCGAGACGGTAGCCACCAGAGGCAAGAGATGATCGTGGACCGCTCCAGACGCATCTGAGCATCCACGGAAACAGGAGACTCGTTCACATTGATAGAAATATGGTCCGCAGAGGCCCCATATGGAACTCGTAGCATACAGTATTGCTTTGAAGGTAACCACAATCAGACCCCTGGACCAGCATGCAGTACACAATGTGTCCGATGGGATGAACTCCTTGGCCTGCACTGAATGTATAATTCGGTTTAGATACTCCAAGCGCTCGGACAAAGTCAGCGCTGACTTTTGGAGGTTCAAGATCCAACCGAAGTCCTGTAGGGAGCATGTGATGACTACCACACTGTTGATAATTTTTGGGGCACTGGTGTGCTGCTATGGTGTGCTAACTGATGAAGGAATTGTGACTATAAATGTAGTGAATTGCTGCTACCATTATATATTGTAACTATGACTAAAGCCTCGTACACACGCAACGAATTTCCGCCGACCGGTCGTCCGTCTTTTGTCCAGAGTGTGTGTCTGTTGGTTGGAATGTGCTCTAGACCAGTGGTCCCCAACCCTGGCCCTGAGGGCCCACTAACAGGCCAGATTTGCAAGATAACTGATATACATCCCAGGTGATATAATTTGCTGCTCAGTGATTGCAGTATTCTAGTCTGCATCTCTCCAAGGTAATACTTAAAATCTGGCCTGTTAGTGGGCCCTGAGGACCAGAGTTGAGGACCACTGCTCTAGACTGCACACAAATTTTCCAGTACGACAGAATTCTACTTCAGAAGTGATGTCATGTGTTGGATTGCTTTCTATGTGTTCTTTTATCTCTTAGCATGCCTAGTCTTACTCATAAGATTTTTCCCCATCAAAATCTGTACTAATGGGACGAAAATCGGACGTGTTTTGACGGAGGACAAAAATTTTAATGCCTGCACACCAGGATTTTGTCAGCCGAAAAGTCAGAGTCGGTTGTCAAAAGCACCATACTACCAAGCCGAAAATCGGCAGATCGAAATTTCCCGGCCGAATTTCTTATCGTGTGTACGGGGCTTTAGTGAAATGGTGCGCTGTTCAAATATAAATCAAACTCATATCTACAGTGTGCATCAGGACCAAGCAAATCTGCACCGTAGGAGCAGGCCATCCAGGTAACCGATTACAGCAAGCCCTGGTTGTCCCAGCGAGACAAGGACCAAGCCGAACTGTGGTAAGTACCCAGGGAGCAGAGGCTACACCAAAGGGGAAGTGCCACAAACTGATAATGCCAAACCAGATGGCAAAGCGGCAACTCTAGCAGCTCTCACAGAAAGGAATGTGCAGGGAAGAGTCCTTGCTGTCTAGGGAGGCCAGGAAATCCTCCAAAGGAAGAGAGGCTACTACCGAGCAAACAGATTACATAAAGAACTCGTGAGCCCACACAAAATGCTTGCAGGGCCCTGAGATCAATGATCAGATGAACCTCATCCTTCTTTGGAACTGCAAACAGATTGGAGTAAAATCTCCGGCACCGCTCTAACTCGAGCAACAAGACAATCACTCCTTGAAGGAGAAGGTCCTGCACAGCCCAGTACAGGTCTTGTTTGTGTGCCGGTGAGAGCCACAGACTGGAGAGGAAAATCCTGTCCAGTGGAGAGGGACAAAATTTAATTTTTTAACAGGATACAATGATTTTGCAGACCCCATGTCGGGAAGGAGGGGGGTCTGCGGGCTCGAAAACCAGCTAAGGTGACTGCCCAACCTGGAGAACAAACCTCATGCTGAGGACTCATCTGTGGGGCTTGGAGGGCTTTTGGGACTAGGACGCTTGGCACCACCTGCAGGATCTGGAAGGACATGGAGCCCGTAGCTGAGGAACCAGGGGAACAAAAATCTGCTTATATGCCGCAAAGGCAGACCTAGGAGGAAGGAATGATGAAGGTACTCTAGGCACCTGAAAGGGTCTGATAATGGGTCTTAATAATGTTGCCCCAAACAGACTTCCACCCTAGGAGGGAAGGTCTGCCAGGACCAGATACAGGAGTCTAGTCAGCAGACCAACAGAGTCAATGGACCCTTCAAAGCACCAGTGCCAAAACAGAAAGCTTGGAGGCGGACCTGCAACAAGGGGATTGCCACAAACATACTTACATTTCTGGGCCAACTGGTCCACCAGTACCACAAACACATAGGGCACTAGACTAGCAAGCAAAGATTGTCGCAGTTCCTTGGCACATTCAGTTAGTGTCTGAAATACTAGGACCATGGGCAACATAGGCAATAGCGCCCAACCAGAGCAGGAGCACATTGAACGCGACATCGACTCCACCCTGTGGATGCAGGATTCTTAAACGTGTGGGGATTCTTCCACCAGGCTCCCCGTGGCCTTGTGGCGCTTAGGCCTAGGGAGATCCACCACAGAGGGGGAAGTCCACTTCATAGAAGGGCCTCCTCAAAGGAGAAGTGCACTACAAGGCATTTGCTGAGTACAACCGACGTCTCGTTCCCCACTCTGTAAACCAGTTTGTTAAACCAAGCTGGGTAAGGTTTTGCCTTTATAAGACTGGAGACTAGGAAGGGGGACCTACCAGCTGTGACATCATAAGGTGGCCACCTATCACAGTGCTGCCCATGCAGGCCACGGTCTAAATTTGCAAGCCACCCAGCTGCAAGGAGGGTGCCCAGCAGGCAGCCAGAAGATGGGTCACTAGGCACCCCCGCGCTTAGCAGTACATGGACAAGGGCATTTAAAAGCTCACCCATGAAGGACCCACACTTGCACTCCCGCAATCTCAGGGCCCATACAACCCAAGAAGGGGGAGGGAGGCTAGCTGATCTCTCAGGCAATATGGCCGCCGTCAGCCACATGGAGGCTCCTGGAATCACACAGTCGGATGCAAAGGGAAGGGAATGCATATCCACCCGACTAACCAGGTGTTCAACGGTAGAACATGGGAAAAGTGACGACCTTGCCAGACGAAGGAGGTGTTCTAGTAATGAATGACCAAACCCCAAAACCCACCACTGCCCCAGGGTGACAAAAAAGGAACCAGAGTCCACCCAACCTGCAGCCAGGGATAAGAGGGCAAGTGTGGAAGAGAGGCAGGGCACAGACCCCCATTGCCCTGGGGTGGAGGAGAACCTGCCAGACTGACCACCCCAGGGAGTACCCGCGCCACGCACCACATCCGGAGAGGGAAGGGATGGGGCATCTACTTACTGATCCAGTGGAACTTCAGGTAAGGCTCCCATGACAGGTCCTCCTCTTCCCCGAAGTGGGGGGGCTGGTGGCCAGGGTAACACTGTGACACAGACTGTGGGTGCCCAGACATGTGTGTCCCCATGAGACGTTTAACTCCCTGGCCGCCTCGGTCCAGGATGGGGCATGTCGCATCCGATTTGGCATGGAGCCAGCAGTCTGCATTTGCTTGCTGACCAGACTGGGGTTACCACTGGATCTAGGATATCCAGGCAATCACCCAGCCTGGCTGTTGATAGAAAATCTCTGTAGAAAAAAATCCAGGAAAAAAGCCCAGAAACAAACAAAAAAAAAAAGAATGTGGCACCACATGTCCCAGCAGGGAACCAGGTTCTAACTCCTAAACACTGGGCAAAACAACTTGCTTGCCTATAACAGAGAGGGGAGTTTTATACCAGAAGGACTGCCCCTAGGAGGTGCCAAGCTCTTTTATGCCTAGTGTCCTACTCCTGAAGGTGGCGCTATAAAGCCCTGTTCTTTCAAGATTAAAGAAGAAAGGCTGTGTCCCTCAATGAATGTAAGTGAAAACATTTTTGCAAGACGCTATCACCAAAAGAAAGCCTTGTTTGTCCTTAAACTATCTCAAGCAATAACAAAGTTATTACTGAATAAACAGGTCCATGGCAGAAATGCTTAAATGCTCTAGTACAGGGGTGTCAAACTCAATTTCATTGCGGGCCGCATCAGTATTATGTTTGCCCTCAAAGGGCCGGTTAGATCTGTAGGATTAGATGTCCAGAGCACCCTTACATGAGCTGTCAAGAGCCCCCCCACCATAAGAAGTCAAGAGTCACCCACCATTCCTTACATCGCAATGCACCCCTCTTACCTTGTGCTGCTGCCAGGAAAAAGATGCGGGTGGATCTGGGAAGAAGTGCAGGGTCTGGAGGAGAACCAGAGGAGGGCTGGAGTCAGCTTCCAGAGTCTGCTGCATGCTGAGACCCAGGGAGGCAGAGGCAAGGTGGTTCGGTTGCACAGAGAGGTGCAGGATCTGTAGGAGTTCTGCCCTCCTCTCTGCTGTGGACTGCTGAGAAGGAAGGGGGGGGTAGGGGGGGAAAAAGATGAGCCTTTCTGCAGCTGCACAGAGGAGTGCAGGATCTGGCAAAGGAGTTCTGTTCTCTCTGCTGCCGACTACAGAGACAAGGTGGAGGCAGAGACAAGGGGGGTGCTGCAGGAGAGGTGCAAGGGCCACATTAAATGGCCTGGTGGGCCACATTCAGCCCGCGGGCATTGTGTTTGACACCTGTGCTCTAGTACCTACATAGGTAGAGGGTTTACTGGTATGACAGCTTAAGTGGTTAGAATTTTAAATCCATTTTTGATTACACAGACTACATACATATAGATCAGTGTTGCTCAACCTTTTTTTTAGTCAAGGCACCCTTTAAATTATGGACTGTCTCGAGGCATCCCATTCTAAAATGTAAAAAAATATTCTGATAGTTTTACATAATGCAGCAACATCCACACATGTAGGGCGTCCAGCATTATAGGTAATTTATTCTTCCAAAGCACACTTTTTCACACTGGTACTGATTGTTATTCCAATGCTTCTCTTCTCTCTCAATTTTTCTCCATCACTCAGCTAATGTGACCCCAGTGCTGATGGATGGGGGCAGGGGAGGGTCAAATAAGGAAGCTGTGCAGGCTACTGTCTGCCTCCTTATAAACCGATGATGTCATTGGTTGTTAGGACACTGGCAGCTAGAAGGTTGTAATGGTGCACAATAAAAATCTGTGACTTAGTGTAACTAAAAGTCAGATTTTTTCTACTCACTGGCTTGTATACAATTTTTAGTCAATGTTTAGGCATTTTTACAAGGCACCCCTGAGGATACCTCTGGGCATCCTGATTGAAAAAGGCTGATACAAAACCTACCTTGGAAGTTTGGATCCTACTGGTTACAGAAAGCACAGAGAAAGAAACATACACCAGGTATTCTTCAAAAGGTAAACTCACCCACAACAGTGACAAACTGTCTGGAAATTAGCTGCAGTGAATATACAACTCATACAACAAATTAAGGAAATTGTGTAAAATGTATTTACAGATGCAGTTTTTGTGAAAATGCTTAGCAGTTTGCCTGCTGGCTTAATTACTTGCTACCAGAACTTGTCAGGTGCATTTATAATGAATCAACATAATCCCCTGAGAAAACTAAGGAAAACCTGGTATGAGATGCATGGATCATGCTACACGATATGCCATTTTTCAATCTTAATTTGTGAGTATCATACATTGATATATTCTGCCAAGTGTAATCTGGTCTGCACTTGTTCACCTGCAGCTTTGTTCTTACTCATCTCTATTTGCTGTGCATAAGGGAGCAGCACAGGGGCAGGACAATGTTACAAGAGATAAGGAAGAGTTCAGTTTATCAGTCAATGTCTCTGGTCCTATCACTCACCTAGCAGTTTAAATTGCATGACATGGTGGCAGTAACTGGGTTTGAAAAGGTTACATTTTTAAGTACAGGATTGTGCTGTGGCTCTCTGCATTTGTGGACCCACTTCAACAAAAAGGAGAATGAAGAATTGACTGTAATTGTCCATCTTAAAGTATAACTAAAGATGAAACTTTTTTTTGTTCAGTTTTGGATAGAGTGGAGAGGGTTTAGAACCCCTATCAGTTTTTCATGCTGTCTGTACACCCATTAAGGAGATTGACCCTTTCTATTTGTCCGGTTTACCGTCATCATTAAAAGTAAGAAAAAAATCCCAAAGTTTGAGTAGTCCCCAAAAAATTGATAGGAGGGAAATCTTTCAATGAGGGGCCCCAAGGAATTCCATTAATTTGTAGGGATTTCCTCTCACTTCCTGTTTGGTTATGGGACGGGAAGTGAAATCTCTGCAATAGAACAAAGATGGTAAAAAAAATCTCACAGGGATTATAACCCTCCCTTGCTGTATCCAAAATGAAAAAAAAAAAAAAAGTTTTGCCTGTGGTTCTACTTTAACAAATAGAGGCAAGGTATTGTATAATTGCAGATTATTTTACCAGCTTGGTGTTAAAATTTCCTATTCTGTTTTAGGCCTCATGCACACTGGACGGTTTGCCATCTCTCCTAGATGCCATTCCTCCTGGAAGGAGCATTTTGGCAGACACTGGGACATTAATTAATTTAATTGACCAGAATAATAATTCACTCTGGCCATTGAAATTATTAATGGTTAAGTGATAACGCACCTAGTGTTAATGCGCGGTATTCTTATGCCAAAATGCCTCTGCTCCTGGATGCACTGGCTGTGGGTTTTTTCTGCCTCAAAATGCCCATGCCTCTATGTGTGCATGGAGACACAGACTAACATGCCAGGACGTTTAGAGGCAGAAAAATAAAAGAAAACGTTAGACGCCCCTAACTGCTATGTTAAAAATGTCCAGTGTGCAAGAGGAACTTTCTACGCCAGAAGACTGTCATCTCACATACCAGCAGCTTCACTCAGACACTGCCAACACCTTGTAAATCAGTGATCTATCAGCTAGGATCCTCTTGTCAGGTGTAGTATATGATCCTGGTATTATTTATAAAGAAACTAAGCCCCTGTTCACATCGGAGCGAATTTTCAATGGCGATGTTCAAATCGGTGCAACGTCAATTTGCGGTGCCGCATCGATTTGAAAAAGTAGTTCCTGCACTACTTTTGGCGATTTCTGGTGCGACTTGCATAGACATCTGTGCATTAAACCGCACAGAGGTCATCTAAGTCACACATGAAGTCGCACTGACATGTGGCTTTGAAATCATGAGATTTCAGATGAAGTTGCACGATTTCCGAGCTGCATTCAATGAGAACAAGGGCTAATAAGGGGTTCCCCTTAGTCCAGGCCCTTTTCCCATTGGCACTAGAATGTGTCATATACTTTTTTGTTTTGTACGATTTTTTTTTTTTTTTTATCGCAGGCAAAAAAAATCACAACTAGTAGTAAATGTTTATTTTACACAAAGAACATACTGTTATACATATTATACTTGGGATAAAAATCAAATAACACATTGATTTAATAGTTAGGAATGCATTAAAAGAAAAAAAGTACAGTTTTCAGAGTATATTATTGTAGACCAACACAATTACTGGAAAGTCTATGAATTAGAGTGTGTGAGAGTGGGGGAGTGTGTGTGTGTCTCTCCATATATACCAGGCATGCCCTACCTTGAAGATTCCCACAATAGAGTATAATGAGTACTTTACCAGGCATATTGCAAATGTTCCTTCTCCTTTGCTGCATTGTTTTGCATACAATATGGAATTGTCCTACAGCAGAAGCTACATTATAGAACTGTCCCAAAGTTATTGTTTAGTATTCAAGAAATAAGTAGGATATTAAAAGAGATGCCAGATTCTCTCTTTTCTACCTTCATTAGCATTGTCCTAGTATGGGCTCCTCCTTATGGAAGGGCCACTGCTTGCATCTCCGCCCACTACCTCCTATTACTGGTATTTGTTTACAGCATTACAGAAGCCAAAAATGAAACATATTAGCTTTGTCATAGTCCACGTTATTTACACAGTAGTAAGGCTCCTTTCACACGGCCGCTCCGCTGCTTTCCGTGTGTCCGCAAATCATCCTATTTTTTGCGGATGATTTGCGGACATCAATGTAAGTGAATGGCACTGCGGATGTCAGCGGAATACCATCCGCTGACATCCGATTTTCCTCCTTTCAGTTCTGTTCCGTTTTTACGAATGGAACAGAACCCCAAAAATCCGCTGACATCCGCAATGCCATATACTTACATTATGTCCGCATATCATCCGCAAACGGATGGGATGATATGCGGGCACACGGAGCGGATGACACAAATGTCATCCGCTCCGTGGAAAAAAAAAAAAAAAAAGTCCCGCTGCGGACTACAGTAGCGGAGCGGCCGTCTGAAAGGAGCCAAAGAGACTTAGTCATGCACTAAATTGAGGACCTCAAAAGATCATAAAGAGAATAAGATGAATCCTAGCCAAATACCAGCACTCATTGTAAGAAAAAGTGTCATCTATAGCGAACAGCTAAGCAGACACCAACATGTACACTTTCTGCCACAAGTGATGTTCTTTTACCATTATCATTCAATTTTCAAATTGTTAATAAATACAATATGTTGAAATAATTCAGGCCCCTTATAAAATAATAATATTAAAGTAACAATAAATACACTACACTTTAGGATAAGTTATAAATTACATTTTTCCTAGGCTGTTTTAGTCAAGCTATGTCTGTTCCCCCTTGTTTGACATCAAGATGTGTCAAACTAGTTGGCAAAAAGGAAACCTAAAAGGAAAATTCTCCTCTACAAAAAAACTGCCTATGCAGATAAAAGGCACCTGTAGATTAATCTCTTCTGGACCGCCCCATGCAGATATACAGTGGCAGTGCGGCCCTCCTGCATGAAATCACGTACCTGTATGTGATTTAGTGAACAGGGTCTGGGGTGTGCACGCTGCCAGTGACCCGCTCCTGCTGTGATTGGACACAGCGGGTCTGGCGGACCCGATATTCACCGACACCTAGTGATCTTTCTCTGTAAACAAGGCAGACCTCCGTTCTGTGAGAGGGAAAAAAGGAGATCTTGTGTTCCAGCTAAGCAGGAACACGGATCTCTCTCTTCCTCCAGTCAAAGCACCTCCCCCACACAGTTAGAAAGCACTCCCTAGGAGCACATTGAACACTTTGATTGCCCCTGATGTTAACCCCTTCAATGCCAGTGTCATTAGTACAATGACAGTGCATTTTTTTTTTAGCGCTGATCAATCTATTGGTGTCACTGGTCCCCAAGAAGTGTCAAAGATTTGTCTGTCGCAATGTCACAGTCCCGCTAAAAATCGCTGAACGTCACCGTTACTAGTAAAAACAATAAAATAAAAATATATTCCATAAATATTTTCCAAAGTTTGTAGACGCTTTAACTTTTGCAAAAAACCAATCACTATACATTTATTGGTATTTTTTTAACAAAAACATGTAGCAGAATACAGATTGGCCTAAACGGATGAATAAATTAGATTTTTAAAATTTTTTTATTGGGTATGTTTTATACCAGTTTTTTTGTTTTTTCAAAATTGTCGGCCTTTTCTTTGTTTATAGCACAAAAAAAAAACCGGCAGAAGTAATACTACCAAAAGAAAGCTCTACTCTAGATTGTAAGCTCTAACGAGCATGGCCCTCTGATTCCTCCTGTATTGAATTGTATTGTAACTGTATTGTCTGCCCTCATTTTGTAAAGCGCTGCACAAACTGTTGGCACTATATAAATCCTTTATAATAATAATAACAATAATTTGTGGGGGGAAAAAAGGGCATCAATTTTATTTGGGTACAGCGTTGTACGACTGTGCAGTTGTCAGTTAAAGTAACGCAGTGCCATATTGCATTGCCATTAAGGGGGGTAAACCTTCCAGAGCTTAAGAGGTTAAAACTGTGCAAGTCTGACTAAAAATGAATAATACCCTTGCTATAGGTGTAGGCAATAAACATACCTTATGAAGCCTGACTGGGATGCTCCCAGGACATTGCTAAGTACTCCCAGGACATTGCTAAGTGAGGTCTAGGTGTTATTGTTCACCTCCACCATCACAGGAGTGAGCTCTTTCTCGGATTCACACCTCCTCACATGCTCTTTCTCTCCCCTGATACAGTAGCTTTGAGCTCAGCATTTGAGAGATCACTCCTGTGATGGTGGAGGTGAGTAGTGATGACTAGGCCTTACTTAGCAGCGTCCTGGGAGTATTCCAGTCAGGCTTCATAAGGTATGTAAATGACCTACACCTATAGGAAGGCCTTTATTCAACTTTAGTCAGAGTTGCACAGTTTGTTTTTATCTACAGATGACCCTTATCTGCATAGGCAGTTTTGTGGTAAAGGTGAACTATCCCTTTAACTTAACAAACCTCGCTAAAGTCAATCACTGCATCAGTGAAACACTGAAATGTATATTGCAAACAAAGTTATTTTAATCATAACAAAGAGTTAGGATAATGGCATGCTTTACTCCTAGGCTTGGTCATTAACATTAGCTTAAAATCCAGCATTAATCACTATCGTGCTCCAAGTCCATAGTAGTAGGGTTCATCAGGACGGTAGCCATATGCTGTTGTAGGCCGTCCAGGTATACCAGTCGGTTGTCCAAAATTATCAACACCAAGTCTACAACAAAACAGAAACAGCATGTTACTAACTTTTTTGTTGTGAGATAAACTTTTGCACATCATGTGTCAGTTCTTTTCATCTCTATATTAGCCTAGGTCCAAACTGAGCCTGTTTTGAAATCGCGTGACTTCAGCTGAGCTCGCAATATTTCAGTCCACGATTTCACAGACATCTGTGCGGGTTGTTGCACAGATATCTATTGAAATTGCCCCCCAAAGTCCCCAAAAGTAGTACAGAAACAACTTTTGGGAATTGGTGTGGCGGCGCTGCACAGTTGGCGTCGCAGCGATTCGGATGGTGCAATTGCACGCAATTGGCTCCGATTTGACATTGCATGTCAAATCAGACCAATGTGAACGTGGGCTTAAAAGCAGTTGATTCGATGAGCGGAAGGGGTTCATAAACTACTTCAGGCCTTAATCCCAGGACTATTTTGTAGAGGCCTCTGAGACATGCGTCAGTTATTGTAAAATCTCATTAAAATGTACCCAACAGAACAACCGTCAAAACTCTGATCTGCCTTTTATAGGGGTTGTGAGATTTCCCCGCTGTCAGAATACATTTACCAGCACTGCTGACTATAGCTGGCAGTGCTGATGGAGAGAACATTTACCAACAGGCTGGTTGTACACAAGTCAGGTCGATAAATTGGCTTGTGTACAACCACGGAGCGTCGACCGCCAGATTCACGAGGTCTGCGTACCAAGACCGGCGAGGCCAGTCTGGTGCCACCAGAATCACCGTGTGCGGTTCCGAGGCCAACCTGCGAAGGAACCTGGACAGCAGCTGAATCGGTGGAAAGGCATACATCAGACGATACTGACGCCAGGGCGTCACTAACGCGTCTGAGGCGTCTGCCCGAGGATCGCGCGTCCTTGCTACGAACCTTTCCACCTTGTTGTTTAGACGAGACGCGAACAGGTCCACATCTGGGGACCCCCACTTCGCGCACAGCATCTGAAAGACATCCGGGTGAAGGGACCATTCTCCCTGGTCCAGGGTCTGGCGACTCAGATAGTCCACCTGCCAGTTCTCCACTCCCGGAATGTGAACTGCAGATATCGCCGGGACGTGCGTCTCGGCCCAAGACAGAATGTCGGCTACTTCCCGAGCCGCTCGGGCACTCCTGGTGCCCCCTTGGTGGTTGATGTAGGCCACCGCTGTGGCATTGTCCGTCTGCACCCAAACCGGACGGCCCTGAAGCCTGTCCGTCCAACGCAGAAGGCAGAGATTTATTGCTCGCAATTCCAGAATGTTGATCGGAAGGGAGGGTTCCTCCTCCGACCAAGTTCCCTGGGCGGACAGAACGCCCAGAACACCACCCCAGCCCGACAGGCTGGCATCCGTGGTGATCACCGTCCATGAGAAAGGGCGAAAAGACTTGCCCCCGACACCGCCGGGGACCGGAGCCACCACAGAAGATCCCTTCTGGTATGATGACTCAATGAGATCCGTAGATCCAGAGATTGCGGTCGCCCGTCCCACACGGCCAGAATCTCCGCCTGGAGACCCCGCGTGTGAAACTGGGCGAAGGGAATCGCCTCGAAGGCCGAGACCATCAACCCCAGACACCGCATACACGTCCGGAGGGACGAGCACGGATTGTCCCTGAGGAACTGGACTGCGTCCTGAAGAGTCCGGAGCTTGTCTTCCAGCAGGTAGACCCTCGCTTGAGCAGAGTCTAGGATCATTCCCAGGTAGGGAAGACGAACCGACGGACACAGAGTTGACTTTGGAAAATTTATCGTCCACCCGAACTCCTGCAGAGTCTGCATCGTGATGGACACGTCCCTCACCAGGCCCTGACTGGTCGCAGACCGAATCAGGATATCGTCCAGATACCCCAGAACAGAAATGCCCTGGGCTCTCAATAAAGCCAGAACCGGCGCAAGCACCTTGGTGAAAACCCGCGGAGCCGAAGCGAGACCAAAGGGTAACGCCACGAATTGGTAATGATCCTCCGCAATGGTGAACCGAAGGTACCTCTGGTGACCCTCGAAAATGGGAATGTGAAGATACGCATCCTTCAAGTCGATGGAGGCCATGAATTCCCCCGGAACCAGGGCAGCCACCACCGAGCGCAGGGATTCCATGCGGAACTTGCGAACCCGCACAAAGCGGTTCAGAGCTTTCAAGTCCAGAATAGGACGTACCTTGCCCTCCTTTCTGGGCACAGTGAACAGATTGCAATAGAACCCCCGAAATCTGTCCCGATGAGGCACCGGAAACCACCATTCCTTGGGCCCGCAGGTCCCGCACCGCCAGGTGCAGATCCTGCAAGCGCTCCGGAGTCAGCTGAAGGTTTGAGGGGAAAAATCTGCCCGCCGGCCGAGAGAGAAACTCGATCTTGTATCCAGATCGAACGATTTCCTGAACCCACCTGTCCCGAATGCGGTCCAGCCAGGGTTGAAGAAAACCGAGCAAACGTCCCCCCACCCCAGAACCGGGTGAGGGCGCCCCTTCAGGCCGTATTGTTATGGGCAGCGGACCCGGACTGGCCAGACTTCTGCTTACCTGCCCACGGCTTGTTCTGGGAGCCTTGGCCCTTGAAGGGCTTGCCCTTATAGTGCGACCGAAAGGCCCGAAAGGACCCCTGAGAGGGCCTAAACGAGGTATTCTTCTTACCACGAACAAACTTATTCTTGTGAGTTTGGGGCAAGAGAGTGCTCTTACCCCCAGAAATTCTCTTTATCAGAGTATCCAAAGATTCGCCAAAAAGGCGAGATCCCGCGTAGGGCAAGTTAGCTAAAGTCTTGCGAGAAGATTGGTCAACAGACCAACATTTCAGCCATATCAGGCGACGGTTCAATACCGCCACACTTGAAAGACGCGCAGCCAAAGGGACCAAATCTAGGTTCGCATCACACAAATACATGAAACCCTGATGAATTTGATCCACCATAGCCAAAGTTGTCGGCGGGGCAGAGTCAGCCACCAGGGTGCTCCTGAGCACCTGCGTCCAATCCGCAATAGCCTGGGCTGCCATAATGGAAGCAAAAATAGGCTTCAGCATAGAACCAGCAACCGTATAAGAATGACGGGCCAGAGACTCCAATCTCCTGTCCATCGGGTCCCGGAACACCGGGGTATCCTCAGCAGGGATCGCAGTGGATTTATTTAAAATTGCCACTGCATGATCCACCTGAGGCGGCACACACCAGCGCTCATCAGTGGCGGGTGTAAATGGATAACGCAGCTTGAACCTACTCGGCACAGCAAAAGGCTTTTTTAAATTGCGCCATTGCTCATCAACTGCGCGCTGAAATTCCGTAGAGCAAGGAAAAACCTGCGATGTTTTGCGTTTCCTTTGCGTCCCATAAGAGGACATCAAAACAGGAGGACATGGTTCATCCTGCAAATGCAGCGTTGCTTGATAGAAGCAACCAACTCATCCTTGAGTGCAAGCTCTTCAGACGAGCCAGGGGGAGAATTATCAACCCCTTCTACCTCAGCCTCCCCCTCAGACCCCACAAGGTCTATAGATGAGTGAGACCCTGAGAAGGGCACTCCAGCCATAGCAGCCCCATCGCCCTCTGAATCAGAGGAAATAGACACTCTGGGCCGTTTTGTGGATCGATCAGCCACCAGCATCTGCACCTGAGCAGCTAAGTTTGCCACAATAGTAGCCAGATCAGCCCCCTCGGGGGATGCAGCAGCCCCTTGGCCCCCCACCAAGGTAGGTGGGAGGAAACTTGCAATCCTGAGAATCCATGCCCCAGTAATATTAGGAAAAAAAAGGAGTACTGCCCCTTTAAGACCGCGGCGAGCGTAGCCCACCGCACCCTACTGAATACACCGACCCCCACAGGGAGAAGCACACTGGGCAAGGAATACAGGAAAAGGAAAGGTAAAAACCTGGAGAGAGCACACAGGCTGCTGCCACCGATCGCTGTCTCAGAGCAAAAGGAAGTGATGCAAGACTGACCGCCCCATAAAGCCTATGTAAGGCTACACAAACATGGCCGCTCGGCTGAGGATTCCTTAGGCAAAGGGAAAATGGCGCCGACATGAGGCCTGATCGATCGCCGCCAAAATGGCGGCGTTTGGTGCCAAAATGCCGCCCTGTACCACACAGGACCGGTCACCATACATTTGCCGCAAAAAATGGCGGGTCGCCGCAGCGATCGCCGCACAGCATGCCTAAGCCCAGACTGCTTCATGCATTCACACAGCAGAGCGGGAGAGCCCCCCCCCCCTCGCAGCCCACAGACAGGCAGCTATTCCACACAGGAATCTGACAGGGAGCTCAGCATTCACACAGACATGCAGGGTCACACAGTCCCAGACTGACACCCAAATAGACAGGTCCCCACATAGATGTACACTTACCAGTCCGGATGGCAGGGGGAGCCTGCTCCAGCGATCAAACCGCTGCACTGAGGACAGGGAGTGTCGCAGCCAGGACGCAGTGGAACTGCGGTGCGAAACCGCAATGGCGTCCAGTGAGGTAGCCACCTCACCGATAGCATCCCTGCAGCGAACAGGGATGGGTCGTTCAATATGCCAGGGAAACCTGCGCTGAACGCTCGATGGCAGGCTGGGAAGCCCCTGGCCCTGATCCCTGGGATCCAGGGTGGCCAGTCCGAGACCCAGCTCCGCACGATCATCTTCATCCGAAGAAGCTAACTAATGCTGAAATCAACAGCTAAGTAAAAGAAAGAAAAAAAGACTCAAAATAAAATCAAAAAGAGAAAAGAAGCTGAGACTGAGAGCCCCAGCACAGGAACAGCCAGCCTACTCATAAGCTAGGCATTAGAAACTGAGTTGGGAATGCAGGAAGCAGGGAGGTATTGACTGAGGGGACCACACCCTGGGGGTGGGATATGCTAAAAGCTTTGATATTAATATATTCTGTTGCCTAGCTACTCCTGCGGAGCAAAGGTCAATAACCCCATTAGTGATGAATATGAAGTGGCGGCGACTGTCGGAGGACGTAAGAGAAAAAATCCTTTTAGGCTTGAAGATTACATAAAACCCCCACACATTATATATTTTCTGCAAAAAGACATCCTAGTGAATAAAATATTGTCACATAATATTACCACAAACACATTAAAAGTTAATTTTAGGGGGCACAAAAATGCAAAAAATTAAAATTAAATTTTGGTAAAATATAAAAGTCGAAGGTTGCACCGAGTAAATAGATACCCAACATGTCAAACCTTAAACATGTCAGCACCCTATATTTTCCATAGGTGATGCTTTAAAAGCTCCCTATAGGTCATCAGTTTAGTGTTACAAAGAAGGTCTTGTGCTAGAATTATTGCATTAATTCCGGTGTGCACGGCAATGTGTATCGCAATCTTTTTCTGAAGTAGGCGCCCCGCTGCGTGTGTTTACATTTGTATGTGCATATATATGTGGGGGTCCTCAATTTTTTGGGGGAGGGGATTTTATGTGTTAGGATGTATTTTAATTTTTTTAAATTAAAAAAAAAAATTACTTTTTTTCCATTACATAGGGGACAAAAGGTCCCTATGTGATGATTTTATTTTTGTGACAGGTTCTCTTTAATGAGATATCCAGGGTATAAATTGTCCTACATGTCTCCCCTGTACTTCACTGAATGTAATGCAATGCACATCGCACTTCATTACATTCTTTCCTGGCCTTGATGGACGGGGAAGTGACGTCAACATCTAGAAGGTGAGAAAAGCGGATGTATGTCTGCTTTCCTTCCTCCCCTCTACCCGGTGGCACCCACTATGCTGGTTAGGGGCCCAAAGATGAGCAAGCAGAGCCCAGGGTACATAGGGGGTAGGGAGCATTCGGGTGGCAGCCCAGGCACCAGGACAAAACTTCTAGTCACCATGGTGATCTGGCGACTAGACTGGGGACTGTTGAGTCCTCTCATAATGTAATATGTAAACAGCAAAAATTAGCAACAAGTTTACGTTTAACTAACATACAGTTCACACTATAACCCGCATGTGAATGGCACAGGATCTGCACCGCATTCCTGTGACATTCACTTGCGATTCAGTGTGGTGCAATTTGAGCCCAGTCATTTTGAATGGACTCAAATTTCACCAAAGAAGTGTAGGCACCTTTTTTGGAGCTGCACCGCAACCACATCAAATTGTCAATTTGTACCATGCTATCCAGTGCAGGCAAACCGCACTGGGTTTGGGGTGTCATTAACCTGACGCCTCCAGCAGTCTTTTTTACACCCCCACATATTTTCATGTCAGTTGTTTAGCCAAATAGAACCCTAATTTGCTATGTCACTGTTGCAAAGCTATGGAAGGGTACTTGACTTTTTTTTTACTATGTATGCATATATTTTTTATCTTGATAAAAGATCCTTCAGATTTTTGAACAAGCACAGCAAGTCCTAAAATCTTAGGCGCTCTGGTAAATAACAAAATTCTTTGCTGGAGGTAGTTTGACTACAGGGAAAACTTTTTTTTAGTTTTAGACAAAGTGGAGAGGGTTTAGAGCAACTGCCAAGTTTTTATTCCCGTCTGTGCCCCGGGTTAAGGAGATTCATACTATCAATTTCTCCTGTTTACCATTATCACTCTAAAGACATGCTGGTAGGTTAATTGGATCCTGTCTAAAATGGCCCTAGAATGTGAATGTGAGTTAGGGACCTTAGATTGTAAGCTCCTTGAGGGTAGGGACTGATGTGAATGTTTAATGTATATGTAAAGCGCTGCGTAAATTGACAGCGCTATAGAAGTACCTGAAATAAATAAACAATTAATAAAATAAATAAATCACCAGCAGTGAAAATGAAAGAAAATCCCCAAATTTCGGGTTTCCCAAGAACAGGAATAGAAAAGTAAACCTTCCAATGAAAACGCTAGTTCTGGTGACCCTAGAGACAACCAGGGACTCACTTTGGAGGAATTTCCTCTAACTTCTTGTTTTGACTATAGAAGTGAACAAAAATCTTCCCAATGGGACACAGATGGCAACAAAAAAAATTAACAGGTTATATAGCCCTTTCTTACAAAATGAAAAAAATGCCTTTAGTTTTACTTTAAGCATTAATTGGCACTTTTCTATTGATGAGGCTATTTGTTTAAGGTGGTGCACCAACATAATGCCAAACTCTTTCCATACCTAATCTACTATTTTTCATCGCAGCGTGTGGTTACTGAAATTAGTGAGGTGATATCTTCTCCACAGGAAAACAGACAGCAAAACAAACGTTACAGGGGTGTTAACCCTCCCCTATCCAAAAAACGTAAAAAAATATGAAGCTACACTTAAAAAAATGTATCTGTTCTGACTTACAAACAAATTCAACTTAAGAACAAACCTACAGATCCTATATGGTTTGTAAACCAGGAACTGCCTGTATACAGTATACCTATTAATCGTTATTAATAAAAACTATTTAGATCAATGTCAAAATTTTGTCCTCTAGGTGTTAAAGTATATAACAAAAAACATTTAGCTTCAGTTTGTGAGCTTTTCCTTTCAAAAATAGGTATCCTACACTTCCCTACTGTTCAATCCATCTCCCAGAATTGCAAACCAATCAGCTCTTTGGAAAAAAACAATATAATTCTTAAGGCCTCAACTAATTACTTCATATTATCAAGATAGAATACTGCAAAATTTTAGCATACATTATTTCACATTTAACCAACAATTTTTATTTTTTAATTAAATGAATAATGTAAAAATCCCCTATACATTCCCTTCAAGGATCTTACCATATCTTAATAATTTAACTTTTTTTTATCAACATTGTGCATGAAAAGGGAGCCATAAGTGTTCATTACCCATTTCTGCTCTGACACTGAGTAAAGTAATGGACAGGACATTTCCAAACCAAGCTGCTGTGAATATTAGTGCATTAGACAATGGCCTTCCAAACAACAGCTTGCTTTGCATATTAGGACATACATACAGTGGCTGCAAACAGAGATAGAGAGGGCAACAAAGCATATATTGAGATACTAACCCAGTGCCAAACGAGTGCTGACCAACAAGGTCTCCATTTTGCAGCTGATAATCATTGAAAAAGTCTGGGCTCACTGCAACTTCAGGTGGCATCATTCCTTCTAGGAAAGAAAACAGAACATATATAAAATGTACCTTCAGAAAGTTTACTTCTTCTATATAAAATAGATTTTCACAGCTCTTTCAGCAACATTTTTTAAAGTTAGGCTTAACTTATGATGTCTAAACACAACTGGTATATGTGCTAATTACACAGTATTGAGTAAATGTTGGTAAAGGGAAACATGTTATTCAATAAATACTGTATACATAAAATACTAAAACTACATGCAAAGAATACAGGTTTACTGATAAATGAGAATTCTAATGGTTAAAAGTAGAATAACTTACAAACCCTTTCACTAAAGAAATCATTCAGCTATAATTATTAATTTTAAAAATACAGAAAGAAAATAAAGAAAGATGCAAAAAGTGAACAATTTTGAACAGATGCATAGTTAATGACTGCTGCAAATCATAACAAATATTTTAAAGGCGGAACATTACCTTTAGCAGGTTCCTTGACTGTAAAGGATAGGAAAGTTTAATTCCTCTTTAAGGCTGTCTGCCTAAGAATGCAGAGCAACTGTGCATGTGCAGAGCAGGATGAAACAGTGTATTACTGGATTATAAACAGCATAGACCCTTATTTTTAATGTTTTACATAGCTATAACTGCAAAAGGGGCCAGCCTGAAGTGATATGGCAGGAATTAATTACCTGACTAAAGTTCCACTTTAAATATGAAAACTGAATGAAGATTTAGGTTTTAGGGCCCATGTACACAGGGCGGTTAAAAACATCTTCTGAACGCTGGAAACTGATGGTGAGAAACGTCCCTTTTACAGCTTTTACATACCATGTTTATGCGAGTTTAGCAGCAGTTATAAGCATTTGATGTTAGAAGCGTTTTTACAGATAACTTTAGGAGACTCTCCCAAATGCCCACACTGCATGAAAAACAAGTAAACTATTAACTTTTTTTAGCCATTCTGTGAGAGAAGAGAGAGCAGTGTGCTTGTGGATAGCGGTCTTATTTTTTGTGTTTTCACTATGGATCCCATCATGAGCATGTGTGAGCAAATGCTCCTGATGTTGCTGTTGCTGATGCTCCAAAGATGTAGAAAACTGAGTGAGAGGACCAGAGTTCATCACTACTGGACTCATCCATCAATGCAGGCAACAGAATGGGGTGAAATTTGTGTTTTTCAACATTTTTATATGTTCAAAAATTATCAGAAATATTTTCCCCTTTAAAAACGCTTATAAAAACGCGGGTTACCGCAATTAAATAGCATTTGCGTTTGAAATGCCAGTAAACTACAGACCTGAACACTATTTTTCTTTCATAAAAATGCCAGTAACAGCAAATGCTTCTAAACTACTATAAACGACAAAGAGGAGAGTCCAGGGGCTGCTGAAAAAAATGCCCAACTGCTCCTAAACATCAGTTTGGCAGCTGCAGTGTACATGAGGCCAGTGGTTGTAAAGGCACAAGGTTTTTTACCTTCATGCATTCATGTAAGCCCAGCAGACCCTCCTATTACCTAACTGAGCCCCCCCTCGATCTAGCGATGTCCACGAGAGCCTTGCTTTTTTGGGGACTCACACTCCTGATTGGCATTTGGCAGCAGCAAGCCTCCCACTGCTGTCAATCAGAGCCAGTGAGACAATTAGGAGACGGAGGGGGCAGAGTCGAACTGTCGCTCCGTGTGTGAACGGACATACAGAGCTGAAGGTCAGGAGCTCACCTTCTTGGGTGCCTCCAGAGCAAGCTAATTTCTGTGGGGACACAGCAGGAGGAAAGAGCCAGGTGCGCTGGCGAGGGACCCCGAGAAGAGGAGGATCTTGGCTGCTCTGTGCAAAACCACTGCACAGAGTAGGTAAGTATAACGTGTTTGTTATTTTAAAAAAAAGGCTTTAGTATCACTTTAACTCATAGACCAGAGGGTCAGCATGTTCTTGACAGTGGTAACACATAACGTGCTGAAAAAGTATGGCTGACATTATCAAGAGTGTAAAGCAACACATCTGTTAAAACTATATAGATTAATTATATATAAAGTTATCAATCATGGTTTAGCAGAGTTGCATAAAGTACTCGAAACCCATACTTGAGTAAAAGTACAAGTGCTCGATCAAAAAGTGACTTGAGTAGAAGTGGAAGTGCTTGATCAAAAAGTGACTTGAGTAGAAGTACTAAAGTATTCAACATTTTTTGTACTTAAATATTGCAAGTAGTTTTTTTTTTAAATTTTGCTACTCAAGTACTGAAAGTAAAAGTAACAGTAGTTTTTAAAAAAATGTGCTACTCAAGTACTGAAAGTAAAAGTACAAGTACTGTGTTATGTAGTTATTAAAGAAAGAAGTCAAAAGTTTATTAAAGTTAAAGTTATTAAAGTTAAAGTTATTAAAGAAAGAAGTCAAAAGTCAAAAGTACACATGACATTATACTACACATTTTTTTGAGCTTCATGAAACCTGCCATCTACTGTTCTGGCAGTGGTAATTTTTATAATAGTAACGAGTAACTAGCAGCACCAAAAAAAAAATATCGGAGTAGAAGTATTGAAATCATCGAAAAAATGTAGTGAAGTAAAAGTGGAAGTAGGAGAAAAAAATTCTACTCTAGGAAAGTACAGATACCGCCTTTCGGTACTTAAGTACAGTAGTGAAGTAGTTCTACTTAGTTACTATACATCTCTGTGGTTTAGGCACCCATATATTGTCATGGATTTATTCTTCAATTTTTATGCTATTATATTTCTCTCAGTGCAGGCAAGGCATCTTTTGAACACATTTTTTTTTAAACTCCACTTAATTTTTTCTACAATCACACAAATACAAGTGGGTGCTGATAAGTATTGAGCCTTACCCAGAAAAAATTGAGCTAAGAAGCTGTTTATTGCAGGGTGTACTGACCAATTTGTTTATATTCAATGGTGCAAAAACCAACTACCTATCATTTTACCTTATCTTTCTTTTTCAGGTCCAAAGTGAACATGGCAGCACCTTCAGAAAATATCAATGTGGAAGAGCATAGGACCATAATCAAGTTCCTGTTTCTACAAGGGAAAGGTGCAAAGCAGATCCATAATTAAAGGTCACAAAATTTGGGTAATGGTGGCCCTTCATATGTTAATTACAATGGGTTGTCAATTTTAGTGAGAGAACCAGTGGAAGGCCTATTTCTGTCTCTGTGCCTGCAAATGTCAAAGCCATACATGACATGATCATAGAGGACCGCCGAATATCAGCCAAAAGTATTGCTACATATCTGGGAATATCATGTGAGAGTTGGTGCCATTATCCACAACGACTTGGAAATGAGAAAGCCTGCAGCAAAGTGGATCCCAAAACTTCTGACAACCAAACAAAAGTGGAAACATGTGGAGACATCGGTGGCTGTTTTGGAACATTTTGCAAGAAATGAATCAGATTTGCTGGACAAACTGGTAACTGGTGATGGGACATGGGTCTACTGTTATGACCCTGAGACAAAGGAACAGTATAAGGAATGGAGGCACAGTGGTTCCCCCAGGCCAAAGAAGTTCTGTGTGCAAAGGTCAGTGCAGAAGCAAATGGCAACAGTTTTTTTCAGGATAAGAATGGAGTTCTGCTGGTGGACTACCTCCAAAGGGGTTCAACCATTAATGCAACATATTACTGTGGTTTATTGACAAAGCTGAGGAAAAATATCAAGGAAAAACATAAAAAAAAGCTCTCTAAAGGTGTCATCCTGTTGCATGACAACGCCTCGTTACACACTGCAGTTGACCTCCTTATACTTTCAATTGATGCCCCATCCGCCCTTTTTTCCGGACCTAGCTCCTTCTATTATCTGTTTCCCAAATATTAAAAAAACACCTAAAGGGACAATGATTTTGGAGTGTTCCGGAGGCAACTAATGCTGCAAATGCGTGATTAGACCAGCAGTCTGAAGAATTTTATGTGCAGAGACTTAAGGAGCTGCAAGACAGAAGTCGCAAGTGCACAGACTTACTGGGGGAATATGTAGAATAGTGTGGCAGTTACAGTTTCCTAGCTCAATTTGTTCTGGGTAAGGCTCAATACTTATCAGCACCCCCTCGTATATGCCTCAGCTGTTCCTGTAACATCCTTTGCAACTGTTGCTGATCCCAAGCCAGCATTTCTCTATTTCCACTCTGCCCATGGTCTGCAATATGCAAATTACAGGAGCAAATGCCCTGTTCTACATTTCCTTTGCAATTAATGCATCAATCAGTTTGACAGGATAATAAATATCTCCGGTTTTGCATAATGCAGAGTAGAGGTGGGGAAGAGTTTGAAGAAACAGTGGGTTGGGGCCAAATATTGTACATTGTTAACCACCCCACCACAGTCTTTTTTGCAGATTAAACCTGTGCCCACTGCATTATAAGTGCATGCTCAGCAACTAAACTAACAAGCACTTTGATTAGGAAATTCAACATGTCTACAAACAAAAGAAAAATGTATTCTATCACACTAAGAATAGAGTATAAGCATAGTAGTAATAACAAGGGATCTCTTAAAGCATTTCATTTTCTGGATTTGTGCTTGCCGTACTATGTACTTGTAATAAAAAGTATCCTGTTCTCTTTGTTTTGCTGGCTTTGTGTGAAATCCCTGGTGTTCCTGCCAGTCCCTCTGTTTTCCTATTAAAAACTGACTACATTAAGCAGGAGAACACAGCGTGGTCCGTTCTCTATGCTGTGAACTCAGCCTGCTCTCCTGCAATGATCACACTTGTCCTGACATACACAACTGCACACCCTTCCACTAGGAAGCTCAGTGTGCTGCAGCTTTCCTTCCCCCAGCTCTTATGCAGCTGAGAACAAGGGAATTTATAATGTTTTTTTAATTTCTATTTTAAACTGAAAGGGTTGTTTTACAAGGTGAGGGTTTACAATTACTTTAAGGTTAACAGGTTGCACATATGGCACAATATATAACAGCATGAATGCTGTTTTTTGAAGTATACCAAACAAACTCTGGCAGCCATCGTGTGTCCCAGAACAAATGTATGTCAGGTCACAATAGGCAAACTTTTGCTAGTAAACATCGCCATCCCTTCAACATTCACCTGAAATTTGCTGGATAGAGCTATGACAGATAGGAGGAGGGATAAAAAGATTTTAGCTGCAATTGTTTTGCCCAGATACTAAAAATATACAGTAGACTAGAAGGTATACCAGAACTCTAAATTGAAGCTATGTCTGCATACCAAGTTCAATTAATGTAAATGTATACTTTTTTAGTCAAGGACTTGTAACATCTTACATGCTTGGTCTTCAGACGGGAGGAATGCATTTAAAGAGAGGGAGGATGTGGCTATCATTGTAGACAGTGTAGCTGTCTGGGACCATGCTAATCAAATGGCTTCAATACTTTCTATTTTACTAGTCTAAACCAGGTATAAAGATCATTCTGATTTCCTTTGCTGCACGTTTCTTTCAGGCCAGTGACTTAAATAATTCAGTCACAGATAGAAAGGCAACTAGCAGTTTCAAAAAGGTTTCAGCAATGACAAACCACAAATAAAAAAAGAAAGGCAAACTAACATTTTCAATGTCATATTATTCAAACTATGACGTTATAAGTCTGCCACATTAACCACTATTCAATGCATACTGCATTTACCTGCACTATAGTACAAGTCAGGTCTCTCTAGAATGTCACCTTCATGGATAAATGGTTCAATAGGCTCATCGCCATATAAATATTGCTCATTTTCATCCATCTGGCGACTCTCCACCATTTCAAGCCACTGAGAATTGTGCCAGCGAAACTTCTCACTCTGTATCTTTTTTGCCCATTCTTCATCATATTCCTGAAGGGAACGGAATGAAATAATCATAAATGTTTTAACACATACACCAAAAGTTGTAATTTGAGCTGTAGAAGGCTTGACTAACAAATACGGAAAGTGTCTGACATTGCATCTCCCATACAGGGTCAGCGCCCTAGGCAATACCAGCTTACTTGCATCTCCCCCCCAAGAAATAAAGGCCGCAGATGCAGCCTGTGAGGGAAGCTTTTTCACCTCCTTGCAAACGTTAGCTGCCTGTGGAGGCTGACTGAGGAGCTGGGAGGAAGTGATGTTGCATGCAGCATGGCTTGCGAGGAACCTCGCTAGCTGGATACCTCTTCAAGGATTGGCTGAAGTCTGCAAGAACACCTTTGACTCCAGCTATCATCATCTTATTCTGCAGTGGTATTCGGAATGCCAGTGCGGTGTGTGGGGAACAGGGCAGCTATTAGAAATTTTAAGGCCCCTTACACAGCTTAATGTCTGGGCCCCCTGGGCCTGACCCCCCTTAGATTAGAATTCCCCCCTTACATCAGGGTCCCCAGAGTCCCCCTTCCTTTCATCAGTGTCCCCAGTCTCATCGCACCTTTACATCAGGGTCCAAGTATTGTAAAGAGCCCAGCTTACATCAGGATCTGTTTCTTCTCATTGCAGCAGTTGGCTTCAGGACAGGTGGAAGCTGGAAGGCTGGGCATTGGGACTGGGTAGGTTTGAAGGAAGAACTTCCTTCTCCTCCTCTGAATGCTGAGACTTGGGGGAGGTTAAAGCACATGATTGGTTACTAGGACATGGGCAGTCCTAGCAACCAAACCCCAGCACTGAACAGCGGGAAGTGGTGGATGCTGTCAGCTGCCGTCGTACATTCAAGGCCAACCCTGATTGCTGCACAGCCTGAGCTGTTGCTGAGTGGCATGCCTGTGGCAGCAGGGACGCTGACTGGCTATTTGGGCAGAGGGGAGTTTGGACCCAGCAATGACTGGTTGACTGGGGCCAAGGCCCTTTGGGATACGCGGGCCCCCTACATATGCATTGGCTGTCACCCCCTGAGGTGGCCCTGGAGGGGATCAGCAGCAGATTGTGTGGGGAAGCCAGCGGAGTGTTATGAAGTATAATTACATTCTAAAAGTTGCAGCCATGTTTTAAAAAAGCGGACACCTACAAGCAAGATACAGGCATTGAGGACAAAAGAACAAGGATGACCCAAAGAGAAATGGGCCGACCTAATTGCTCCCATCTTGTCAGGAAACCCACAAAAGACATATTATGACTCCACTCCTGAGATTGCTAGGGTCTAAGTCCCCCTGAAACTTGGGACTCTGACCCACGCGGGGTTGACAACAGCTGTTTTATACAGTGGGTGCACTAATGGAGCTAACAATTAGATCAGCTGCCATGGTCAAAAATGCAAGATCTGACCAGCGACCAAGTGGTCAAGCCAGACTGTGTTGGTTCCCAAGCCTATCAGCACTCTGTGGTTCTGTAATGATTTCCAGAAACTTAATGAGATGTCAAAAGTTCTTGCTTTTTCCATGTTCTGGGTGGATGAATTAACCGAAAGACTAGGCCAGGCCTGATACATGACCACTTTAGACCTTATAAAGGGATATTGGCAGATAACCTTAACAGAAGCCAGCAGGAGAAAACGTCTTTCTCCCAAAACTAGAGGTGAACCACATGCTATGCCCCTTTCACAAATACACCTTAGTGTATTTGGATGACATTATCACATTTCAGTAGAGACTAGGAATCCCATTTACCAAAAATCCAGGCAGTGTTGGACATCTTAAGGAGAGTTACTTTAACAGTAATTACAGTGCAAATTGCTTATAAGTAGATGCACTTACCGCTATAATATCAAGAGTGTTATCACACACTTTTCGAATCTCTGCATTTTTATCATGCATTAAATCTATCAGGTAAGCAGGAGCCTCTGCATTAAACTGTTAAGGAAAATGTAATACACCATTCGTTGAACACATTTTGCTGTACAGAAATTACAATTTGTGTCACATTTGCCACCTTATCCTGCATTGAGAAGCATCCTGAATGTTTTGTAGCCAATTGTGAATTTCATCTACCCCCTCATACTGTGTCCAACATGCCACATAATTAGCACTTATTTAATTTAGGCCTGATGTCATCTATCTATTCATAAAAAGATTTAAACGCTGTCATTGCTGACATGTTTTTGGGACTGGTATGCTTACTCTGGCATTATTACCTAGTGAGTCAGTAGGCTGAAATAAGTATGCATGGTGGGAAGGGAACTCTTTAGGCCAGTTGTTGTATACTGTACCTGTGAGATGCACATTTTTATTGTTTAAAGTAAATCTGTCATGCAAGAAATACTGTGGTGGGCAGTGCTGAGCTTCTCCTAAAAAAAAGCATGTTATGCTGGGGTCTACAATGTTAATACTTTGAGTTACTGACATGGAACAAACATCAATATCTGTGTAGCAGTTCCATGTATTTTACTCAGAAAGCACTAAAGCTATATTGTCAATGTGACAGCCTGAGAACTAGCTTTTAAGAAAAAAATGGGTCTGCAATGGAAGCCCCTGTATTTCTTTATTGATAAGGTTTTTTAAAGTAATAAAAGAAAAAGGAAATCAACCACTCCTCTGTAAAATCCAGTGTAAGATGTCTCACTGATATCTATCTAAGGAGTGGGCTAAGCACACTAACTCCTGGCTTTCTCCAACATAAGCCTCCAGCTAAGAGGAAAACATAGCTGGTCTATGTGCTATGGCAAAAACAGGGGGGGGGGGGGTAGACAATACTATAAGTAGGGCAGACAGAAAAGGCCAAAAAGTGGTAAAAACTGAAATAAGGCAGAAGGTAGGCAGTGAAGAGGTGATATAATGCTTCCTCACTGCCTGTCAGATGCTCTCTAAAGAGCTATCCAAACACGGTTTGCTCTTCAGAAAGCACCACACATGTGAGCGAGGCCTTATGGTGACACTGGGACTGGAGTGGTGATGAATCGGGGCACTATGACTGGCTTAACTAGTTTGCGACATTGCACAGATGTGGCAGTGATCATAAAAAAGGGTTTTCCTGGGAAAATCCAAGACACAAGAAATGTGAACAGCCTTCCCAGAAGAGTTAAAGCTGTTATAGATGCAAAGGGTGGGCCAACTCAATATTGAACCCTATAGACTAAGACTGGGATTCCATTAAAGTTCATGCGTGTGTAAAAGCAGGCATCCCAATACATTTGACAATATAGTGTGTGTGTAGGTGTGTATATATTTTTTTAACTTCTGGTCACCAGAGAAAGCTACTATTGATCAGAGGCAATGGCTGCTGCACTGGCACACAGTGTGATCAGTGTAGCAGCCAATGTCGCTGATCAATAGAGAGAACAGCACATTGTCATAATAAAAATAGTTGGGTTGGGAGCAACAAAGGGATAAAAACATGAGGCTATACAGCCACTGCAGCTAGATTTCCAGTCCTCAAATGTGCGATTGGAGGGTTCGCTTTCTGTAGCATATACTATGTGCATACTGTAGACGCGTGCATGGGGCACACCCTAATTACCCCATGTGCCAGTGGTGTATCATCCAAGTGTGCAGTGCATGTAGGGCACAAGGGCCCCAAGTGAAGGGGGAAGGGCACTGTGCCATGACACACAATGCACATATGGAGTAAATAAAGGCTAATCCATAATATTTTCTTGGGCCCATCATTTTGATTAAAGGGGCCCAAGAGGCAAAGCAGCAACTGACTTTTTTCTTTATTTTCCGCTTGCCAGCGGAGGCAGCCAATGCTAGGATTGTAGTTCCAGTTGCCCACAGACTCCTGGCAGCCCTGGCAGAGTGAAATATAGCTGCCCCAGTAAGCCCTTAGGGCAGACTGAGGGCGGGGCTGTAGCTGGCAATGTCTGCGAGGCTCAGAGTGGGATTATATCAATCAAATGGCGGCGGGCATAAAGCAGTGCACTTTGATTGGTAAGAAGGATGAGTCTACAGTAACACAGGCTGTAGACAGTGTTTGCACAATATACTACTACTACTCCTAACAGGGGTAGTAATAGTTACAGTGCAAACACTGTCTCCAACCACAACTCACTCAGCGCCTGTGATCACTATCATGATAACAGATAATTACAGATGCTGAATAAAATAATTCATTCTAGGTTTCGTTCTGGCTTCTGTGTTACAAAACTGACTAGTGTGCACTGCAGTGCAGGCAGTGTGCATGCGCCAATTGCCACGCATCACACTTACAATTTTTTTTTTTTACAAAATTTATGGAAATGTCACACAGTGGCTCTTCATAACGTTCTGGCATGTAGTATATTTTTCAAGTGCACACATACGTATACACATATACGTGTGTTTGAGCTTTGGGGTGCACATCCTAATGCAATATGCTGCGCACACCTATCACTAAGTAATTTCCTGTTTGCTATGTGACTAATCAACTTCAAACTTCCAAGGCAGGCATGAATGTAACAGTGGCTGTGACAAATTTCTCAATACATATTTCTTGTTTTATCACTTACAAAAAGCAAAACCATACATTCAAAAACATGACAAATTAACATTTGATTTTGGAGTAAATATGCTTTCCCAAACCACATTCACTGTTAGAAATTTGTTTGAGAAAAATTTTCCATTGTGCGCCTACTCTTAACTGTGGCCAAAAATGAAAAACAAACAAATGTTCCTAAAATGAAACATTTCAATCAAAATTCTACTAGTGTATGGTCAGTATAGGGTAGGTAGGGTGTTTTCTCTGAATGCATCTTGAGGCTTTATCTTCAGATTCAATATCTGTGTACCTTTTGAGCATACAAGATTAACTGACAAAATCATACTTACACAATTATAACGGATACATACAGTTACACTTTCTATTTTTTTTACAGTTTATTGGTATAAAAAAACAAGGATACGAGTTTCCTTTATGATAACATCACGTGTTGCTTGGTGGAAAACCATTTGGTAAAATACATAAACAATTTGGCAAACAAATTCATCATCTTCTTGCTGAGCTGTAAGACAAGAAAAAAACTGTCCAATTTCACAAATTTATTTTACAGTTGGCCACAAGAACTCATCTTTGCAGGAAGCGAAAACCCATATTGCATGCTGTCTGATGCCCCGATTTTTTACATCTTCATCTAAGGTTTCTTCATTTCCTCTATCTTAGGTAACCAATAACTATACAATATACAGCAACAGCTGTAACAGGTGGTGAAAGTTTACCTCCAGGGCGCCACATGGGCGAGTGGCATCCCGATATGTGTCCATCTTTGACTGCAATAGGTATACGAGATGTGGATTTACATGAGAAAGACTGAGCACTCCTGATATACGCTCCTTTCTAATAGGTTTGTGCAATAACAAATTTGTGTTCTTCCCATAATTTTCTTTTCTTTATGTCAATTGAGGGACACAGAAAGCCTTAAAGCTTGTAAGTAAAGTAGGAAAATGGACAAGAATGCTACCAGAAAGCATTCACAAAATGTTTCTCAAAACAAAACAACATTTCTGAATAATTGTTAAGCAAATACAGTACTACCAACTAAGCATACTGACCTATAAATGAGAGGATAGAACCCACCAGAAGAAAGGACAGAGCTACTATACACAAGCATGAGGCAGGGAGTGACCAACGTGATCATTTAAAGCCATTAGGAGGAATGTAGCTACAGGAAGAATTCACTAGACTTGCCTACAGTCCCTATACTGCCTCACTTACACCTATAAAGGTAATAGACCAAGAAAGGGCAGAAATAGTGCGCTGCTGGATTGGAAAGAACATCAGTTCCCTATACAGTATCTAGAAAGCAAGTCATGGCCCTGGGAAATGTGATGTAAACAGTAAAAAAGCATATTAGGAACCCAGTCAAAAATATAGGCTAAAATTAGTCTGTTCAGAAACAAAACAGCAGCATAATATGCCAACCTAACATTTCACCCTGCTGTAATGGGGTGCCCAAGATAACGTCTTTTAAGGATAGATATCTGAGCCTTCATGCTAAGAAAGGCTGAACTAGAATGGGAGGGAACCATACCTGTGAAAGAGAGTGGCATCCATGTCTTGAAATGCCACTGGGAAGGTAAGTGACCCTGTGGTGATCAGGTCAGTTTAAGATGTTTTATAATCTGTATTATGGATGTTTAGACAAGGGTTTTTCCCCAAGCTTTAACCATTTGCTGGCATTTGACTGTAAATGTAATATATACTATATATACCATCCAGTATGTCCTATATGAGAGCAGCAGGTAATGTTCTGTGGAAAAAAACTCACCATTCAGTAGTTCAATTAAAGCTGGGATGATCCCAGATTTTGCCAACAGAGCAGCACATGAATCATCCATAGACACTGTTCCTATCATTATAACCACTTCTAACACAAGATCATCTTCTGCAGCTCCTATATCAAAAAGGAAAAGGCATCAACAAACAAATATGTTATATCTATAATACTAAAATGCTAACTCATAAAGTAGTGAATTTGTATCAGATACACCATTACAGTATGATAAGAAGACTTTCTCCATTTTACCAATCAGGATTAAACTATATGTAAGATTTCCAGTGCAGGAAATGGAGATCTCAGTGATTATAACTAAGTAGTAGCTAACACCACAAGTATGGTAGTTCTTTAGAGACACACCAGTGTGTGTGTGTGAGCGTATTTCTAATAAAGGGGAACGAGTAACACATGGCAACCAGCTATAAACATTACCACGGCTTTGCTGGGACTTGTAGTTCAAATCAGATTCATGATAATTCTGCACAACTTTGGGTTTTGCTAGGCATTGCACTTCCCTGTACAGATAGTGCATCTATTGTGTTTTAACTCATGCCCTCTGCTTTGTCCCATTAGAATCATTTATGTGTCTGTAGAAACAAAGGTCTCAACATACCCCACTGATGTCTCCCCTGTCTCTCTACTACTACAAGTCCAAGCATGCCCTGTTGGTATTGTTAGTGAACCTCCTGTCCCTGTGGAACTACATGTTTCATTATTCAAAATGACTCTAAAACTCGGCATGCCCCATTGACACCTATTCTGTCATTCTGCTGAGGACTGGTGCTGGGGTGAGGTTGACAAACAAACTGCACAATAGCCCATGGCCATCCAATCTCCCCAGGGCCTCTTCCAACAGAATGCTTTAAAATGTATGCCATGAATTTCATGTTTTCTATAAGGTATTTGCCCAACTTGCCATAATTCTACTATTGATTTTGGAAGTACAATGTTGTATTACTACATTTTGTGTTCTCAGACTAGCTCAATAATGTTAAGATCAGGGTTCTGCAGGGGACAAACCTGTTGCAAAATACTGTGTTGTTATTTTCCCTTCAGAAATGTCTTTATGACCCTAATCTTTATTTGGGGCCATTGTCATGCAACAGATTAAAGACAGAGCAGATGCTTTCCCAAAAGGTAAATAACCCCCCTGTACATTTCAGGATTGATGGTACCAATTTGTATGCAGAGTTGCTTGGCTTGGTTTCCACCTTAGAGGAGCAGGTTTCATAGCTAACCACTGAGTTGCTGGCCATCAACCTTGCTGGTTTGTTCATACTTCTTCAGAAAAGCTTGGACAGTACATCTTAAAACACCTGTCAGCTGTAAAATTTCTACTAGGGAGAAACCTTGCTGATACAGAATGACCCCCTGTTCCTTGTTGCTATACAGTATTCACTTTTGGGATTCTGAAAGATTTTAAAGTAATCTACCACAAGTTCGCCTCTTTAATATTGTTATCCCTTGCTTACTTTGATTCCAACAACACAGCTATCTCGATTTCACTTGATAAATTTGGAATGAGAATGACCTACATATTAAAGTATTTGATCATAAGCACCGGTTTCCTTATTGTCTTGATAAGGCACTGGGCTGTAGAACTAAAAAGGTTTTCATAGCCAGGTGCACTATGCAGTTAAAATTGAGATAGGTCTGTGCTCAAGCTTCAAAAGCCTTCCACATATACAACACATGCAGTACTATAGAGCTGTAACCACATGTTGACCCTTACATATTCGTAGCAAACCTTTGTTTAAAAAACAGGGATTCTGAGTTTGCATATATCGCAATACATGTTCAAGCTGACCAACTTCCTGAAAGTGATCTTGAACGTATGGGCATACCAGCACAATTCAAGGGAATAGTGGATGATGCCATCAGGTGACAATAGTAATTTATGCATGTAAAAAGGTGTGCATTAAAATGATTCCTCTCTGGCCAGCTCACCTCCAGTTGTGCCTGTTTGCCCCAATATAGCAGTACATGTTTATGCTATTTATTAAGTATGAATTTGGCAATCTGCACTGTAGTGCCATAAACCCCCCCCCCCCCCCAAAAAAAAAAAACACAACAAAATCTAGACTTATGACATTTTACACTTCCTCTCTTACAGCAGGAGCCCCCCCCCCCCCAATAAACATATTTCCCCTAGCTTGGCTCCAACCCAGTAATCGCCCACAGCGACGCCTATATCAGTCTTCATTAAAGTCTTGTAAAAGTCATTTACTTTTCAATGACAGGGTTTACCTTATGTATCCCACAGTGCAATTGATAACATGACTGGAACAAGACCAGAAATTAGTATATTTCCTATTGCTACTTGGGAGACAATTGGTATGGTGGATTGTTAAACAAGAAGAAAATCAATACACAAGTAGACGTGATGCATTTTGAAAGAATATGTTCTGGACATCCACTAATTCAGTGATTCTTGATCCTTTTTGAGTCACAGACCCGTTTAGGAAGTTGATGAAAGCCAAGTACCCCCTCCCCAGAAATAGTCATATAAACACAACTTTGCATGTAATATGACATAAACAAAGTTTAAAAAAGTAAACAATCTTAACTAAAAACGCAGTCCTTTTAATGCAAAAATGAATAGCCACTCATTACAAAAGTGAAATACAATCATCATGTGCAAATCAAACAAAGCAATTTTGATTTTGCTCAAATCTACTGCTATTATTACTTAAGCACTTACTATTATGGAGTGGCAAGAAATGGGCGGTTGATCGGAGAACAATGATACAAAATTTAAATGGTCCAACATTGGTCAAACATGGGTCAGCAAAGAGTCAAAAGACACTTGGCGCTATAAGCACCAAATTGGTGCTATAAACAGTGGCAGGGTGCATTTTCTTTAATTTCTTTCAATGAGAAACTATTGATGGGGCAAAGGGGAAGGCTGTATAGTGAATGTATATGTTAGCTTTTATCTGACCCTTGCAGAACCCCTGAAACCCATCCATGGACCCCAAGTTAAGAACCCCTATACTAGTTGAATGGGAGTTACATCGCTTTATTTTATCTTATATGTTTTAGTTTGGAGAAGAGGAGGGAAGTTCTTTTGAAGACATCAACTACTGGCTCAGGGCAAAATTAACCCCCTCAACCACCACCCAGAGCCACTCTGAAAACTCTTCTAGTTATTTAAGATTGGTCTCAAGAAAAAAAGTCACTTGGCCTGAAATGGGAATGTAAAATTTGGCCAGTATAATCTTCTGGCCGTAAAGGTCCCCTTTAAGAAAAAGGAATTTTCCTTATTAATTTGAGTGCTGATTAGACATATGCCGGTTTTCGGTAATTCGATATATCGCGGTATTGCATAGCCACGGTATTGTTATTGTGGCATTTTTAAAATACCGAGTTTATCTGCTCCTCAGTCTGACTTGTGAATTGATACATTTCAGTGAGCTGGATGACTCATTCACTCAGTGCTGGTTCACACTGCCGCTACCACTAAAGTAGCGTCGCTTCCAGCGCGACTTTGACGCGATTTTGACGCGACTTTGACGCGACTTAGCGCGACTTAGCGCGACTTTGACGCGACCTAATCGCGAGGCAACTTTTTATTTGGCCAATCACAGAGCTGAAAATTGACAGGTACACTTAGACCCCCCAGACACTAAATACAAAAAAATGACATGCCTGCCTAAAAAAAATGCCCGCTAAATGCCTGCAAGAAAAAAAGACAGCTGGTAAGACACTACAAAAAATTATAAGAAAAATTATTTTTTTTTAGGGGTTCTGGACATGCTACATAGCTGAAACTTGACAGGGACACTTTTTTGACCCCCCAGACACTAAATCCAGAAAATGACATGCCTGCCTAAAAAAATGCCCGCTAAATGCCTGCAAGAAAAAAAGCCAGCCGCAGAGAAGCCGTATCCCTCAAAATATAGTAAAAATGCTGTTTTTTAGGGGTTCTGGACATGCTACAGAGCTGAAAATTGACAGGTACACTTTTTAGACCCCCCCAGACACTAAATACAAAAAAATGACATGCCTGCCTAAAAAAATGCCCGCTAAATGCCTGCAAGAATAAAAGACAGCTGGTAAAAGACTACAAAAAATTAAAAGAAAAATGATTTTTTTTAGGGGTTCTGGACATGCTACAGAGCTGAAACTTGACAGGGACACTTTTTAGACCCCCCAGAAACGAAATCCAAAAAATGACATGCCTGCCTAAAAAAATGCCCGCTAAATGCCTGCAAGAAAATTATGCTCTTTTCTTGTTCACTACCATTTTTTAGCAAAGTCGGATGACAAGTCGGATTACAGGTCGCTTCAATTAAGATAAGGAGGCGACTCCCATTGAAGTATATGGGACAGGTCGGATCTCTGGTCGCCTGAAAGTAGTACAGGACCCTTTTCTGAAGTCGGAGCGACCTTAATAGCGGCAATTAAGACGGCACTGATTCATTTACATTGGTTTGGTCATGTCAAGCGACCTGGGGCGACCTGGGGCGACACAAGTCGCCTCGTGAGTCGCCCTAGTGTGAATGGGGGCTCACACAGCTCTCCCAGTAACTATAAACAAAAATTTTTACATTGTATCTTTTCCTTCCCTCTGCCAGGGAGAAAGGAAGTTTAACCTCTTAAAGACTGGACCTTTCTCTGACACTTGTTGCTTGCAAGTTAAAATCAGTTTTTTTTTTGCTAGAAAAGTACTTAGAACCCCAAACATTTTATATATTTTTTAGCAGAGACCCTACAGAATAAAATGGCGATTGTTGTAATATTTTATGTCACACTGTATTTGCGCAGCAGTCTTTCAAACGCAATTAATAGACTTTAATGAATAAAAAAAAAAAAAAACGTAACAGTAAAGTTATCCCAATTTTTTTTTTGTTACACAGAGAATCGCGATCTTTATTCCAAGCTAAAAAATCGTGATTCTCATTTTGGCCAGAACCGTGCAGCTCTAATATATATATATACATATACACACACACACACGCATAGCAGCCCACATTACATTATTATATAGCCATCAAGCAGTGTCTGGCCTACCTGGTGATGATTGGTCCTGGCGCTCTGATCCGATGGCCTGGTCTTTAAAGGGGCAAATCCTTGCGATCCAGAAGTGGTTAAACCTGCAGGAGGACCGGTGTTTTTATCTATTAATGACTTTACTATTGCTTTAGGCCTGGTTCACATGTATGCGGGTTGGCGGTTGACATGTATGCGGGTTGGCGGCCCACATTTGCACAGGCATAGCAGCCCATTGATTTGAACGGGCTGCTATGCCCTCATTTTCCGCAGAAAAAAGGTGCATGCAGCATTTTTTTTAAATTCAGTGGCCTTGAAATCCATCCTGCTTTTGCACCATGCGACTAACCTGCAGTTCCTGCTCTGGCAAGCTTTCTGCATTTTTTGTATACGTGGGCACGGCATTTAAAAACAGTTTGCGTGTGCAGCAAAGGCAGGTAAGTCGCATGGTGCAAAAGAAGGATGGATTTCATGGCCACTGCATTTTTTTAAATTCTGCATGCACCTTTTTTCAGCTGAAAACGCAGGCATAGCAGCTCAAGCCCATTCACATCAATGGGCTGCTATGCCTGTGCAAATGTGGGCCGCCAACCCGCATACATGTGAACCGCCAACCCGCATACATGTGAACCACTAACCCGCATACATGTGAACCAGGCCTAAAGCAATAGTAGTCATTTATAAACAACACCTCCTTCAGGTTTAACCACTTCTTGACCACAAGAATTTGCCCTCTTAATGACCAGGCCATCGGATCGGAGCCGAGCGCCAGGACCAGTTATCACCAGTTAGGCCAGACACCGCTTGATGACCTATTTTAGGCCTGGTTCACAGAGTCTGTACTGACTGACTATATAATAATGTGCATAAGTGAACCAAAGCCCCTAAATTCAGCAATGAAATTGAAGTGAGGTGGAAATTTAATAATTTAAATTTAATAATAGAATACCGTGATAATACCGTATACCGTGGCAAAACCTTAATCAATTAATCGCAGCATGAAAATCTGATACCGTCACAAGCCTAGTGCTGATCTATACTTATATTTTTGGCGGCATTGTCTGGAAATTAGGATGTGCAGTCCCTGTGACTTAGAATCTGGAGAGGGACTGTGGTATCCGGTGGTATATCGATTGTTTGCAAATTTGGGCATTTTATCATTGTGGAGATGTGTCTATTGGAGAAAAGCTTATTGAGATTTAATTTTAAAGGCTACGTTCACCTTTACATAAAAAATAACAATAGCACACCTTTTTGCAAATAAAAATGTACATATATTATTTTTTAAAACAAAACCCAGGAAAGCATTGCACCCATAATCAACAGATCACCAGGTGCAACATCAGGCTCCTGCACACACTGCATACAGCTCTGTTGCTTGAACATCTGTACGGGCTGTCACTGCAGAGCAGTGGGCATTGTGAGTGAACTACGGGCACGCTGATCAGCACACCTGCAGAGCATTCAAACTACAAGTACGTCTGCTGTGGTGGGTGACAGTACTTGTAGTTTATTTATACATGGTAAACTGTAAATAAATTACACCAGTGTGTGGGCGGATCCCCACATTGATGTGCTACTTTTAAAAAATGACCATGGGTAAAGGAAGAGAAACTCCTGCCCACTGTCATGGGGGGAGGGGGTACTAAGGTGAGAGAGGGCAGAAACTGGAACATTTTACATGTTCCACCCTAAAGACGCATTGGGACATGTAACATGTTCCAAAGGTGAACTTATCCTTCATTTTCTCCAGTAGTTGGAAACACTTCTTCAGGACTCTGAGAACCCTGACAGTGAGGCTGGGTTCACACATGTGGGAATTGGATGTGGGTTTCCCTGCTTCCCTTTCGCATGACATGCAAGTGAGACTGGATCTCAATAAAGCCAGTTCACACAGGTTCGGGGCGGCCACAGAGCGGATTGCAAAAGGGTCCTGTGTGTGTTTGGGTCCGGGTTCAGGTGCAAATTCAGGCAAAAATTAGGACCTGAATCGCATTTGAACCGGTGAACAGACAGGCACCGGACCCGGGCACAAACCCGTGGCCGCACATATGTGAACCCGGCCTAATATATCTGGTAAGATAGCCCAGAAGACAGGGGGTGAGCAGAAGTGCATGTATGTTGCTGCGCTCCCCTTTTTTTATATTGCTACTAAAACGCTACGTGCATATCAGAGTACAATGCTCACTTAACAGAAAGATGGTTGACTCAATTTGGGCTGTATGGTCAGCACTGAAATTCTTATTAGGTATATTTATAGAGTTGAATACATACAATGTATGAATTGTAGACACTTCTTTTACCTATCACTGATTGGTCTTAATGCTTGCTTAAAAAGTTCTGTGTAGGAGCAGTAACTGAAACAGAGCACTGTACACAGCTCAGTGACATAACAGTTGCCAAAGGATTCATCTACTGGTTGGTAAGCATAATTAGAGAAGATCAATGTAGTGCCACGTGTTTAACATTTTTGCAATGTGCTGACATGAAGAACAGCTAAATTACATTTTACCAAGATTAAATGATCAGAATCTACGTTACCAGCACAATTAGGACAGTGCTACCAACAAAATGCAATCAGACAGCATGTCAAGAACAGCAAATAAAGATATTTATTGAGCCAGTAGATAAAACAAGTCTTTAATAGAAATAGTGAACTGTCTAAATTGCACACATAACTTATATTTTAATCTAAAATACATATTTATTCTGTAAAATGTTACTATTTTAGATATGTACTGTCTATCCTTTGCAGGACAATACAATATATTTAACATGAATTTACCACCAGGAATACTAAACAATATATTCCAAGGCTTATCACTTCCACATAGGATATATTTTTTTCTACAGATTTAAAATGTATTCTTTTAAAGTGGTAGCTAACTGCAAAAAAAGAAAACAAAAAATCTCCCTGCAAGTTAAGAGGATAATGTGCTAGTATGCATCAAATGCTAGCACATTATTAAAGACTTAACCGAAAATGAAACCCGCCAGGGGTGCGCTGTCACTGCTGATGGGGCTTCCATCTTCACGATACACGTTTAGGAGAAATTTACTCTACCATGTAAGCCTTATTAAAGGTTTAACTGTATGTATAAATCAACAAAAGGCCTTTACTACCACTTTAATCATATTCATACAAATGCACTTTAACTGTATACTGTATTTATCGGTTTGTCTGGAGTTCCTCTTTATTGAAGATGTGTAAAAAAGCTGGGAATAAACAACCGACTTACCGGGCTTGAGTTTGTCCTTGAGGTAAGGGACAAGTTTGTATTCTTTAAGAACCAGTTCCCAGTCCAAATCAGAAATAGTGAGGTTAGCTAATGTCCCAAGACATTCTATGACAAATTCTTCTTCTTCATCGTTTGAAATCTGTGCTGCTAAATCACCAACATAATCCTATGCCAAAAAAGAAAAAAAACAACTTTGGTTTGTTCCAGTCAAAAAATGTACTACTCAAATATTGCAGCAGGTTGATTTTCATAGATTGCAATCTATCTATTATAGTGTGGGAAAATGTAATTGCCAACTTTACTAAAAATCATAGAATTACTAGATATATTTCAAGTTATTTTTAAGGAGCTAAACAAGTGAGACTTTAAAAAATGTTCAAGCTATTATCAGAATACAGGTGCTAGGGTTAAAGGTCTGATTAGGTTTTAGGGTATGGCCCCTTTCGCAATGGGGCAGAATCCCTTCAAACAGATCCGCCTTCTCAGTGGGGGATCTCTAAGCTGATCCCTGCTGAGCAGGCGGATGACAAGTCTGTGTCTGGCGGATACGGACACAGCCCGCTGTTCTCTATGGGGCAGATACAGATTGCATGTCTGTTTCCATCCTATTTTCATCCGATCCACCAGACGCATGACAAACGTATCCCTATCTATCTGTTTTTAGCGGGCCGGATGACAGCAGACCGCAGCCCCATAGAGAACAATGAGTAGTCGAATCGGGTCCGCCTGGAAAATGGACAAGCGGACCCCATTGGTTCGTTTGTGTGAAAGGGGCCTCATTTTTAAATTAGCAAAAGTATGTTACAATGACACAAAATCAAGATTCAGACTGCAATCCTTCATCACTATTGGATTTCATCTTAAAAGCATGTCCAATATGTTATTTTTAAATCAACTTCTCTCAGCTCTTATACAGTTCTGAATTGAGTTCAGTTCTGAATACAAGTGGACTAAGGTTTTGTATGGAATTTATGACAGAAGGCTTTCCCCCCTTCCCATGTAAGTGTAAAAAATAAACGCTTTTTGAATGAATATGATGGCAGCTTTGCCAATTTTTATATAGTTTAACCCCTTCATGATGAAAGGTCTACATGGCCACAATTTAGCAACCTCAGTATCTTGACAGTAACTCTTTAACTATAACTAAATATTTTTCCTTTTTGCATTTTAACTTAACCACTTGAGCTCTGGAAGGTTTTACCCCCTTTATGACTAGGCAATTTTTTGCTTTTCAGCACTAAGCTACTTTAACTGGCAATCTTTGTGGTCATGCAACACTACCCCTAAAAAAATATATAATTTTTCACACAAATAGAGCTTTCTTTTGGTGGTATTTGTAATACCACTGGGTTTTTTATTTTTTTTGGAATAAAAAAAATGAAAAAAAAGACCAAAACATTTTGGAAAAAAAAAAAAAAAAAAAAAAAACACAATGTTTTCTACTTGTAGTTATAAAATATATCCAATAAAGTCAAATTTCTTAATAAATTTAGGCCAAAATGTATTCTGCTACACATCTTTGGTAAAAAAAATCCTAATAAGAGTATATACTAATTGGTGTGTGTGAAAGTTATAGGGGTTGATTTACTAAAGGGAAACAGTTGCACTCTGGAAGAGCAGTTGCTTCAGAGCTTAGTAAAGGAGCAGAAACTCTGCTGACCTCCATTATCCAATCATGTGCAAGCAAAAAATGCATATTTTTTTTATTTTCCTTGCACGTGATTGGATATTCTTTGCAAAGGGAAGCTTCACCTCATTGACTAAGCTCTGGAGCAACTGCAATTTGCGAAGTGCACAGTCTATTTGCCTTTGCTAAATCAACCCCATAGCGTCTACAAACTTTGGTATACATTCTTGAAAATTGACCAAGCCTGATGTACTGACAGCCTATCTCATTTCATGAGGCCCTAAAATGCTAGGACAGTACAATTATCACCCAAGCAACCCATGTTTAAAATGTAGATGGTCTGATGCATTTAGTAAGGAGCATGGAGAGTTTTTTAAAGTTGTAATTTTTTTCTTTTTTTTTTGGAAAATAAAGAACTTAAATAAATATTTTATTTTTCACAATTTTTTTTTATGTTGTCACCGGTGCAGTACAGTGTCTTTATAGGACTGAGTGGTGTTGCTCTGGGATACTGGCTGATGACAGTATGTAAAAATTGTATTTCATTATTTAAACTTTTAACTTTTTTTTTATTTTTTTTACAACCTGTCATTAGAAAAGGTAATTGTAACCACGGTGACACTGTACTATTCTGGGGGGCGATCAGGGATTTATTTTCACACTGGTATTGCTTATACTGATTACAGTATGTAAAAAAAATCCAAAATAATTTATTACATTTTTTTAATATATTTTTTTTTTAACATTTTTAACACATTGCTTACACAGTCCACCTCTAAAGGACAGGTTCAAAGAATTCTATGAAAAACTGTTCACAGTACTAAAGTTCATAACGGGGGTATTCATCTTATCCTGGACTTAAAATTTCTGAACAAATAACTTTAAATTCCAAAATTCAAAGTTCTGTGACATACATTCTGTCATCTAAAACCAAAACAGTCCAATCATATGGCAGTTCTGAATCAGATGAAAAATATCCCCATTGGCCCCCTGACACTTTTTACATGAAGGGGAGTCATGGAACATCAATGACTATTAAATAATTTTTGGGGGGAAGAAGGAAGAAAGCTAAAAAAAGAAAGCGAATCCATAACATCTAGCCATTGCACACAATGCAATTTCATTCTCCAGTGAATTTAGTTCCACTAATAAGAGAAAACCTACACTTGGCTTCAGTGGGTGACTTTTAATCTCTTTCACTGCCATGTCCTGCACTCTACTTTAACCTTAGGTGGTCAGACCATTTTAGCAATTTTTCACTTAAAGCTTTAGAGCAAGGGTGGGGAACCTTTTTTCTGCCAAGGGCCATTTGGGTATTTATAAAATCATTCGGGGGCCGTACAAAATTATAAACCTAAAAATGTGCCTGTTATATTTGGTCAAAAATGTAATTAACTCACCCCTAATGTGATGGCTGCAACCGCTTCTCTTTGGCGAGGTGTGTGATTTTAGCTGGTATTGGTGATGTTGCTACTGGCAACTGGTTTTCCAGGTTTGCGTCAATCAGCCTGGAGCGCAGTCGACTTTGTGGTGGTAAGTTTTGAAAAGAACTGCTGGTGGGTAATCCTGGTGGGTATAGCTGGCTGGTACTGCTGGTGGGTACAGCTGGCTGGTACTGCTGTGGGTACTGCTGTCTCAGGCTGGTACTGCTGGCTTGTACTGTGCTGTGGGTACTGCTGGCTGGTACTGCTGGCTCAGGCTGGTACTGCTGTGGGTATTGCTGATTCAGGCTGGTACTGTGCTGTAGGTACTGCCTTGGGTACTGCTGGTTCAGGCTGGTACTGTGCTGTAGGTACTGCCTTGGGTACTGCTGGTTCAGGCTGGTACTGTGCTGTGGGTACTGCTGGCTGGTACTGCTAGCTCAGGCTGGTATTGCTGTGGGTACTGCTGGCTGATACTGTGCTGTAAGTACTGCTGTGGGTACTACTGGCTCTGGCTGGTACTGCTGTGGGTACTACTGGCTCTGGCTGATACTGCTGTGGGTACTGCTGGTTCTGCTGTGTGTACTGCTGGCTGTGGCTGGTACTGCTGTGGGTACTGCTGGCTCTGGCTTATACTGCTGTGGGTACTGCTGGCTCTGGCTTATACTGCTGTGAGTACTGCTGGCTCTGGCTGGTACTGCTGTGAGTACTGCTGGCTCTGGCTGGTACTGCTGGCTCTGGCTGGTACTGCTGGTTCTGGCTGGTACTGCTGTGTGCTGTGGTGGGAAATGGCTAGCAGCAGGAGGAAGAGCCGATGTTTCCTGTATTGGTCACAGGCGAAGTGCATTTGATATCACTCCGCCTGTGACTCAGACTGTCAGAACGGAGCCGGAACAATACAGGAAGCATTGGCTCCGCTCTGACAGATCAGCTGAGAGACACAGACTCAGCTGCACGGGGGGCCGGACCAAATGACTTTGAGGGCCGCATACGGCCCCCGGGACGTAGGTTCCCCACCCCTGCTTTAGAGTTTGCAAAATAACCTGCAAACTATACATTTCCTAAAAGTACAGGACCCATAGAATAAAAAGATGGTGTTGTTGGTTTTGTAGATCCTGTGATAGTTGTGCAAATATTTATCAAAATTATATTTTTGATAAAATGTTTACTAAAATCATTATATGTGCACAAAACACAACATAACTTACACAATTCCTACTAAAGCTAAACAATAAACCCTTAGTGAGTTAATATTTGTACATTCTAAATAGTGTCTTTAAGCCCCAGTTCACATTAGTGCGATCACGGAGATCGCATGTAATTCGGAGCGCACTGCTCCTAAATTATATACGATCTCATGTGCGGTGCAAATTTCAGCCAAACACTTTGTATGGCTGAATTCACACCGCATCCGCACTAAACACGCACCTGACCCATTTTTTTATCTGCAGCAGAATCGGATCGCATAGTGGTTCACACTAGTGCGATCCGATTCTGTGCGAACTTGCAGATCGGACTGCGATATGCGATCGCAACTGGGGGATGTCGTTAACTTTTAATTGACACCCCCTGCGTATCGCATATGGCAGTGTAAACTGCCAGGGGTGCGGATGCGATGCGGATCCCGCTGCATATTCGCAGCGTTCCCACATCACACAAATGTGAACCGGGAATAAAAGGGTGAAAATCGAAGGTAGGTAAAACTGTAAATTAGCAACAATAAATCTGGAAGAGTGCTTCACGCGCCTCCGAAAGTAGAACTGAATACATGTAATTAAAATAACTTTTTAAAAATAAGAGATAAGAACAAGCACTGCATTTTGTAAAAAACACGCTGCAAAGCATGTGAACAACACACGCCAGCGGATGGGTTATGCATATCATAAGGTGTGTCCGCTAGTGCACAGGGCCTTAAAACATGTAATGAGCATTAAGTGAATCGTTTAGAATTATGTATGCGTTGCTAAGCAAATTAAATAACATAGAATGAATAAATGTGCAAAATCAAAGCAACTGCTTAGTACAGTGACAGTGAATTTTTTTTTTAGCACTGATCACTGTATTAGTGTCACTGGTCCCAAAAAGTGTCAAAAAGTGTCAGTTAGATGTCTGAATTGTCTGCAGCAATGCCGCAGTCCTGCTAAAAATCGCTGATCACTGCCATTACTAGTAAAAAAATAAAAATACAATTTCAAAAAATATTGCGTTGTTTGTAGACACTATAATGTTTGCGCAAACCAATCAATACAGTGCCTTGCGAAAGTATTCGGCCCCCTTGAACTCTGCCACCTTTTGCCACATTTCAGGCTTTAAACATAAAGATATAAAACTGTAATTTTTTGTGAAGAATCAACAACAAGTGGGACACAATCATGAAGCGGAACGAAATTTAGTGGATATTTCAAACTTTGTTAACAAATAGAAAACTGCAAAATTATTCAGCCCCTTTACTTTTAGTGCAGCAAACTCTCTCCAGAAGTTCAGTGAGGATCTCTGAATGATCCAATGTTGACCTAAATGACTAATGATGATAAATAGAATCCACCTGTGTGTAATAAAGTCTCCCTATAAATGCACCTGCACTGTGATAGTCTCAGAGGTCCGTTTAAAGCGCAGAGAGCATCATGAAGAACAAGGAACACACCAGGCAGGTCCGAGATACTGTTGTGGAGAAGTTTAAAGCCGGATTTGGATACAAAAAGATTTCCCAAGCTTTAAACATCCCAAGCAGCACTGTGCAAGCGATAATATTGAAATGGAAGGAGTATCAGACCACTGCAAATCTACGAAGACCTGGCCGTCCCTCTAAACTTTCAGCTCATACAAGGAGAAGACTGATCAGAGATGCAGCCAAGAGGTCCATGATCACTCTGGATGAACTGCAGAGATCTACAGCTGAGGTGGGAGACTCTGTCCATAGGACAACAATCAGTCGTATACTGCACAAATCTGGCCTTTATGGAAGAGTGGCAAGAAGAAAGCCATTTCATAAAGATATCCATAAAAAGTGTCGTTTAAAGTTTGCCACAAGCCACCTGGGAGACACACCAAACATGTGGAAGAAGGTGCTCTGGTCAAATGAAACCAAAATCGAACATTTTGGCAACAATGCAAAACGTTATGTTTGGCGTAAAAGCAACACAGCTCATCAACCTGAACACACCATCCCCACTGTCAAACATGGTGGTGGCAGCATCATGGTTTGGGCCTGCTTTTCTTCAGCAGGGACAGGGAAGATGGTTAAAATTGATGGGAAGATGGATGGAGCCAAATACAGGACCATTCTGGAAGAAAACCTGATGGAGTCTGCAAAAGACCTGAGACTGGGACGGAGATTTGTCTTCCAACAAGACAATGATCCAAAACATAAAGCAAAATCTACAATGCAATAGTTCACAAATAAACATATCCAGGTGTTAGAAAGGCCAAGTCAAAGTCCAGACCTGAATCCAATCGAGAATCTGTGGAAAGAACTGAAAACTGCTGTTCACAAACGCTCTCCATCCAACCTCACTGAGCTCGAGCTGTTTTGCAAGGAGGAATGGGCAAAAATGTCAGTCTCTCGATGTGCAAAACTGATAGAGACATACCCCAAGCGACTTACAGCTGTAATTGCAGCAAAAGGTGGCACTACAAAGTATTAACTTAGGGGGCTGAATAATTTTGCACGCCCAATTTTTCAGTTTTTTATTTGTTAAAAAAGTTTGAAATATCCAATAAATTTCGTTCCACTTCATGATTGTGTCCCACTTGTTGTTGATTCTTCACAAAAAATTACAGTTTTATATCTTTATGTTTGAAGCCTGAAATGTGGCAAAAGGTCGCAAAGTTCAAGGGGGCCAAATACTTTCGCAAGGCACTGTATATGCTTAATTTTTTTTTACCAAAAATATGTAGCAGAATACATATTGGCTTAAATTGATGAGAAAATTAGATTTTTTACATTTGTTTATTGGCTGTTTTTTTTTTTTCAAAATTGTCACAGTTTTTTTTGTTTATATTGCACAAAATAAAAACCGCAAAGGCAATCAAATACCACCAAAACAAAGCTCTATTTGTGGGAAAAAAAGGACATTAATTTTATTCAGCTACATCGTTGCATGACCACGCAATTGTCAGTTAAAGTAACGCAGTGCCATATCGTATTAAATGGCTTGGTCATTAACCATAGATAAGAATGGAGGTGATGGCGCTGCTTATATTATAAGGTGTAATAAACATATATCATCGGATGAATTGTATATAAAAAAGGCTATGGAGAATAGCCACCAGGTGGCGAAGTGTAATGTGCAAAGATGTGCTGAGATAAATAAATATGTGTATATATACAATATGCAATAGTGATAAAAATAAATAGTCAACAGAGTGAATCTATAAACAACATTAAATAAATCAATCAATAAATAATATAAAATGACTCAAAAATCACGATGATAAAAATTAGTAAAATAGTGCGGGAAAAGCTTGACCAAACAGGGTAAATGTGCAAATATACAGGAGAGTATTATCCCAAGTGTACAAATAGGTGATAGTACTAAAAATATAAAAAATTATTATAAAAATTAAAGTTCGTGATCAAAAAATTGTGCAAAAGCAATAAAAGTGCGGGAAACTTCTTTCCAAAGTGTGACAATACGTAATGATCAGTCAATTCATATACTAGAATACATCCATAAATAGGTGAGTGTACCCAGTGAGATAGGTGGGCAGTGACTTACGGTGACCCCCAAGGTGGGTGACTGGTGAGCTGCAAAGTGGCTACTGATGAAAAACCTACTCACCAGATATACCCACCCCACACAGGGGTATAGAGTGGGTATTGTAGATATGCCTCGCTGGTCCTTACTCTGTGTAGTGGTTCCCTTCCTGGGGGAGAATGGTGTGGGGTCCGCGGGGTATCGCAGATATCCTAGCGTGGGGTCCAGTACTAGGGTCTTGTTCCAATATGTCCGATGCTCCGTGGAGGGATCTAGTATGGCCACTCACAAGTATATGGATGGGAGGGTCATAGGAAGTGGAAAGACTCGATAGTGTGATATCGTAGGGGATATTTTATTCAGCAGTATACAATAAATGAATACTCACATTCAATCATATGGAAAACAGCGTGGTATTGGCGTCCCGGAACGCAATGCGTTCCAACTGGAAACCGGAACCGGAAATGACGTGACGGCGCTGTACGCGTTTCGTCATGTGACGTCTTCTGCAGCGTCGCATCATTTCCAAGCCGGCCCTTTTATATACGGTGGTTACCAAGGCTACGGGACTCGTTATGAAGCATAACGAGTGCTGCATGTAAGCCCTGCCGCGGCTCATGCTTTCCTATGTAAGACAAAACCTATGCCTTACAGTCAGAAAACCGAATTGATTCATATTGATGGAAATATTAATAGAATAAATAAAATGATTAAAGACTGTATATATATATATCCCGTGCCAAAATTAAATCATGAACCACCATATATACATACAGGGAGTGAGTGCAATATATTAAAAACATAGTATACATTATTTATTAAACATACGTTAAAAAAATAAAAATAAAAATAAAAATAAAAAATAAATAATATAAAAGTAATAAGTGTTAAAAATATAATAGGAGGTAATCTTATGTAGTGCGCCATCTTGTGGCTAAAAATATGTATGGTAATAACAAATGGTGAATGTATATTATTACGAACCGAGGATGAGGATAATAATGTATATATATATAAATAACGAGTGAGTATGAATAAAAGAATGTACATATAGGAATGTGTATAAAAAAAGAAAATTTAGTGGATATTATGTGTACTTAATTAATTGATAAATAGTAACTGTTAAATTTCATGTAAGTATAAAAAACGTGAAATAAATGAATGAGAACAAAAATACATTGTGTATACTCAAAAAATGTGTATGTATAAAAATGTATACATATAAAAGAGGCGACATCTAGTGGAGATTGTGTAGATTGCACAAACCATATGTATATAGATATTAACGATATGTGACCTATAGGCTCAGATACCGTTAGATCATGTTGGGTATTATGCAATATATGAATAGAAATGGTAAATTGGAGTTAGTATTATAAAAATTGGTATATATAGGATGGGATGAATAAAAGACAGATGTTGTGGCATATATAAAAAATAAAAATATAAATATAAAACATATATAGAGAAAGGAGGGAGGATTTAAAAATTTAAAAATTGGAGATGAAGCAGTTAAGGTCTATGTCCAGATTTAACCCCTTAGGCTGGAGAGTATTGAGTCGATAAATCCAACTAGTTTCATTTTTAGAGATTTTAATTTTCTTGTTATCACCTCTCCAGTGTCCAGCAATAGAGTCTATACCCACAAAGGTGAGTCCCCTTGGGTCCTTATTATGTACCTCTGCGAAATGTCTCGGGAGACTATGCTTTGGAGACCCCTTTCTTATATTCTTGATATGCTCCCTGATTTGTACGAACAGAGGTCTGGTGGTCCTGCCGACATACTGAAGTCGACAGGGGCACTCTATTAGGTAGGTTACATGGGTGGTCTGACACGTAATTAATTTATTAATCTTGAACTCTTCTCCACTCCATCTGGATTTAAAATGCAATGTCTTCCTAGGTTGTTTATTCGTAGTTTTACACGGTAAGCACCTATTACACCGAATAAACCCTTTTAAGTCAGGGAACATTTTCACTGGTTTGGGGGGATCAATTGCATTATGGACAAGTTGATTTCGTAAATTAGGGGCTTTCCGATATATAAATTTCGGTTGTTTGGGTAACAATCTCGACAAAGTTTTATCGGACTTTAATATAGGCCAATATTTTTTCACGATCTTTTCAGTCTGTCTGAAATTATGATGGAATCCTGTAATAAATGCTAATTCTTTGGGTTTTGCTGGCTTATTACTCTTATATAAATATTCATCTCTGTCCGTATTTAGTATTTTGTTTCTGGACATAATCAATTTCTGTCTGTCATACCCTTTTTCTTCAAATCTCTTTATTAAAATATCTGTCTGTGATAAATAGTCCTCAGGGTTGTCACAATTTCTTCGGATCCTCACGAATTGACTTCTTGGAATTCCTTCTTTCCATATAGGATGGTGGCAACTACTAGTAGGTATATATCCATTCCTATCTGTAGGTTTAAAATAAGTTTTGGTTTTAAGTATGTTATTTTCTTTAAAAATATTAAGATCCAAATAATTTATCTGATTAAAACTCCAATCTCCTGTAAACTTGATACCATATGTGTTCTCATTCAGTTTTGAAAAGAAATTGTTTAAAGATTCCTTTGTTCCCTCCCATAAAATGATGATGTCGTCGATATAACGTCGGTAGAATTTTAATTCCGGAATATTTTGGGTATAAATGGTCTTTTCTTCTAGGAGATCCATAAATAGATTTGCTACGCTAGGTGCGTAGCGGGCTCCCATTGCGACTCCTTTGGTTTGTAAATAATAGTCATTCTTATGCCAAAAGAAGTTGCTGCTCATAGTAAGTTTTAGACCGTCCAAAATGTATTTAATTTGTGTTTGTTTTAACTGGGTGCGTTCATGTAAAGCAACATCTACCGCTTGTAGTCCATCTGTTTGTCTTATGCTGGTGTAAAGGGAGTTGGCGTCTATTGTAGCCAAGATACAGTCTTCTGGTAGCTGTACTTCCTTGAGTATTTTTATCAGCTCCGAGCTATCTTTCAGGTACGATTTGCCCATTTTTACTGCTGGTTGTAAATATCCATCCAGATATTCACCCAATCTGGAAAACAGTGAGTCCACACCGCTCACTATGGGTCGTCCAGGGGGCTTAACGGGGTCTTTATGTATTTTGGGCAAATAATACAGTACTGGAATCTTGCTTGTCTCAGGTAGTAAATATTGTGCTTCTTTCTCATTTAGTATTCCTAATTTTGTACCTTTATTAATGAAGTCTTTAAGTTTTTTCCTATATGTCTTAGTTGGATTATTTCTCAGTTTTTCATAGGTGCCTTCTACTCTTAGTAGATTATTCATTTCTTCTTCATAGTCAGTCTTATTTAAAATCACTAGTCCTCCTCCTTTGTCTGCGGGTCGAATTATAATTCCCTTCCTATCCTCTAATTGTTTAATTGCTGATTTTACCTTATCATATTTTTTGTGTGGTTTCTTAATTTTCCTCAGGTCCTCTTCTACCATTTTTTTAAAAGCGCTAATACACTCTCCGCCGGGTACTTGTGGATTAAAAACCGAGTGATTCCTGAGACCTGAGTGTACAAAATTGGGGTCAGGGGTGGAAGATGTGTACCCTTTTAATTTAAAGAACTTTTTAATGTTCAATTTTCTTAAAAATTTGTGAAGATCAATAAAAATTTCAAAGGGGTCGGCATCTTTGGTGGGAGCGAATTTGAGGCCAAGGTCTAAAAGATGAAGTTCTTCATCATTAAAAACAATATCTGTGAGATTAAAAATACCTTGACCTAAAATTCTCGCCTTCGTTTTCTTCCTCCCACCTCTCTTCCCCCTCTTACGTCTTCTTCTTCCCAGTATTGGCTCTGTTGTTGGGGTCTCATATATCCTCCTGGGGGGGGTCCCCTCCATTGATTCTGGTATTCTCCTCCTCTGTATGTGTTGGGTCTTCTGTCTTGAGGGTAATTGTAGTTCCATCTGTTCTGCTGATCTTGTGGTCCTCTCCATCCCATTCTTCCTTGTGGTCTGTACCATCCTTGTTGTCTGTATGGAGGTGGTGGTCTTCTTTGGTGGCCTCCGCGGAAAAAATCCCTCTGTGTATTGTAATTAGGTCTGTCTCTATAATCTCTGACAGGAGTGTGTGTTTCTATCCTGGCTAACGGAGAAAATCTATTGTACGTTGGAAGATTATAATTCCTTTGGTTGGGTGTGTTAACTCTATCGTAGTCCCTAGGTGGTGTGCGTGGTCTCTCTTGAATTCTAGGGGTATTCCTGGGTGGTAAAAATCTGTTCTCTTGTGTAGATGGTCTGTTATCTTCTGTTCCTCCATAGCCTTTTTTATATACAATTCATCCGATGATATATGTTTATTACACCTTATAATATAAGCAGCGCCATCACCTCCATTCTTATCTATGTATATAGTATTTTGGCTATAGTTTAAGTGAGGCTGCAGCTTATTAGTACTTATTTATATCCTTTGATTCCTTAGCGCGGATTCTATTATCTTTTTACATACACATACCCTTTCTTGGGCATGGCCAATCCTGCAGCTTCGGATATCTCCTGTCAGAGATTATAGAGACAGACCTAATTACAATACACAGAGGGATTTTTTCCGCGGAGGCCACCAAAGAAGACCACCACCTCCATACAGACAACAAGGATGGTACAGACCACAAGGAAGAATGGGATGGAGAGGACCACAAGATCAGCAGAACAGATGGAACTACAATTACCCTCAAGACAGAAGACCCAACACATACAGAGGAGGAGAATACCAGAATCAATGGAGGGGACCCCCCCCAGGAGGATATATGAGACCCCAACAACAGAGCCAATACTGGGAAGAAGAAGACGTAAGAGGGGGAAGAGAGGTGGGAGGAAGAAAACGAAGGCGAGAATTTTAGGTCAAGGTATTTTTAATCTCACAGATATTGTTTTTAATGATGAAGAACTTCATCTTTTAGACCTTGGCCTCAAATTCGCTCCCACCAAAGATGCCGACCCCTTTGAAATTTTTATTGATCTTCACAAATTTTTAAGAAAATTGAACATTAAAAAGTTCTTTAAATTAAAAGGGTACACATCTTCCACCCCTGACCCCAATTTTGTACACTCAGGTCTCAGGAATCACTCGGTTTTTAATCCACAAGTACCCGGCGGAGAGTGTATTAGCGCTTTTAAAAAAATGGTAGAAGAGGACCTGAGGAAAATTAAGAAACCACACAAAAAATATGATAAGGTAAAATCAGCAATTAAACAATTAGAGGATAGGAAGGGAATTATAATTCGACCCGCAGACAAAGGAGGAGGACTAGTGATTTTAAATAAGACTGACTATGAAGAAGAAATGAATAATCTACTAAGAGTAGAAGGCACCTATGAAAAACTGAGAAATAATCCAACTAAGACATATAGGAAAAAACTTAAAGACTTCATTAATAAAGGTACAAAATTAGGAATACTAAATGAGAAAGAAGCACAATATTTACTACCTGAGACAAGCAAGATTCCAGTACTGTATTATTTGCCCAAAATACATAAAGACCCCGTTAAGCCCCCTGGACGACCCATAGTGAGCGGTGTGGACTCACTGTTTTCCAGATTGGGTGAATATCTGGATGGATATTTACAACCAGCAGTAAAAATGGGCAAATCGTACCTGAAAGATAGCTCGGAGCTGATAAAAATACTCAAGGAAGTACAGCTACCAGAAGACTGTATCTTGGCTACAATAGACGCCAACTCCCTTTACACCAGCATAAGACAAACAGATGGACTACAAGCGGTAGATGTTGCTTTACATGAACGCACCCAGTTAAAACAAACACAAATTAAATACATTTTGGACGGTCTAAAACTTACTATGAGCAGCAACTTCTTTTGGCATAAGAATGACTATTATTTACAAACCAAAGGAGTCGCAATGGGAGCCCGCTACGCACCTAGCGTAGCAAATCTATTTATGGATCTCCTAGAAGAAAAGACCATTTATACCCAAAATATTCCGGAATTAAAATTCTACCGACGTTATATCGACGACATCATCATTTTATGGGAGGGAACAAAGGAATCTTTAAACAATTTCTTTTCAAAACTGAATGAGAACACATATGGTATCAAGTTTACAGGAGATTGGAGTTTTAATCAGATAAATTATTTGGATCTTAATATTTTTAAAGAAAATAACATACTTAAAACCAAAACTTATTTTAAACCTACAGATAGGAATGGATATATACCTACTAGTAGTTGCCACCATCCTATATGGAAAGAAGGAATTCCAAGAAGTCAATTCGTGAGGATCCGAAGAAATTGTGACAACCCTGAGGACTATTTATCACAGACAGATATTTTAATAAAGAGATTTGAAGAAAAAGGGTATGACAGACAGAAATTGATTATGTCCAGAAACAAAATACTAAATACGGACAGAGATGAATATTTATATAAGAGTAATAAGCCAGCAAAACCCAAAGAATTAGCATTTATTACAGGATTCC